>NC_089858.1:28115414-28430831 GCF_036373705.1 Amia ocellicauda | reverse complement strand
AGTCAATGACTGCCTGAAGTCTGGAACCCATAGACATCACCAGATGCTGTGTTTCTTCCCTGGTGATGCTCTGCCAGGCCTGCACTGCAGCTGTCTTTAGTTCCTGCTTGTTCTTGTGGAGTTTTGCCTTCAGGTTTGCCTTAGAAATCAAAACAAACCGATCAGAGAGATAGCAAAAACATTAGGTGTGGCCAAATCAACTATTTGTTACATTCTTAAAAAGAAAGAATGCACTGGTGAGCTCAGGAACACCAAAAGGCCCGTAAGACCTCGGATAACAACTGTGGTGAATGACAGAAGAATTCTTTCCCTGGTGAAGAAAAACCCATTCACAACAGTTTGCCAGATCAAGAACAACCTCCAGGAGGTAGGCGTATCTGTGTCAAAGTCAATAATCAAGAGAAGACTTCACCAGAGTAAATACAGAAGGTTTAGCACAAGATGTAAACAAGAAACAGGAAGACCAGATCAGAGTTTGCCAAGAAACATGTAAAGAGCCCTGTACAGTTCTGGAACAACATCCTATGGACAGATGAGACAAAGATCAACTTGTACCAGAATGATGGGAAGAGAAGAGTATGGAAAAGGGAAGGAACTGCTCATGATCCGAAGCAGACCACCTCATCTGTGAAGCATGTTATGACATGGGCATGTATGGCTGAAAAGGGAACTGGTTCCCTTGTATTTATTGATGATGTGACTGCTGACAAAAGCAGCAGGATGACTTCTGAGGTGTTTAGGGCTTTATTATCTGCTCAGATTCAGCCAAATGCTTCAAAACTCAGTGGACGGCGCTTCACAGTGCAGATGGACAATGACCTGAAGCATACTGCGAAAGCAACCCAAGACTTTTTTAAGGTGAAGAAGTGTAATGTTAATTTACCTGACCTGAATCCAACTGATCATGCATTTCACTTGCTGAAGGTAAAACTGAAGGCAAAACACCCCAAGAACAAGCAGGAACTAAAGACAGCTGCAGTGCAGGCCTGGCAGAGCATCACCAGGGAAGAAACCCAGCATCTGGTGATGTCTATGGGCTCCAGACTTACAACCAAGTATTGAAACTCACAATTTAATTCATTATGTTAGTTTGTCCAATTACTTTTGAGCCCCTAAAACTGTGGGGACCACATATAAAAATGGGTGTAATTCCTACAGCGTTCACCCAATTTGGATGTAACTACCCTCAAATTAAAGATGAAAGTCTACACTTAAAGCTCAACTTGTTTCTTTTAAAATACATTGTGGTGGTGTACAGAGCCAAAATGATGACAATTGTGTCTCTGTCCAAATATTTATGGACCTAACTGTAATATACATTTTGCTTTATTTACATATTATGTTCCGTCCTTTTTTCAATTGATTTTAATTAACCTGATTGAGTTTATGACCTTGGAAAGGGTGTTGGATAGGTTGAATTTGATGTTATCAGCTTTCTATATCCTGCTAGATAGTGCGGCTACGCTGTTTCAGTCACACATAATAAAACATCTGACTGTTAAGGCTTTGTAGATATCAAAGTCTAACTTATAAGGAGACTTTTGCAAGAGGATAGATGTGGGTTGGCATCAGCAGGAGTTTACATCCTTTTATTACAGTGCCCTTTGACATCAACTTCATTATTTCATGTGTCTGTATTTGCACAGTTCATCCTAAAAACAATCCTACTCTATAATGCTTTGACATCTCAGATAATCTTACTTCAGCTAAGAGCAAACCACTTATTACTTATCTGTTTGCAGACTTACACAGTGTGAAGCACTGTTCTACATATTTATGATTTTACTTCCTTGCTGTAACCCTTGCAGATCAGTGCTACAGATGTCAGCTCTGGATCTCAGAATGATTTGAATGCAGATCAATGCAACTCACAGGTTATCATCGGTAGAGATTACATGTGTGTTCACATCGTACTTAAGACAATTTGCTCGAGTCAAAGATGAAAATGACCCTTTCCCTCTTGGGGTTTACGTTGAATGTGTTGTTATTGGAAAGAGCTATCGTTAACCCAACGTCATGTAAATGAAGGTGAAAGGGTGATGTTCACATGCAAATTAGTCATGTTCTCTTGTTGTTGTTTGCATTGTTGGCTGCAAGCCTTATTCTCCTAAATTCTTGACCTAAGCGTGCACATGGATCATCTACTACATGTAAACTCACCATTGCAAGGTTGTTTTTTGCAGTTATTGCACAAACCGTACAGGCAAGACACAGGGTTGCTGTGTGTAACAATGGCAACAATGTCAACAGACATCCAACCAATATCATAATCCAAACTTTAATTCATTCAATAATTTTGAACGTATAAAATATAAATGTCTATAAACTGAAAAAAATAACTCCTCTAAATGAACAGAATTGTATTTTTTTCATGGCCTGTGACTTCATTACTGAGAGTTCTATTGATTCCAGATGTAACAAGCCTCTACAGCCTTAGGACAACATTCGAGGATTTGCATTTAATAAACAATATTTGCAGCAGGTCTTTATGTATTTTGCAAAACTGTTTTGTGAATGTTGTCACAGTAATATGGCATTAGCTTATCTTTGGCCTTAATTAGTGATCTCCTTTCATAGGAGACCAGGAGAATACTGTACCATGATCTGGTGGTATGCATGGTGTAGCAAGACATGTTTATCTCTGGGATCTCTTGTTGATTCACAGTTCCAGTTCATCCCAGGGGTGTTCTGTGACAAGAAGGTCAGTTTAAAGAATTGTTCAAGTTCACCAGGTTTCACTTCCCATAGCATTGTTTAAACAGAGAGCCTGTTTAACAACAGAAAAAGACCTTCAAATGTAAATGTTTCCAATGCCTGCTTAGGTAGAGGAAACAGTACCGTAATCCACTGTGTGTTGATGATTCAGATAAAAGCATTTCTTTCCACTGATCAATGGTCTGCTGGTATTTTGCATATACCACTGTAGGAAACATCATGAATATGAAGGGATACAGTTCAGTGCCGTCTTTACTATCATCTTCTCTTCAATCTGCTTTCATTTAGTTTCAGAACATTTTCTTTGATCCTGGTATCTGTGCTGAGCTTAAGGTATATTCTTCAGGAAAAAAAGTGTTCACGTGTCTTTCAAACCATCTCTCGTTTCAGCCTAAACATATTCTGGGTTTTTAAATATGCATGTAATTCAGTATTTTTATCCATTGGGTTTATTTTAGTCTCACTTCTGTGGGGTCTTTTTTGAAGATAAAACAGTGTCCGTTCTTGAGTGTGGAGGATAGGAATAAGAACAATGTATTGGAGCTTTGACTTACTTGGACCTTGCACATATTCTCAATGGCTTTTGCTGATACTTTTTTTAATTGTTCACAATCTGCTGCACTACTTGGAGATGATCTGAATCTTCATCTGATCATTCTGCATTCACAAGTGTGGCCATCTGACTCTCTGTATGAAGACATCTCGGAAGCCTGCCTGAATGTGTAGACTCAACCTAAACTATATTAGTCTTCTCTGTCATATCACATGGCTCTTTTATAGCCTGGATCCAAGACTTGCAGTATATTACTTGGACATGTCTGCACTGCCTTCGTTAATGACACCTTATGGGGAGTTATTTACAGCAGTGTACTCTGCAATTCTGCAGTGTGTATTTGATTTGCAAACAAACCAATAGCTGCAATAGCTCACCCACGTTAATGCCAATGTTCTGCTCTGCAAGGTGAAATAATGCTCCAGAAATTCTTAGTGAACCCTCACATTTTTTGGATCGTCACACAGAGCAATTCTACCACAGATGTCTAACAAAATGTAGGGGCAGTGGTCAGCATTCAATGCCAGATTTTGATTGCTGCCAGATGTAACACTATTCATTTTATCACCCCAAAATTGTGCTTTTAATGAATGTGACTAAATTGATTTGGTTCCTTAAATTTGAAAGTCTTATTTTGAATTCATTTGTTTGTTATATTTATGTAAAGTGTCATGTGCTTTTTTTTGTTGTTTATGAGGAGGGAATTTGGCTTAAATATTATTCCCTTAGGACTGAAATGTGGATCAAGACAACAGGTGCTTAGTTTCATTAGTTGTCTTTTTTATAGCAGATGGGATTTCCCTTGTTCCAAATATAATTGAAAATGTGTGCGTGTTCATGTTTGTGTAAAGAACTTACAGTAAATACATGATCTTAGAATACACACACACATTTAGTTTTTAAATTTAAATCAACAGCAACCACATTGCAAACAGAGACGGACGAGAATCTTCATGCCAACAGGTTTTCAGCTGCAGGGAGCAAGTAATGCTGCCCATGGGTGTGTAATGATGAGGCAGCCATGCATCTGTTGGCAAGCAGAGTTACTTCAGAATGTGTTGTCGTCTGTCAGAAAGAGGCCGGCCATGTCTTTTTCCGTTTTAAGAGCAACAGTTGCACAAAGCTGAAGACTGCTTCAGGTCTGATTCTTTCTCATCTTAATATGACTCACAGAATTTATATTGGGGGATGAAAGGGGGTGGAAAACAAACATTTGTATCTCTTTCCTTCTTTCTGAGGATTTAATGCCTGTTGTGTAACCAGATATTAGGTAGATATTAAACTTTTTGTTTGTTTTGTGTAAATGACTTTCTAGATTAATGTCCTTGTCCTATTGCTTTGACTGCTGGTAGATCTAAATTACAAGAAGAATTCCAGTCTTGTAACTTAATGTCTTCAAACTGAACTTTGTTTAGTTTCTAATGAAGTGCATCCACATCCTGAAGACCGGTCTTACTCTTTAAGGACTCCTTTGGAGAAGGTGGTTTGTAAATTCAGTAATGGCATATGTGGTTCAAAGTTCTATACTCAATCCCACGTTTGCATTTAACAACAGGGTGTTAGAGAAAGAAGATAATGGATAACCATATCATTCTATCCAATGGCTCACTGTGGGTAATATGTGATCCATGCTGACATCCTGAAGAATATTTAAATGAGCTTCGTGAAGCATATGTAAAAGCTCAGGATAAAATATTACCAGTGGTCTCCATTCCAGATACCATCAGACAGATGCTGAATGTGTTATATGCCTTCATGCACTGCTTTTTCTCAGCTCTGTAGATCTTTCAATCCACAGCATCCTTGCATGAACAGAGCGATATTGTAATTAACTCAGAGTGAGATGGTCCCCCTGCAGTATGAATAGAAAGAAAAGAAAAGGGATAGGTAGCCAGCTGGTGGGATGGGGTGAAATCCAAGTTTAAAGGCAAAAAAACAAGGCATAATGTTGGCATATTTAAGGCTGCGCATAAGTAATATCTCTGTCTGCATCTTAATACAAAATCATTCTGCGGAGACGCACGAATAGCAGCGTGGGCGGCTTGAGTTGCCCTGAGCACTTTAGGAAAACCATCAGTGATGCGGTTACTGTGTCCTCAGATGTGTGTGCGTATTGTCAGCTGACACATTGTGTTAACCACCTTGACAAAGCAGCCCATTATCTGGTATGAGCACCGAGACACGGACGCACAATCGGGTCCCTGCTGAAACCCTGCTAGGTATTAGGAGAATGCCTCATAGCGTAAACAGCAAGAGAGGGATTCACTGTGCAATGACTAATGTTACTGTTGCTCTTCCCAGTGTGGGACGGGAGACCCTGTTGAGACTCGATCCGTCCTTGGACAAAGTCTGGCCGTTCAGTAGGTTGAACTCAAGCCAAGCATTGTCTGTTCGCATCAGGCTAACGCATCTCTAAGCCTTAAACTTCTCCTATGTATTCTCAGAGTCCGGGCATGAAGTGGAGAGCCCAAACATAGGGTAGCTGCCAAGGATAGCAACAGGAGACCAACAGACATTGCTGTAGAACCATTAATACGCCAACATTTGAGCCATGACAGTTTTCTTTTTTGTTATTCTTGTTGTTGTTATAATAGGCGTATTGGCCTATATGACTTGTTTGAAAACCAGTGATGTGAAGGAGGTTTGTAAAGATGACCAACACAGAGAGTTCAGGGATGAGTACCTTTTCTTCAGTCCAGTTTTGGAAAAGCATTACTATGTACAACCTTGCAACTGCATTTTTCTGCTTTGCACTTCCCCTGCTTTTAATCTTTATGTCTCTTTTATTCATTATGACTACATTGACGGGAGTTGTGTGATAAAGGTATAACTGCTATGTTTTGGAGAAAATAACAAATGTGTCTGTATTTTATATTATTTTGAGATTTGAATACCTGAGAATTAGTTGTGCAAGCAATCCCAAGGCTCTCACATTTGTGCAAAACACCACTACATGGAATGTTTGTAGAATAGTGTTTGAATTAATTTTACTTACAAATATAGCATTAAACATTCACAAGCAAACCTGCAAATCTTTTGTTTGTTTACGTCTGAAAAGTCTACTGCAATAAAAAATAGAAACGTCTTATTAGAAAATCACAACTTGCCAACAACTGAGCAAATAACAATCTACCAATGTATATTGAAGCATAAAGAAAATATTATGTAAGGGCAGATGTGGAAATGAATCTAGAATGAAGAAAGCATTCTGGTGTTGAGGAAATGCAACTGGAGTATGCAGAGCACTTGTAAAAAGAAATGGAAAGCAGTCAGCCTAAGATTTCACAAAGGTTGCAGAATAAATTTTGAAAGCAATTGTAATTAAATTGATCTATTAATTGCACTTCCCTCCATTGGTTGTGAATGTTGTGAGCTGGTATGATGTGACTATGATGTGAACCTGAGGGAAACCAGCAATAAGAGTCAGTTCCTGGGAGCGAAAGCTGCAAGCGATCATTGGCTTTTTGTATAGGTGTCGTCTTTTTAATCTTCAGCCACATTCTAATAACCGGCTACAGAAAGCCATTTTCTGACAGCAGTCTTAAAACCAGTGGGGTCTCGCTGTGGTTAGTCTTCATTTAGTGAGAGAAATGATGCATGTGATAATGACAGCAAGCCCAAGAAATCTGCCATTTTACTGACAAGTTTGACAGAGGATTCCATATGTGAATGACAGACTTTATTCCTGTCAGTCACAGTAAACAGAAAAACTGCCTCCATGCTGACGGCAAACAATATCTTTAAAATTTGAAAAGAAACTTATTGTTGGTTCACACTAAGTTCATCTGGAAAATAAATAAATACAAAACATATTGTGCGTGTGTGTTTTGGCTTTATTGAACAGCCACATCTGTGTGGATGAAAATACTGTCTCTAATCCTTCAATTTCTTAATTATAACCAGATAATTACTGCAGATGTATTATTTATAATTATGGAATCCAAAATGTTGTGCATCACAAAATGGATATTACAGTCCTAGAAGGAGTTCAAACAAGAGATGCATGCATGCAATAAAATATGGGATTTCATTTTTCTTTCTTCTTTAAATCTTACAGAAACCCTAAAGGAAAGCCGTACACAAACCATATATGTATATTATCCATTTCAACAAGAAAATATAACTGTGGTTCCATTTTAGTGGCGTTTTATCTCCGTTCCTCCTGTGAAGCTATTATACCTTATAGGATTGCATGGTGAGTTATCATGGCTCAGAGGAAGAAGATAAAATGAAATGGTCCTGCATCCATAGTTACCCTTCACAAGGACAGCAGTTCTGACATGGAAATTGCAAAGAAAAGTCAATGTTTTACTTAACGGAGCAAAGAGGACATAAACTTCTCAGTTCGTAATGTAAATTGGCTTTGATACTAAAGCTGATACAGTAGCCAATGCCAAGTCCCCAGCATGTATCTTTCATTCTCCTTGAACGAAAATGCGATTGCCGTTGTTTTTTGAAAACAGCCTGGCCTTCACTCGTTGTAGTGGTTTGGAGCATTACAACCATTTTGTTATGTTATTTTCCCTTACTGAAAAACAGTATCTAGGGAATCCCTTTTCATGTTAATTACTGTAAAGATGCATTTTACTTTCCTTGTTCATTGAAAAGGCTCTCTTTGCTGCTTTTATAAAAAAATATACTCTACATTATAGTTTTAACATAACATTGTACAGTTATTTACTTTCATATGTCACTAAAGAACAAACTGTGACAAACTATTCACAACAGCCTGCTTTCTTGGTCGTATTGCAGTTCATTGCTGTGTAGCGTAAGGTACACTTATAAATTTCAATTAAAGAAGTGAATTTATAGTATCACCTTATCACGAATCCTGGAATCTTGTAGAACTCAATTTCTGTAATAATTGGACGCAGACACCAATTCCAAAGATATAAATTGTCAAATGTATTCAAAAACAAAGACTAAATGTAGCACTACACTAATTATACAAAAGGGAAAAACTAATTAAAATTCAACTCTAGATCAACAAATCAAAGACAAATCACTTCCGTGACCAAATCAAAGACCATGGGATCGCATATGATAACACACAAATCGTTCAACAAAAAAGGATATAAACACATTTACTACAATACCGGTCAGTAAGGTGAGTCTCTCATTAGTATTGTTAGTCAGACATTAAATAACTACGCAGGTTAGTATTTATGTCAGGTAACTTCTCGTTATACACTCACCTAAAGGATTATTAGGAACACCTGTTCAATTTCTCATTAATGCAATTATCTAACCAACCAATCACATGGCAGTTGCTTCAATGCATTTAGAGGTGTGGTCCTGGTCAAGACAATCTCCTGAACTCCAAACTGAATGTCTGAATGGGAAAGAAAGGTGATTTAAGCAATTTTGAGCGTGGCATGGTTGTTGGTGCCAGACGGGCCGGTCTGAGTTTTTCACAATCTGCTCAGTTACTGGGATTTTCACGCACAACCATTTCTAGGGTTTACAAAGAATGGTGTGAAAAGGGAAAAACATCCAGTATGCGTCAGTCCTGTGGGCGAAAATGCCTTGTTGATGCTAGAGGTCACAGGAGAATGGGCCGACTGATTCAAGCTGATAGAAGAGCAACTTTGACTGAAATAAGCACTCGTTACAACCGAGGTATGCAGCAAAGCATTTGTGAAGCCACAACATGTACAACCTTGAGGCGGATGGGCTACAACAGCAGAAGACCCCACCGGGTACCACTCATCTCCACTACAAATAGGAAAAAGAGGCTACAATTTGCACAAGCTCACCAAAATTGGACAGTTGAAGACTGGAAAAATGTTGCCTGGTCTGATGAGTCTCGATTTCTGTTGAGACATTCAGATGGTAGAGTCAGAATTTGGCGTAAACAGAATGAGAACATGGATCCATCATGCCTTGTTACCACTGTGCAGGCTGGTGGTGGTGGTGTAATGGTGTGGGGGATGTTTTCTTGGCACACTTTAGGCCCCTTAGTGCCAATTGGGCATCGTTTAAATGCCACGGCCTACCTGAGCATTGTTTCTGACCATGTCCATCCCTTTATGACCACCATGTACCCATCCTCTGATGGCTACTTCCAGCAGGATAATGCACCATGTCACAAAGGTTGAATCATTTCAAATTTGTTTCTTGAACATGACAATGAGTTCACTGTACTAAACTGGCCCCCACAGTCACCAGATCTCAACCCAATAGAGCATCTTTGGGATGTGGTGGAACGGGAACTTCGTGCCCTGGATGTGCATCCCACAAATCTCCATCAACTGCAAGATGCTATCCTATCAATATGGGCCAACATTTCTAAAGAATGCTTTCAGCACCTTGTTGAATCAATGCCACGAAGAATTAAGGCAGTTCTGAAGGCGAAAGGGGGTCAAACACAGTATTAGTATGGTGTTCCTAATAATCCTTTAGGTGAGTGTATATATATCAGTCTCATTTACGTTTAGGTGCCGAGAAAGATATTATCATTACTTGTTACCACAATTTCCCTTAACTGATTATTATTCAATGATTAAGGATAGGCAGGGCCACTAATAATCTAATGTCTATTAACTTGTATCAATTTCAGACTAAACAGTTAAACAGGAATGAGAAGATATTTCTCGGCGTTGACAGATTTTTTATCTAAAATTATCAAAAAACATTTTTTAATGCAACACACATTTTTAAGAAAACTAAATGATATTACACATTCTAGAGTTATGAATCACAGATTAACATTTCTAATTGATTTCTCAAATGTCATGAATCATGAACTCCAAACTGTTAAACTTATCTGAACTTCGACGCAGAGAGGCCTCTCTGGATTCGGGCTCAGATAACAGCACACGGCACGAGGTCCGTGTGTTTTGGAACAAAGGCAGTCCGGTTCGGCTTTGTCCAAGAACTTCCACTCAGTCAATGCACCTGGAAGTTGCTGTTTCGCGAATGTAGAGTCTTTTCCAAACAGATTTTCCACTGGTTTGAAGGCTCCAAGGTTGTGCACAAAATTTTATTTGTAAGCAGGGTTCTACCGTAGTTACTTGAAGACAAAGTCTTTGAGGAAAGCAGGGCCCTGTTTGTTCCAAGGGTCGAATTTCTTAAGACTCAAATAGCTATTTAAATGACTGAACACTTTCGTATACAGTCGACTTAGTCAATTGTCCAGCTGTAAAACTCCACTGATCAGGTGGGCACAGGCGGGCAGCGCAGTCTGTAAAGTTCTTTATTTAATAAAGTCCTTTAAAAGAATTCTTCGTACGGCTCAATCTCCTTCTCCCAGTTTAACTCTTCTGTTGCCGGCAAAGACTTGGTTGGTTTCTGGTTCCGGTTCGGGCAACAGAGCTACAGGTTGAGCTGTGGCAGCGAGTTTCTGGTTCAGGTGAGAGAGAGAGAGAGAAAGAGACTGTGCGCTGTTCTTTATAGTCTGTCAGATCAATAGGTGATTGGTTCTTGAGTTTTTGAGATTGGATTTCGGTTTCAGCCCCCAGTGTCCTATTGGAGGGGGGCTTGATTTATGACTGATGTCAATCCATGCCATCTTTTGGAAATGCTGGTTGGCCCGGGTTCGTAGCTCTATGTCGGGATTTCGGCTCTCGTCCACTTCAAAGAGTTTTTTATTATCTACAGGCCCCTTTCTCCAGACATCTCATAGCAGGATTCCAAACTATTTGGCCTATTCTCGGTGCCATCCTCCCCAAAACTGTCACTTTGATGTAAACCAGTTCCAAGCTGATGAGTTAAAGAAATCTGATAACTTTGGGGGGGAGAGGTCTTCTTCAGCTCAGAGCTAAAATGCTCTTATCAAAATACACCCAACATAACGCTACAGCTGTGATGTTATATCTTGCAACAACGGTTCTCCTGCTCGGTTTACAGAAAATACAACAAACACTTGAGTTTAATGCCCATGGATTAGAGTTATATTGGTATTGGCTGAAGTCAGGCACATTGCCAGGCAGTTCCACTGAAGTCTCCTGCTATTGCCCAGCAAATGTACCACAGCAGACTTGTGGATTCGTGCTGTGGGCAATTAAAGCAAACCTGGTAGCACTAAACTGATTTCACTTGATCCACTGTAATTGCTGCTTTTAAAGTCATTGCAGACATACAAGTGCCATCTGAAATATGAGTGTGGGTGACGCAAGATGCTTCAAAAGGTGAAAACAAGCTTAATTCTTTCAATGACATGATTTCCGAAAGGCATCGGCACTTAATAAAATTATGACTTTGGAAATAATGCTTTCACTTAGGCAGCAGTAAGCCACTTGAAAATTAATGTGATCTCTGTGTTTGCTCAATGAATGGATATGCAGTCTGAATTCTCTAGAAGCACCCCTGCATATTTATCAATTATGTAAATATTAAATTAATGAGTGAGGTTCTTGATGCTTACTTTACTCTTCTGAATCTGTTTATTCTGGATGCTTTTGTGTAAAGACTTGTTTTGAGCACTTGAGATAAGCAGAAAGGACTTATCAATTATACAGGCATATTTCAGCACAGTGTCACAATGAACCAATTAAATTAACGGCCTTCTGACCAATGAATTACAAATGCTTATAATGCTCTAAGTCTCTTAACTTACTGATGCTGTTGACATTTAAGTCCAGGGCTAGAGTAAATATGTTTGGCTTTGCTCTTTTTATTACTCCCATGATGCGATGATTCTTTAATTTCTCAGTGGACTTGGATATCTACAAAAGTGTGGCCAGCTCTAATGGGTTGCTTAAGTGCTCTTCTGGCCGAAGCAGAAATGTCACAATTTATATTGTGATATATAAATTAAATGTATAATTTTAAATGCATTACAGTGAATGGAGACGCACTGTGTAAGTGCGTGGCTTATTGTGAATTTTGGAGTATGGTTAGGAAGGAGCATCCACTGGTGCTTTGCCATAACGATGTGAGCAAAACAGACCATAACAATAGGAGTGAAAAATAAATTCTGATTAGTTTTGAAATCACCACTGTTACAATTACAGAGCATTAGAAAATTAAATCAACCCTCAGTAGATGCCAATCATTTTCCATTCCTTAATCGAGAAAGACAATTGTAAATTAATGGTATTTAAATTCAATTATGCTACTGGTATAATCAAAATGTAGACACTGTTTACTAGAGGTGTTTCTGGTTTAAAATTAATATATATTTCTGTGCTCTCGTTTGAGGGATGTACTTCCCCAGATATTTATGTTTCAAGGCAAAGAAATCAAAATGATGTCTGGGTATGTTATTGTATATTTAACTTCTGTTACATAGAAAAGCAATTCTCTGTCGATGCTAGGTCATGTGGCGTGCGGCCCCGACAGTCTCCTACTCTTCTCTTGCTTACATACATAGTATAGTACCATTACATAGTACATATTCACATTATCGTTGTGATTTAAGACTCCAGGCCAATTAGTTAATTGCTTATAGAGCTCTTTTGCTACATTCAACATAACCAATTACTTGATTTTGCACCCCCTCTTATATCCTCAGCCATACTAATATACCTGCATTCTTATCTTAATGAACAAGCTACTGTCCTCTCCTGATGGCATTTCTTCTCTGGGAGTTTCGAACCACATTGTATGGATGATCAAACTGTCACTTTCTGTATTGTACCTCCTCTTTGAATTGACAGAGGCCTTCAGACTCTAGTGCTATCTGCCCAACCACACAAAAACAATAAACAATATGGAAGAGGAAAATGGTTGTCTTGACACTGGGCCAACACTGACAATCATTGCAGTGTATTTGGCATCCATGCGATATGTAAACAGCTGCTAATGCATTTTCTACGCTGATGTGAGCTTGCGTTTCTTTACTTTGGGCTTGAGAAGTGCACAATTTCTCTCTTCCTCTGTCCCCCGTCCTTCCCTCCCTTTCTTTGTTAAGCCAGCAGTTGGATGGTTGCTGCCAAACATGGATGAAGAGATAGGCACTTTTATTTGACATCATAACAGCTGTAGTTTTCAAGCTGATCAGACGGTTTGAACTCAGCCAATTGTGGCAGCTTTCTACCTTGTAACAGCTGTCAACTCTACCAGCTGTTTTGAAACATTTTTGTTGTTGGCGGTGGTTCTTTTTTATTTTTATTTTTTGCTTTTTCTCTTAACCTCTTGTATTGTTATTTTTAATTGTTATATTGCATCAAATAAAAGTTTTATTAGGATTCTTAATAAGTTCCATCTTCTCTAAGTGCAATCCAGTGTGAACTGTAAAAGCAAGCCAATCAAAATGCAAAGAGAAGTCAGTGCTTTGAGGATTATGAAGGAATTCTTTCGGCCAATTATCTGAGAAATACAATTCTTGTAATGTGAATCCGAGCTTTAAGTCTATGATGGAGTGCTGCATGCTTAATTTAATAGCTTGGGCTAGTGGTTTAAGCTCTTCTAAGATATTGCAGTGAAACAATTAACTGGAAACTAAGTTTGCATGCAGGTAAAAAGTGCTTAATAAAGGAACCATAAAACCACAAAAATGTTGAAATCAATTACTTTAAAACAGTGTAAACAGTTGCATAATTGCACAAGTAAATAATTCAGTGAACCAAATTTGCGTCTAAAATTAAAAAAATAAATTACAAAATCAGTGGAAGTACAAATAGCCACTTTGAGTTGGAGCTCCATAGACCAATTGCTAATCCCTGCACACTTTTCCCTGGTAATTGGAATCCAGGAGTGACCTATTTATCTCTTGTTTTGGTTATGTAGATTAAATGAAGCAGAACGTTGCTTTTATTAACATTCAGTAAATGTGCTTACTTAGCATGCTTATGAAAGTGGACTCATATGCTGTTTAGTTTCCATTGCCATCCTGTGAGTTTTTAATGAAGGAAGGCCAATTAGGCAGTATGAGGTTCAATTATGGAAATTGCAAAATGTGTAGCATCTGAAACAAAGGGCCACTTAATGATTCAATGGGTCAAGTTTAAATGAAAAACAAACAAACAACCGCCGCAAAACCCACCCAGCTCTGTCACCTACATAAACTATAACACCATTGTCTTGCCTTGAGAGAAAAGCACTTTAAGTCTGTTTGCGAATGGGGATGTTTTGGAATCACTGTGACTGAAAAGCTGTTTGTTTTTATGTTTTTTCTAAATGGATGGGCATTGAATTCAGTAAAAGCCCATTTTCTTTCAATCAAGCAGACCTCATGGGACTGGCATGTCATGGGCAATGGGAAGCTGTAGAATGTCACTGACAGAGTCGGAGGCAGAGTGTCACTTGTTCGTAAGGATGAAGTGGGATTCTGGGGCTGTGAAGGGACCGGTGCTCAGGGGAGCCATTCACTTTTCAAAAGCTTTATACTAAGAAACTGTTTGAAGGGCAGGTACCATATACCAGCCTGGGGAAGGGAGGGATCTTGGCTTTAATATATACCAAATACCTAAGGAAGGATGTAAGATACCTCTCCGCTCTCACTTTCCCCACCGCTTTTGAATATGCTCCCTAATGTAATGCAGGAGTGTGAGGAATGTAGAGCAGAGCCAAACACAGGACCTTGAGGCACTCCTCCTGGTGGCAGAGGACTATAATGAGGTTCTGTCCTGCACCCTAATGCACCGTGGCCTTCTGAGTGCAATCAGTGAACTCAATTAAAATCTCCCCTAATTTACATCACTCAAGGGGATGAATATGCAATGAAACCAGGCCTCTCCAGTAGTCAAAGCAGAATCACGCTGCCGCAGAGATGTCGGGAGCCTTATGTGCGCAGTAGATAAGAAAATCACAGAGAGAGTTTTGCCTAAGCTCCTGTAATGGGTAACAACAGTTAGAAATTACACACACACTATTTATTGTTTTCCGGCTGTCTACCCCCCACTGTTTAACAACCCAGTTTGTCATTACAACAGATAGGTGCTTTTAGCATCAATTTTCACAGCTGACGATTTGCCTTTGAGATGTAGGATATTGGAATGAGCAGGGCAGCACTGTTTAATTTGAATACTCTTGAACCTGTATGATAACCGACACGTTGGGGGGCCATACGTGCAATAAGGAGTGTTCTCGACAGATTCGAATCAGAAGAAGCCAGGACTTGAATTTCGAACACTCTTGATTTCTGACACTCGTGATTTAGTTGGCAAAGACATTTGCCGTGCAGATCTGCTTTGTACTTGACCACAATCCCAGCCTCCTTAAGTGAAGGCCGGCATTATAAACGACACAATCAATTATCCAGCAAGGTATTGTCAGCACGGGAGATCATTAATTATAGAAATGAATGTGAAACGGTGTGTATAGGGTCAGGCTTTTATTAAATGGCATTTTAGCTGCTCCCTCACTGCTTTTCTAAAGTTTACATGTTAAGTAAGGGTGTCTCTTAACCTGTGGTGCCTGCATTATTCTTCAGCTTTGATGATGCAATAACTCGCTATTCTTTTGCCTCTATTAATCTCCAAGAGAATCATTCCTCTGCACTATTCATATATTTAATTTGCAGGCACTACTTTCTTCTGAAGTTTCTCATTTTAAGTGGCAGTCCTGCTGAGTATATAAATATCTCAGGCTCCAAAGCTGTCAGACTTCAATAAAAAATGTATTTTCTCTGGTTTCCTACAAGGCCATGCCTACTCTATATATTATTATGAGCCTCTCGGTCTGTTTTACACCATTGCTAGCTAGGCATCTTCTCTCCAAATTCTCACTTTACTTTTGGTGTCCTACTTTACTATGATGAGACCTTCGCTTTGTCATCTAACCATTCTTCGAGTAAAAACAACTGAAAATACGCAAACCCCCCACCGCGTTATGAAGTGTATTTCTTCTCAATGTACCGGTCCACTGCTCCTTGATGGCACTTGTTAAAAAGGATAGTGGCAGAACTTCTCTTTTTTATATATCTATATTTGTTTGCATCTGTGCTGCATCTGCTTCCCTAAATAGTCAGTGATTGTAGTACTGTCTGACCACACACTATCACAGAGATGATCCCCTGAGATCAGTTGTATCTGCACCATTTGAGGTTTGAGGTTTTGGTCATTGGCTTTGGATATAATGTTGCTGTACAAACACTCAATTTTGGCTCTTGGAAAGATACAAGTAGAATTCACCACCGGAACACACGGCACCAAGTCCTGCCAATGAAATAAGAAGAGTGTGTTTCCATGTTCAAAAAACTGCCCTATGTATATTAGCTCGTGGTCCTTTTGTAGGTGAGGGACAATCTCATTCATTAGGCAAATGCACCAGACTGATCTTTTCCTTGCAAGCATGCTGGCAAACCGTCTGTCTCCCGCTAAAAACCCTATGCCGGTCTGAGTTAATAGAACTCCATGGAAAGTAATGAGTTTTATACTAGGAAGCAGATGTGTGCCACCTCTATCAGCATCAGAAATGGATTTGAACAAGAGTCAATTGTAATAAGCCTTGCAAATTTGCAATTTTCCTCCCTGCGTCGTGCCAGATCTTATTACATAAGGGGCGGTGTCACGGTAAGAGGGGGGAAGTCAATGAAAAGGTGATTATCAGGTAAAGTTAGTCAAAGGGAAAAGAGGGAATTGTAAAGGGAGGAAATGGAGTATAACCGCTGAAGAGAAGCGAGCACGAGCGAAGCACAATAGTCGTTTAATTCTCTCTGTGAACATTGAATTATTTAATGGAAACTACACTTGAATGCTAGATAAAAAGAAAAAGAAAGTCGTATCACAGCCTTCAAATTGAAAGTCTTTAGGTTTCTTTGACTTTGCACAATGGTTCGTACATATAGACCCTAACGCTGCCTTGGGTTCTGTTCTGTTGGATCCCTGCCAGGCAGTGGTTCAGTTTATGTGGCAGCTGCCAAGGAATCCACTATTGTTTTTTATCTTTTTAGTGCAGCTCCATTTCCCTTCAGTGAACTGAAACATTTTAGTTTCTATAATAACAGTAGTCTGAATTGTAAAATAGATTACACTGACAGTTGCCTTCCTGCATATGTACATGTTTCAGAGGAACTCTAAGAGCTCCAGTGGGTATTCATTGCATTAAAGAATGGAAGATCATCATGAATTAAAGCAATGTAATGACATAATTCTCTCCCTATGTGTGCCAAAAAAAGTACTGCTTTTCTGTGCCTGAAATGTCCGTATCTCTGTATTTCTGTGAGATATCCATCTTGCACAATGAAGAACAAATATTGATTTTGTATATTAAAAAGATTGACATCAATCAATCCTTATCATATTAGAAGTCCTAGACATAAATATATAATTTGTAATGGAATAGTTGGTTCACAACAGTACTCTGTACTTTAACTATAATCAAATCCTAGACTTTTATTCTGTTTTTTTATTTTTTGTTCCTGATTTTAGATTTTAGCTTTTCATACATCTTTTTCTTTTTTTCTGTTAAGGTAAAGCAGAAGGGAAGAATTATATTAAAGATAAAACCAAATCATTAGGAGTGGGTGTAGACCATCTAAATGAGAAAGATAGGTGGGATAAAAGATAAGCCTTTCATTATATTGACCACTTATCATAACATTTTGAGATTTTGTTCAAAAGACCGTTTTGATGAGTTTCAAACTTCGGAGAGATTGCCGATTCCCCCAGCATGCGCCTGAAAGAAATCGTATAACACCTAGAATCGTCTTTCTCATTGCCCAGAGTTTTAAATGAAGATGACGATGTACAAATTAATATTATATTGTAAAGCACAGACTTAGATCTATGATGGTCTGGTCGGGAATCTAAAATGTGTTGTCCAGATACTCTTTTGTAACTCTGAACAGCTTTAGGAAAAAGGCTCACAAGAGTGACAAGAGGTTATAAACAATCTGAATTAAATTTAAAAAGTAGTTTTCATTTCATTTTATTTTTTTGGGTCCATACCTTTCCCTTACTCATTAATTATATCTAGTTCATGGAGCGCACATTCAGGTACAATAGATGGCAATTAAATTAGATGAATTTGGAGATTTCCTAAGTGTAATGAAGGTAGAAAAATTAATTCTCCAGAAGCAGTCAAGTGATGGCATATTCATTTTTGTAACACATTATTATATTCTCAATTATTGGTACCTCAAGCATGCTGCAGACTGGTCTATTGTAGCAAGTGCTGAGTGATTTACTTCTGCAGAAATTATTAGACAGCTGAGGATTCTTTTCCTCACTTTGGAGATTTCTTTTCATTCTTTTAGCATAGCCCTTTTTATCTAGTGGGTATTGATTGCTTCTTTGGCCTAAGTTTGTCTTACTTATCCTGGCTAATGACTTTTCAGTTTCATTTAACCAGCGTGTGTTATAGAATTAGGACGTTTTCTATAGTAATTAATGTATGTGTCCTTTTTGTGGGCTTTATTCTTTTATCTTCATCCAGACAGTCAATGAGAGCCTTCACTTGCCTTGGTCAGTTTCATAATTAATTCGATCTGGGTTTTTGCTTTTAGACACCCTGTATGTCTGAATCTATTATAACGTTTTGGTCTCCGTCATGCAGAAATATCAATCAAAAAGATGAAGCATTTCAGAAGTGCCTCAAACAAGTGCTCCCGAGCCCTTCAGAAGACCTCTTTGCAGATGTATTTCTTTAAGAAGGATTATGACTGTAATGTTTTTTTTTCAGATTTCTAAATCAATGCTGTACTGATCTGGTCCTTGAGGACTAACAAGTCTTATATAACTTGTAAACTGGTTTTATGGGTAAGTGAACAGTCTAGCTTTAGCGCATGACTCAACAATCAAAAGACACAAATACATACCGGTACCTAATTTCCACTATGTGACCAATGTTTTATAATCTCTGCAAAGCGAGAATCAAAATGTTTTAATTAATGGTATGACTTAATGTGAATTATTTACAGTTTGAGACCGGAATAATAGTTAAATTGCTTCAGTTAAGCAAATAATTAGCTGAACTATGTATACATATATCTTTGTTTACACCTGAATCCTTCTCTTTGACATAAACAGAGATAATAATATAATTAAAGCAATTCTCATCTTTGTTTGTCAATGGGAATGAAGTGAATCTGATTTGAATGCCAACCAAATAATTGAAATTACAGTTGATTATCTAAAGTATTTGAACCCATTCACTCTGAAAATATATCCCCCATTTCACTGAATTTCTATGGTTTATGATAAAGAAATGACCCAGCAGAAGTTGGCTATTTCTTGTCCAAATGACATCCTAGTCCTATGATAATAATAGGACATCCAAATATGCACTGAATGTAATAAGAACGCTTAAGTAAAATAAATAAACAAATCACCCCTTTGTGCAGTGTAAGTCATATATTTTCAAAAGATAGAAACAAGCTTACTTAATCAAAAGGATATGCCGGCTACACAGCACTAGGTGCTACACGTGTTTTGGACACACAGCAGCAGTAATGCACATACTATTATGTTTGATTATGTGACGACCTACATACATAGACAATTATGGGTATTGGGTAATATTTATTACTACTACGTCCACAATATTGTGTTTGTACTGCAATACTACGTGAGCCTCATTGTTTGCCCTGTCAGGACAATGGCATAGAGGTGTGCACTACTATATTACTGAGGAGGTCTGCATTCGGGATGAGTTCAGACTCCAGTGCACTGCACAGTGTGGACTGATGCCTGATGTGATTTCTAATTAGATATGTGTGTGTATGTGTGTGTACGAATAACAGATTGTGAAACATGGCACTCGCCTGTCCAACACACTGCCTTCATTCATCCACCTGCAGAGTCCTGTTCCTTTAACACTGTGGCTTATTAACATATGGTAATAAATCGATAATTGGAAACATGAGATGCAAATGTATTCCGGGCTGACATTAAACATGTGCATAGTGCAATCGAATTTGAATTGCGTGATATTAGCATGACACAGTCATCCAATAACTGCGCAAAACTGTGTTCAAACAGTGGGGATAACAGTGCTCTGTGGAGTGGAGCAAGCGGGTTTGTGAGGCGGAAACAGCACTCATTTTGCACGGAAATTGTGTGAAGTTTGAATATCTAGCCCTTACTCTTAAAAACTCTTATAACCACTTGAAGCTGTATCCTTAGGTGTGACACGAGGCCAAAGTCTGATTATGCCTACAGAAGCTCTATTTCGGGAGCTCCTCCTGTTAGATTGGTTTAGGAAGTTTTCTTTTTCAAATTAAATTTAACACAGTGGGTCGTAATTATAATATTCTTACAATAGTCAGTACCCCTTAGGATGTTTATGTGCATTTGTCCTGTGGATATGTGACTGTAAATTGTTTCTTTTCATGGTCACTCAAACAATGCATCTTTCTTAAACAGTTATTTGAAGCTGTGTGGAAATGTCTGTAGTGTTTCCAATGGTAACATAATAAATAATGTCGACTAACGCTTCTAAAAGAAAAGAAAAGAAAAAAAACTGAAAATAATTCTCAGAGATTATTGGAAAGAAGTGCTACATTAAAAGGACCATGAAAGCCACTCCAAGGTCAGAAGGTAGAGCAAGATCCTTGCATCATTGCCTGTCACTTTAATAACCCCTGCACATCTCTTATTTGGGGCTTGTTAGATAACACAAGAAACAACGGAATAGTGAGCAACAACAGAAAATAACAGAGGGAATAAAGTGAAAAACGCAACATGTCGTCATTTAACCGCAGCTATGAACTCTATGAAGTTAATTGAATGTGGTTGTCATACATTGATTTAAATTGACAATATATTGTTTGGGACATTTTCAGCTACAATTACTTTTTATGATCTGTTCCTCCAATCAAGTGGACATTAATCAGAAACAGATTAGCATCCTATGGTCTTCCACTCTTTTATTTATTTTAGTTTAATTTAAAAATTGAATGAACTGATAACAATTGAGCTTGTCCACATGGTCTGAACAAATTGTGTGAATAATGCATTGTCAAAACAGTTGATTTTATTTATTAATTTATTTTATTAGTAGTAAATACTGCATTTGGTTTTCCACATTGGAGGAGGAGAAAAAACAAACAAACACTGATTTGTTTTTCTCATGGGGGGTTGTGACCCCTTTGCTGTATACATTGAAGATAATGAAGTGTGCATTTTTCATTTAGTGCAAGCCAAGCAATTCTCTATTGCTAGGCCAATATCCAATCACACACTACATTAGACTGCAATCATTCATAGAACGCAGAGGAAAACGAAATCCAATTGAATCCAATGTGTTTATGCCTTGCGTTCCATCACAGGAGTGGCTACCCATAACTAGATACACCAGCTTTATCAATTGTTTCTCCTACTACATTTAAATCAGGCGCCTGCTCAGTGCATGACATCCCTTAAAGACAACACCACCTCAAACCCACCAAAAACTAAATTTATTAGGAAAATGTGAACATTGTGATGAGTTTTCCTTAACCTTCTTAAATCAAATAGTATTTTTTTATATAGTCACATTTTTCTCCTTGGATTTACACAACCTGCTCAACACTTCAACAAGGCAACAGAATTCTTATTGGGAAATGATAGTTAATTAAAATAAATACTTAGTCCATAACATATTGCTGCCATCACCATGCTCCACTGTAGAGATTGTGTTGTGTTGTGTTTGCACCAGACACTTTGCATTTAGGCCAAATAGCTCAGTTTCTGTTTCATTGGACAAAATAATCTTTTGCCACATCTCTGACAATTCCAAGTTGGATTTTACTTTGCCTCTACCATACAGGCCAGATTTGTGGAGTATCTGAGCTATTGTTAATACATGGACAGTTTATCCCGTCTCAGCCATGGAATACTGTAGGTCTTTCAGAGTTGTCCTTGGCCTCTTGGTGGCTTCTCTGACCAATGCCTTTCTGACCCGGCTGCTCAGTTTGGGAGGACGGCCTGCTCTAAACAGATTCTGGGTGGTACTGTACACCTTGTACTTCTTAATGATGGACTTGACTGTGCTTGGGATATTCAATGCCTCTGAAATTGTTGTATACACCTTCCCAAGTTGTGCCTCTCCACAACTTTATCTCTGCTTTGTTTTGAAAGGTCCTTGATCTTCATGGTAGTATCTTTGCTTTGAATGCCCTTCCCAACTGTGGGGCTTTGCAGAGACGGTTGTATTTAATCTAAAATCATGTAAACCACTTATTGCATGCAGATGGACTCCATTCAACGTATTGTCTGAATTGTGTTCCAACATTTAAAGTGTGGAGTAGATTATGTAAATCAAGGAGGGGGGGATCCCATTTCAATGCATATACATTTCAAAATGAAAACAAAGTCCCAAGGGGGGTGAATACTTATAAACTCATAGCCACTGTACATGCATATACATTGTGTATGGCTTGTCACCCATCCTCTATTCTGTGTATATTTATTTTCAGCAGGAAAAAAAGTGTTTGCAGTTTGTTTTTCTGGAATAGTACTGACACACTTAATCACATATCACAAACCATAGATATTAATTATAGATATTAATTATTTACAAATTAAACCATGACATATAACACTTCAAGTTGTTCTGCTATTAAGTTTTAAGGTACAGTTCCTTTGCTGATGCTGATTAGCTGGTATTGTCTGTCTCTTTTGCCTTTCTGTTAGTTGTCTGATTTAAAACTGTGTGGAAGAACACCAGAGTTCTACAGTTGTAATATTTAGTGTCGATGTCAGTACATAACACCATTTCATGACGTTTTGCCCCTTGCAGCTTTAAATGACCTTTGACTTCATGCAGAGTCATCTTACTAATTAAAGACGGAATCTTACATTTAAACCCTTTACACAAAACTAGTGCTGGTCTCACCAGTTTGTTTAATTGCATGTGCAGGGATTAGGAAACTGACATTTTTGAGGAACTTTCAGTTCACAAATACACATTGAAAGTCTTTTTACTCTCTGCAATCCCTAGACTATTAAATCCTGTCAGATCTAATTATACTGCTGTTCTCATCTAGCAATGACAATCAATGTAGGAGGAACTCATGATTATAACAACATCCCAATAAATAACTACAGGCTTGTCTTTGTTAGCCAAGATGACCAAGTAATGGAATTATCTTCTTAAAGTATAAAATCCCATGAAATGTAATGTCATGCTTTAGCAAAAGTACGTATACAATAATTAATTGACCAATGATGGTTAATAGAACTGAGAAATAGTTGCTGAATATTCAGAATTAAGAATGGTTTGCCTCAAATATGTACAAACTATATCAACAACTTTATGCATTTCATATATTTACTTTGAAATAAGTAATATAGTAATAACTATAATGCTTGCCTCTGTATTTACAGATTAGAGTTATCTATTCAGGTATGTAATCGATCAAAACTGTGTTATTTGTGTATACCATTCTTAATTAAATTATGACATGAATTAAACACGATCCATTGTCTGTGTATGTAAACTTTTTTTTTCCCTGTTATAAATTGTTCAAAACCTGTACTTTGTTGTATGATATGTGTTGGAATTTGTGTATGTCATATAAACCATCTTATAATCTCTGCAGTGTTCAGAAACAGAAATTTGTAATTCATATGTTAAATAGTTGAACAGACAGCTTTCATTGAAGTATATAAAAAAAGAAAGTTGTAAATTATGTATTTATTGTCTCTCGTTTCTCAGTGAAATACGCTCTGCTGAGAAAGTTTCCACATCAAAACTGTTTTGTTTGTTAAATTACTGGCTGTAGGGGCTGCTGGCAGGTTTACATTCCATGTCAATTTACTGATAAGGGGCTAAAAACACCTCTCGGTATTAAAAAAGAAAAAAAAAAAACATAACAAAACCTAAAAAAAAGAATAGCTTATAATCGCAACGGTGCACCTGTGATTACTAACGGTAATCACATCGATTGCAGGGTCCTCTCCTCAGTTCCCCTGGCTTTCGGAGAAAACCTGGTACCTAAGTTGGCTTCCAGTCATGCTGGTAATAAATCCCAAACAGACTCAAATCTTTTCCACAGCCTGTCTCTAACTAGAGATTTACATTATAATCACTGGTAGGGAATATTGTCATTATCCCTGGTTCATTATGTATGGAGACCAAGGGCTTGACATTTCTGTGCACTATGGAGATAAACAGTTTGTCTGCGAGTGATTCTGGAACAGGCACAGCAAGCCGGTGCAGATAAAACAGTTGATTGACTTACCAGAGGCTGGATTTATTTATTTTATTCATTTATGTATATATAAAAGGAGGCGGGTGTTTGGAAACAAAAGTAAAACAGTCTGTTTGTGACTACAGGGTTATTCTGTTATTTAACTGTAAAATGGACACCTTTCTCATACTGATAACACGTTTCCACTGTTTATCTATGATCTCCATAATATAGCAGGATATTATGTTAGACATTTTTATTTTATTGTTGTATCTTAATTGTCTTTTTTCCACTTGCCTGTTGGTCCGTCATTGGCTGTGGGGATTGTCCTTCTCCAGTTGAGACATTGGATACTGTTACCTTGGTTTTTGCATGCAGTGTGCAATATTGAGGATATCACACACGAGAGCTCGCAGTATCTGTTTGCATTTACAGTAATCTGTGCAGGGTCTATGGTGTCAGTAGAGTGGAATAGTCACCGAGTTGTTTAAAGAAACAAAAAACGGCTATGCTGTGAATAAATTGTCCTTTGAACTGCAATATGCTTGTCTTGGTATGTTATATAACAGTTTAAACAATATTTTTTTTCAGTCTCCATTCTATGTGCATTGAATGTCAAGATCTATACAGCTACCCATTGTATGACATGGAAATTGAAATTTCACATTATGTGAAAATAGAGAATGAACAATCTTGAGGTTGCTATTGCATCTGTGGAAATAATTAATTATGAGTTAGCCTAAAGGCTACTTACTGCAGTTTTTATATATAGATAAGAAACCTCTAATTGTAGCACAGGCAGTGACACTTCTATCACCAGCATCACCCAGTTTCACAGGAAAAGTCAATTAATGTTTTTAAATTAAAAAAAAGAAGTCTATTCCTTTCTGAAAAGGATTAAGGTGCTGTTAAAATCAGTGACTGTGATTAACTATAGCCAGAGTTAATTATGTCCCAGTAGTGCCATGGGGGACATTAAGAATAAAGTCTTTATTGGATAAGAAAAACTAAAAAAAAAAGAGTAAGGTAGTGTAAAGAGTTTACCGATTCAGTGTTTACAGCTGTGTGAAATGTCAAGGTCTTATTGAGCTGCCCGTTGAGGGAATATGAAAGAGTGAATGACACAGATATGTCATCTAGATACAGCATTCTTATTTTCCTACATTATTTGCAAGTCAGTCAAAAAGCAAAAGCACATTTCTGTTAAAACTGTAATAGCTGGTATGCTATACCTGTAAGTTCATGTATCCCACACACTCACCGCTGGGTTATCCCTGGCTACGCTGTCCTGATTCCCATGATTTAAACTGCAACTTTTCAATTGTGACGTTAAATCCATAGTTATAAATCTTCGTGACACACTATTTTATCATGGCTGTCACCAGCGTTTCAGTGTGAATGAATAGGACATTAAATAATTTTACTTAAAAAATACATCACAGTCTGACCTAACCAGGGGGTTAACCTTTAAATAAAACAAAGGAATCCCGATTCTACAAAGCTGTGATTTTGTTTAATAAATACGGATAAATGTAATCAGCGTAGTCAGCCTGCTTTGATATCTCGGGGTCACAAGTGTGGAACAGGGGATTCAAACCAACCAAGGGATAATGATGCATGACATTTAAATGTTTAAGAAGTTTGAAGTTCTATAAATCGAGTTAGTAAAATCTATGGTGGTGCAAATTCATGATTAAATTGATGCATCACTTGCTGTGAAAATCCCCTTCTAACAGAACACTATCTATTTTGACTGTTACCCTGTAAATACCGTGATAACCTTGCCAGATTTTAAATATTATCTTCCGGCTGACTCTATACAAAATTTATAAGATGGTTCAGTAAAATTGCTACTATTAGACTGTCATAGCACTTTATAACCACATGCATCATCCTTCATAAACACTTTGCAAATGGACGTTGTTATCTTTAAGTATTCATAACAGGTTGTCATATTGGGTTGCTTTTGTGAATATGCTGTCAGTCTTCAGACTGTTTATGAAGGGTGTTGCCTGTTTTTATATGGAAATGATAGATTAATGCCACCTGAGGAAACAGGTGAAAACAGTTGAATTAACTGGGAATAAGGTCAAAGAAATTAGGCTGAGCGAGGCAAACAATAAAACCTAGACCAAACCTCAGTGACTAAAAGTTAAATATACACATGGATGGATACATGTATTATATACACCAGTAAGTTCTTAAGCTATTGTGCGTTTTGCAAACGACAAAGTTGAACTCCCACACTTCATTTTATGCAAAACAACACATTTCACAATTGTTTAAGGAGGAAATGGAACGGTTACGAACCAGTAATGCAGCAAACTGATTGGATGTAATTCAAGTATTACAACCTATATTTTTTGATCAACTAAGATATGCTTTCCTAATATCACTTGAGCAACATTGTTTTCCATGATAGAATAGTCTAATCATATTTTGTTTAGGATGGGTTTCTTCTTTTTTCTCATCTGAATGAAATGGACAGTACTGCACCATTTACAGTCGTTGTTATTGTTATTTTTGGTGCATGTAAGTAACTGATTTTAAATTAAACGTGTCGTACAAAAGATAAAAGAAACCATCATTACAGATCTAGGTCATTAAAGCAATCTGTATACTATGCCCCTGGGCTTTACTGTCAGCTCATGCCACACACAACACGACATAATCATAAACTTTTAAATAGGGTCCAAAATACAGCAGTACATTCTTCTTGTATTTTCCAGAACACCCATCTTCAGACAAAATGCCAAAAGCACCATTTATGTACATGGTGTTCAAGGCTAATTATCGAACAGGCAATCGGGTTGTAATGTTTTGGTGATGTTGTTTTTATGTAGCCATCAAAAAAATACATCCGTAAATGCCTTGTGTTCAACTTAATACTATTTCCAGGACACTCCACTGGTGTTCATTAGAAGATGTTGTACTTGGACACTCCTAGTCTGTTCCTGCAAAACTTTGAGCCTTTTCAAAAACTTAAACATTGTATAATTATCCGTTCCATCGTGAAGAAAGTCTTCTGGAGTCCTCTTGTATTTACTTTATTTATAAATTACATTTCCAAGCTACTTTTCCCACCACTTTCAATCACATGACTAGTCCTACACATTTGTAAGTGACTGCAAGTAATTTCTCTATAGTTATTAATTTACATAGATTTATTCTACCAATAGTCACTCTTCGGGTTATTTTGGTTCCCCCTATTGAATGTTTACCCAGTCTCAGAGACCTGCACACACACAAGCACTTTTTTTATTTTTTCTGAATCTCAAAGAAACAAAAACATGTAAATAAAACATGCACAACAGACACTGGAGCTTTTTTCTGTAAGGGAGAAATAAAACTACTGTCCCCCTAGGCAGATGCAGCTGCTTCCTTGTGCATTTTATTTAAATAAGTTTACCAGTTACTTACCATTCCCCTTCACAATATTATGTATTGTCTTGTCTAACACATAGTTGAAGATGTGGGGTTGATGTATATGCAGCAGCTGTTTTAATATATGTATTTATTTTTTATTTGAAGATGGTATTTAAAAAAATTATAATACCGAAGCAATGGTTTTGGAAAGATTGTTTTGGATTTCTAACTTGTCACGACAGCATGTATCCAGGGAGAGGAAGTTTGGGTTTCTGCTTCTACAGCTGCCTTTGGGATATGTAAACAATTACACCTGCAGCTGTAAACTTCAATAATTAATAACAAAACACTCCGCACAGGCTTCTGCCTGGAAGCGTGTGTGGAAAAAGGCCGAAACTGCTTATTAATTCGTTACATGGGGAGTCGTTATGCGGGTCAGAAATGACGGCACAACGGGGCTCCTGTGTTGCCGACAATGTGGACGTTCTGCTGGACCAGAAACAAGTGACCAACAACTGTGTAGGTGGGCGTAATTTGGACTGCTTGTCAAATGAAATTGAATTTAATTTCCTTTACTTTAATTACTGATTATATGAGCCAAGTAGTGCTTTGGCAACCATTGCATAAATGAAGCTGTGAATGAAAAACTACTGTTATTGCATGGAAGGATTAATTGCTTCTTTTTCTTGTTTTAATGCATTCCCTTTTAAAGTGTAGTTCCAGTAAAGGAAACCCATGAATTAAAAATGGGAAACCATCAAAAGAAAATTAGGATCATTAATGCATCTAGACAGTTTTTAGACTAGCAAATTTATAGATGGTGTTAATTCAACATTATTGCCTTTTAAGGGTCAAACAAAAAGCAATACATCAAGAAAACCTATTATTCTTAATTGATTCTTTTGTCCTGTGTTTGTTGCATTTGCACCTGGGTTGGCTGTTTTCCCAGGGCTGTTATTTGTATACTGTTCTGTGTAATGACACTAATACTTCAAGGAAGTTTTTTAATGTTCTTAATGGCTAATTTTCTATTCTATTCTTTTTGAACACTTTTGGAATTCAGAAATATCTATTCAATTCCACTGTGGAAAATCAAATAAATTAGACTACTTAACAGATTTGGTTATATTAAGTATCATTGATCAAGCCTGATTTAATTTCCAATGGTGCATAGATGTGATAAATAAACTGCATAGAAACATGAATATGAATATGAATTTCAGATGGCCAGGTGGCAAATAAAATACTTGTTGATGTGATATTTATTTTGGGGAGTGATTAGCAGTCAAAATCCATCATCCCTAGAAGGAGCCATTTATGGGTTAAGGCTATGTTAGACACAATAGGGACCATAAACATACAAAGAAAATAACCTAATTACTTAAATCCCAAAGAAAGAACAGAATTTGAAAACTCAGGGGCTTGAAATAGCGAGAAGAGTGAAAAGAGAACAGTCATCCAGCACACACATGCTCTGTGTATTAATGACATTTTTGCTGTTAGGTGAGAAAACAACTGTAAAACTGTCAAATTAGAAAGTTCCACAAGTTTAATTAAGAGATCTCCTGAACAAATAAAACCCACTAGTCATTTTCAGACCATGGGATGCATGAAATGCTTTTTGTTTCATTGATGCAATAAACCAAAATCAGATGCATGCAATCCCATAGGGTCTCAAAATAAGGTAATAAAGCATATGGTAATAATGGAAGACAGGTACACATTTAGCAGGATAATGGTTTACTGTACTGTAGTAAATATCCTCACATCTGGATTTCTATATATATACATATATATTGACACAGTGCTATATATATATATATATATATATATCATTATGGAAACATTGTGGAATTTGCTTTCAGTGAACCGACTACCATATAATACTTTCACAATAAACTACAAATCCCTGAGCCTCCGCGCAAATGTCTGTCTGTATCAAACCGTTATGGCCATTTCTGAATGCCAGCGAAAACAATGTATCCGAGAGCAGCTGCATTTCCAATATCCATTTGCCCTATAATCCCCATTGTTGTGCAATCACTATAGTGTAAGGATGAAATAAAAAAAGCTAACTACAAGGAAAAGGGATTTTTTGGTTTTTTTCGAGTAACCTGTCGTCCTGCCTCTCCTTGCCTTGCCGGGTTTGTGATTTACTCACTGATTCTAACACAGCTGGCTGCAGTGCTCTCAAATTGCCCCGGTTCTGTCCCTGTTTTCTATCTCTGCGTCAGTGAAGCCCCTAACCCCATCAGATTGCTTATCCTGACAACTAGAGAAATCAATTTAGCTACTGGCTATAATATGAACCTATTGTGGCTCAAGTTTCCCTGGATTTCACCATCATGAAACGCATTACATTTGCCATCTCCCTTTTTTCACAAAGGCGAATGAGATTGGAAAAAGTATGCTGTTTTCTAAACTGACCTTACACATGACTGTTACCAACACAGTAATAGAAGATGCAATCTTTATGACATTGCAGTACACCACGGGCAGGAACAAATGACAAATGCATAAAGAAACAGCCACAGTGCGCAGAGCTCATTAAGTCACTCAACACAAAACACACTGCCAGTCTTCACCTTTGGATTGAATGTAAATACAACTTGTGTTCTACCTTCTATTCTTATAAACGGAAGCCAATGATGTAGGGAGCAGAGGCCACGTGATGGTGAAAAATGTATTTAATGTATTCATTTTTACTCATACTTTTAAGAATGCACTACAGTGGTCATTAAGAGTATTCTCTGTACTGCATGCTTTTGGGGCAGATTTTCAGGTGAAGAAATGCAATCTGTTCGAAAACAACGGCATCTGTTTTTAAAATACAAAATCCTGGTCAACACTACAAGGTTATTGCCCCCCCACCCCATGAATAAATGAATACATGTGTTTTAAAAGCAGCAGAAAATACAGAAGACCACTTTTAAATTATGATGCTTTTCGTCAGCCACTAGCTATGCTTCCATAGACTACAGCAACCAGAATCTTCAGAGCTGAAAGGTCCCGTCTCAATCGGTTTATTTCATTTAATTTTATTATTCAGGGTGCCATGCTATGGAATGAAAGCCTTGCAGTGCTTAAATCAGTGAAATCTACATTATTGGGCATGGCACACCTGTTTCTAGCCAAACGGGCCACGACATACTGAATATTGTTGGCACTAGCAGAACATGCCCTCCTTGGGGTACAAGCTGAGACAAGTGTAGAATAATAGAGAAGTGCTTACATCTTTCTAACAGGTATTAAGTGAAATTTATTACACTGGGACCTTATCCATATCCATCAAGAATGCACAGTGTCAATCCCATTGAGACGAACAGAGTCTTTTATTATTGCCGTTTATTAGCTGATTGTGTGCAGTGCGTGAGGGAATACACTTAATTGCAAAAAGATTGTTTGTAGCTAGGCATGTATTGAGGTTAAGAGTTTAGTTCACCTGGTAAGACATGCCTTTACAGTAGTTCTCAAGATTGCATTGAGATGTGGTGCACGAATTCGAAGTTACGGAATGATTTTACTCCAAATGAAGAGCTGTAGCTTTTGTTTAAACATTACATTTCAACATTTCAGCCAACTCACAACTTGCTTTTTCCCTTATTGCTCTTCAACTTTAGTAATAGTGATTAAACTGCTGAGATCTTTAAAAGCCTCCCTCACAGAACAGCAAAGTGAATTATTGCACTCTGAATACCCTGGACTTATGTGAACTACGATAGAATTGTATCTTCCACTCCATTTGAATTTGTGAAATGGCCTGAGGTATAAATATTATAATATTAATTTCTGCTCAGTTCTGTTAATCTAGATTGACAATTGCTGTAGTTTTCCAGATGTTGTGTATTTCATATAGAATTTCAGGCTGAAGATGCATTACACTGGTTATTTTCTGTAATTTTCAGTTTTTTTCTCATATACAATCATGGATTCATTGATAAGATGTTTTTTAACACCTTTTTGTTTTAAGTGTACATTTTTAAAGCTGTAGTTTTATTTATATTGGTTTGAGTTTTGATTCTACTATCATCTATTTATTAATTATTTTAAACTTAATACATGTTTGTGTTTTAACTCAAGAATGAATGTTCCTTGGGCCAATTTGTAATTCGTTAAACACAAATCGGTGAAGTTCAGTCTTGTTATTATAATGTGGAGAGTAGCAATGCCCCATTATATTGTAGATAGCTAATGACATTGTCAGTCTCTCTGTATTTTGTGGTGCGTTGTATTGTCTATCACTCCTCCAGCCAATGGAAGTGGACTGAAATACGAGGTCCCTTGATTTGTGACAGATTCCATCTCCAGGGATATCCAATGTTTGTCGAGTGTGAGGACAAAGAACAAACAAACCAAAAATGGACTTTCAGAGATTTAATGGCACAGCTCAGCTCATTTTGCATGTTGCTGTCATTTTCAAAGATTCTGTATCTGCGTTGTTTCCTAATGAAATTCGACAGGCTGCATATGAATACCGATTACAATTTTTCATGTGTTTATTAAGGTGTAGATTGAGATGTCTGCTTTACAATTCATAGCTGTTTTGCATTTTGTAATCTAGTAGCAGACACAATGTAATATTTAGTTTTTACTGATATTAATAGCCTGTCATTAATATTCAATGAGTGGTGTCTCCATACTGTTTAGTTAATCTTTGTATGTTGTCCTATTCATAATGTAAAACTCTTGTAAATACCTCTCCTAGAACACTATAGATTTGATGTCTGGTGCAGCCCTTTCTGAATAAATAATTTCTAATCAATATTTTCTGTTTTGTTTATCCATTTCAAGGCAACTTATTGTTGCCCGGGAAGCCCTTTCATGCAGTTGATTTTTCACAACATAATTGCAAGGACATCAAATTATGTCAACAACCTCTAGTTACAGTTAAACTTAGACCACTGGAGTATGAGTGAGTATGAATATATAATGTATAATGTATAATGCAATGTATAATATACTGGCTCTTACAAAGCCTCTCTCTCATTTTATTAACTTCAATAAATAAAAAAGATCTGCCCGTTAGTGAATATCAGGGGGTGGGTTTCCTATTTTCCATTTTAAATCTTGCCATAAATTATTATTCATTTAAGTTCAATAGCCCCACTGCAATGCACATTATGTATAAAGGTAAATGTCACTTAAGAGAAATGGGGAAAATATGGAGCAAATGTAATTACTCAAGGCGTGATTACAGAATTAATGTTAGACCTTGAAACGTCAGGCAGGTCAAGTTTTATCATTGCAGCACAGGAGACGACAAACCTCTGCTATTAAGACAACAGAATTTTAGTAAAATAATTATAATGTTATTTTTATTTGATGATACTTGAAATGTTTTTACAGTTGTATTTATTAGTATTAGTATTATTTAATAAGATAGACCATTAAAAAAAAACTCACACAATAACCCTGGTGTGTTATTTTCTTGATGTAAAGCAATTTTTGTTTTTGAATTGAATACAAGCATTTGGATATTATTAGAAGCCATTTGAATGCGAATAAAAACTCTTAAAGGTGTCTAGAAATGTAAGAGAGATATAGAATGCTTGTAAACGGCAAGTAGGGTATATAAATTGCACGGCTTTCCTTTCATCGGTGGACACAAGATGCACAGACTAGATTAAAGACGGTGTCTGTAGCTAAAGGAGAAATGATGTTCCCTCTGCTACTTTATCGGCCGTCTTATTTTGTTTAACATGACGTCTGCCTCGTGTTTTTGGAAGCACAGTTCCCAGGGGAAAATCCATCCAGTGATGTAATCCTGGCTCAGATTGTATTTTGATTTTAATAAAGTGCAAATTGGTGTTGTCAGAGGCTTTGGGGTTGGGGAGAGGGCAAAGTGCATCAAGTAGAGTGTGGGAGCCTCCTCTTTTAAGTCCATTTTACCCAATAGCTGGAATTAGTACTGCGTGATGTTACTTTAACAACTTGGCTCATCTTAACACATCTTCAAATAGCTGTCAAAAAGCATTAATGTGCTTATATAGGCTTCTGGTGGACATATGAAATACTGTTACCTTCTTATAAGGTCCACTCTTGTTATATGCCACATCTCTTTTTGCATAGAGGGAAAAAACATTCTGGTCAGTAAGAAATTAATAACCAAATGAGTAAATAAGTAAAAATTGTTGTACAAGTGCTGTAGCTCATGTTTGGATACAGCAGGATACAAAATAACTCCCATCCTGGGTGAATGCATTTAGAACATTGTGTCTTGTGTAGTTGTGGATTTATAGATTTCAAAAGCTTCTCTTTCATCTTTAAATCAGACATATTTACATACACACATTTTTGTACTTCTGCTATCGTGACTAAGTTACCAGCAGCACAGCTTTTGTTACATGGCTGATGCAGAATGAACCAGACCGCAGCATCGCAGAGTGAAGTTCTTTCCTTGCCTAAGAGCAGGAGCCATCACTTTCCATATGTACCAACTGCAGCTGATTGATAGACATCTCCACATCACAATAGATGCTGTTTGTACGGATGGCCCGCAAAGATATCAGCAGAGGCCCAGACAAAATACCATCCTCTGCTATTTGAAGTGCACACAGGCAACGAGAGACTCACGCACGTTTTTTTTCTCTCCTGAATGGCAAGCGTGCGCTACCAAATCAGGAATTATAGGTCACTGGATTGTGAAGGAACGAGAGAGTCCAGGCAACCACTGTGAAAGCCATTAAGGCTGAAATCATATCAGCTCTCTTTGGCTACTCTTTGCCAATCATCCATTGAGATGTGTTGACAGGGTGTCCTGTGAGGGGCTACCTGATGCTCACTACATCAGTGCATCACAACAGGGTGATAACAAGAAAGCAGTCCTTTTATCCCTGGTGTGCAGATGTTCTTTCCTCTAATTCAGTGGATTTGGGCGCAGAAACTCCTAAGCTGAGGGGATATTTTTGTTTTGTAGAAATGACGTGGTTTTCGAGTAACTTTGTTGATTGCAACACTTAGACTATTGGAGTTTTGATTTTGTTTAAGCAAAATAACGTAATAGAATTATTTAACCGATCAAAGCTGTGAGAAAAGTAATTTAACTGTGGTGGAAAGTAATGAGTAAAGTAATTATATTTTGTATTAATTAATGAATTAATTAACAGTCCCATTTTACCAGCAATGGTGAAGCTGAGATCTGTATTGAAATGTTCATTTTAAAGAGCAACGGCACAAGAAACAGCATGCATTCAATGGAAAGTGGATTATAGTTTACTCCTACTTTAACTTCTATTTTAACTTCCCACGCTGTACTGTTGATTTAGTCTGTTTTGTGGAAAGTGGTTGTATATCCTAGGACAGTGGTTTTCAAACCGGTCCTGGAGTACCCCCTGCCCTGCTGGTTTTTGTTCCAACAGAGCTTTTAATTGCTTAATTGAATCCTTAATTGACCTAACAAAGCAATACACCATTTAATTAAGTAATTAAGATCTAGGTTGGACAAAAACCAGTAGGGTAGGGGATACTCCAGGACCGGTTTGAAAACCCCAGTCCTAGGAGAACAAATAGCGTATTCATTGCCTTGTTTATATGGAATACACACATTTAAACTTCTCCCTATTTACAGTTAGGTTCATTAACATATTTATTTGTACAAGAATAATAATGAGTATTTGTTTCACTGTACAATGTCCCCTCAGCTTTAATCCTCTAATCATTGGGGATTTCCCATAGTGTATGTTCTGCTCTGTGTGTCAAAGAAGCTGACTTGGTTCATTGCAAAAGAATAATACAAAGATCAAAAAACTATTTTCAAGTATGCGTTGCACTCCATATTTTCCCTGTTTGAACTCTGCACTTTGAGCAAACTCTGAGTGCAGAAACATGTCACATAATTGGATATGACATATGGCGGTGCAGTTTCTGCTGCAGTTCACATTTCAAAGCCTTCTATGTTTCATCCAATAACATGAAAGATCCCTCTTTTATGCGCTTTAATGTCTGGCTGAAGGGAATATTGATGTCATCTTGCTCAAGAAGCAGATCGTCATTATCAAGTTTGGAACCCTAAACTGCTTAGCAATCCTGGCTGAAATTGTCACTTTTATTTCTTAAACAGCGATTCCACTTCTGACAAAGCACAGCTTGAGAGATTGCTTACTGTGCTTTGACTCCATTTTCTTAAGCTTTCCCCATAGTAAACTTTTGCAGCAGGAAACAGACTCCAGTCTTTTTACCATCATTTAATCTGCTCTCGTGGTATGTCTGGAAAAACATCAGGATGTTTCACTGACACTTCCTGCAGAGCACCTATCCCCCTGTTGCATCTTAAGTGAAGAAAAATAAAGGGATTTGCAGGAACATGTGAGGGATGGTTTAATTCTCATGAATTAGAGACAAATTAAAGATCCTACTTGCAAAGAATATGATAGAGATGTTTCATTAGGAATACATTGGAGTGTATAGTCACTAGTGGCTCAACAGTAAAGTGCCTATCTGTATGTAACTCATTCTTTTTCTTATTCAGCAATTTTTCCTCCATATCATAATTGGACAGCTCTGTACACTGACCTCACCAGGAACCCCTCTTCTCTATGGCATTAGTCAATCTGTTTATTTTGCTGTTATAGCTTTCACAAGAAAGAAAGATGTTGAAATAATGTCATGTCATTTGGCCAAATTATTTTCTCCTAGATCATTTACTGATGAATCACAGAGAGATATTTCCTTTATTTTTTCCCTTTTTAATTTCCATGCTCTTTCTTTCTTTAATTAATTTCTAGTGGGTCAATTGCTTACTCACTGTTTTGTTTTGTTTCCATTTTATCACAATCACCATATACAGTCCAGAGAGATGTAGAAATGTAGTAATAATATAACCATGATTTTGAATGGCCCATAGCTCATAACAGTGTCAGGAGGATGTTCACTAGATACTTTCCTTCACATACTAGTATTACATGTGCAAAGCTTCTTCTGAGACACCAGTTGCTATTGGGGTAGTATAGTGTCTTTTCCTGCATTCCATGGACTTGCCTGTTTTACCGTGTTAAAATGTTTAACCCCTTCTTTGCTTCCTTACTTTCCAGGAACTACAGTGATGCGAATGACTGCCTACGACGCTGACGACCCCAACACTGATAACGCCGTGCTGAGATACAACATCGTCAAACAGACGCCAGACCAACCCTCGCCAAACATGTTCTACATTGACCCTGAAAAGGGGGACATCGTCACGGTGGTGTCCCCTGCGCTGCTGGACAGAGAGGTGAGGCGAGCTCGGTCTGTTTGCTGCTGTTTCAGGTTCATGAGCGCTGTGCACTTGATTGTGGTTTCCAAAAGGACATCTGGATCCAATGACTTACTCTTTTATTCTCACATCACATCAACGTCATGAGCAAATTCACAGAAGCAGAGGAAAGAGGAAATGATGGTATTAACACAGGACACCTGCAGTGGGCTTTATGCCCACCACAGACCCGTTCGTGTTTTATTTTAATGCTATCAAGTGTAATAAGGGAACACAAGCAGAAAAGTCAAGGAGGGCAGACAAAGCCATTGCAAATCAGTGTCATCACTGTCTCCTTACAGTGTCACTCATGTTTACTGAAGTATGTTGAAAATAAGTGCAATTTTATCACCCGTGATCCTTTTCACATGGCTATCCATTAAACAAAGCTTTTGATATAATTTTTTAACATTTCTTTTTTATTTATATATATATCCTAACCATCACCATCAGCCTATATCGATCTACTACTGGATGAAGGCCTCCCCAAGATGTTCCCACATGCTTCGCTCTACAGCTTCTTTTTCTAATGTCACGCCTGCAGAGTTAATGATTTAATCTCCCCGTCTTTCACGTGGTCGTCTTCTAGGTATTTTTTCACACACACACACACACACACACACACACACACACACACACACACACACGCACACACACACACACGTATGTGTATATATAAAACATATATTTATATATATATATATATAAAGCATAGTTTAGATCACCTTAAACCTTTTATAGGTATTTATTTCAACCAGGGTCTTTATTAATTTGCTTGAAAATCAGGATGCTAATGCAGATGACTTGTCTGGTCTGAGGTTGTAGTCATAAGTCAGTGAATACAGGATGTGACGGGGCAGATCTTTTCTGTTCCATTGGGGTGACATTAGTATAGCAAGAAAAGTGAGAATGTAATATAAAGAGAAACTTTTCAACTTTTTTATTTTATTATCTTCATTGAAAGATCTATTACATTATGCAAATTGGATTTGTGTGGGCTTTAAATCTTTCGCTGCCTTTATACTATTACTATTAGTGCCCCAGGTTCTGTTAAAGTGGGAGTGCACCTGGAATTGATCAAAAGTAAGCTCTATCCTATGGGCAAAGATTAGATATGAGCCTCGTTAGGCGTGTGAGGGATTTGTTCTTTTCTTTTTTATGTAGTTTTTTTTTTGTTCCTTTTCTTCTTACCTTAGAACATTGCCCTTTAAATTATATAATATATAAATATACCTAGCATACATATAAAACAATATAGTGAAAAGTAAAGAAGAAAGAAATCACAGATCAAGCTGATGTGTTTGTGTGTATATAGACTCCCCCCTCCCCGGAATTAACTCTCTTCCCTCATCTCTGTGTTTTAGGCACTGTATTCTTGTTTTGACCTTAGATCAATAGCACAAAGTACAGATCCTGCACTCTCTGGCATTTCACAGGGAACTATCATTTTTTGTCACTGTGAAATTTTAATTAGAGGTTTGAGACTGCGATTACATTCTGTATCCATTTTAGACTATCAGTGGGCACATTGGCCTACCATTAGAAAATATAAATAAATAATATATGATTATTAATCATATAAAGATGATGTATTCTTTTGATTGCTTGTTCTTCATGTCATGGTTATCAGTTGTAATATACCTAAAGTACATCATTTGCTTCATAGACCATAAATTAAAAAGATTGAAGTGAATGCTTTAAGAGATGATTTGAATCAATTGCATAATAAGCTATATTGGATTGTACATAGCACAGTCGTTTTCAGCCTTTACATCAATTCATTGGGAATGTATACAGTTCTATAGATGATAGTGTAGTCTACGAATAACAGTAATATTTCCCACAGTGTCTGTTATGTAATTGGAGGTTGATTAATGTGTTTTCAACTAGATTTAAATTAATATGAATTCACATGAAAGCATGGCTAGTCTGAAATGAGTTCTTTAAGTTGATTCTTAGGTCCCTCTAGTCTCATTATACAAAGTTCATAACCTACCTATTGTTCCTCCTGTGAACTCACTTCCCAGAAAACACTTTGTCTTGTTAAAAAATATGGAAATGTACGACATTTGCTATGTCAATACAGTAACCAGTGGCAGCATATTGATTCACCGTGAAATGGAATGGGTTCATTTAATTGAGCTTGTTCTGCTACCTGTCCTTCTGGAACGAATTCTGATATCTGTGGTCACATCTACAATATACACTTTAAGTGATTTAGGCCACAAGGAAATATAGTGTTTAGCCTGTAATTAGTCCTGAATACTGTACCTTCAAAGCAGAACTTTGTTGGACTCACGTTTTGCAGTGGCTGCTGAAACCGCTTAAAGACAATTGCCGTAAGTCTCATGTTAAGCTCCTTATTTACCTCCAGGCTGACATTTCTTTTTGTTCTTATTATTGTCGGCATGTCCGCAAATAAAGCTGGCCTTGCAAAATTATAAGGAAGTGCATTGTTTGTTTGGTACTAGGAGTCTGAAGCTACATTGTGTTGCTAACGAGGTGCAGTGCGTACTAGGGCTTAGTGACCCCAAGGCAGTTAGTGCTGGTTTTCCAGTTGTCTCCCCTCTAACTTCGTTTTTTAATGAGGCGGACTAAGTGAATTAAGGAAATTATATTCAGCTGCAGATGAACCTATGGGGAAGTGAGTACATCCCGGCCTCCAGGCAAGACAGGCACATTTTTTATCAAGTAAATGCCCATCTGCCGAGTGGAATATGAGGCCAGTGTGTCTGCAGATCCACATGAACATTTCAGAGTTGCCAAAAGCCTGGGGCACCAGAAGGTCATGCCATGACAGATAGATCCCAACAGTCACACACCAAAATCAACAAGGGCCTGTCAGGATGACATGGAGTGTGGCAACACATCCCAGGTGGAGGTAGTAAAACAAAACAAAAGCGAAACAAAAGCGAATACTCTGAAACAGCCCCCACATTGAAAGGTGTCTGAGATTCTTCTTAAAGAGCTATTAATAGGGTGCCCACAAACAGCATTATTCATCACCATGTTATGCATGACCTGTTCATGCATTTTTCAACCTATAAGTCTAACGCAGTTGACCTCAGGGTTGCTGTCGGGCTGACGTCACTCACAGTTGTTGCAGTCGAGTAGTTCTCTTGACGTCAAAGCAATGGATGTCTGGTGGATCTGCAGCAGCTGCGAGAGATTTCAGACCGATGGCAGCCTGGAGGACACATCGTGTGCACGGATGCACGCTGACATCTTGGAAGTGATAGCTCAAAATGACATCAGCATCTGAACAGTGAGAATGCAGAACTCTTCAATGATGTCGGAGGATCACCTGCTTCTTTTATTTTATTTATCCATTCGCAGAATCCTTTCCAGAATCTTTAAATTGCTAAGAACATATTTTCCCATGTGCACAATAGTTGTTCAAACCTCTACACATGTAGCTCTTTTCTCAGTGGATTCGCAGCCGTACGGACCCAGGGTTTATGAGCAGTACCATGTAGTGGTTGGTCATGTGGCCAAACCTATATTGTAGTACTGTCATTTGCCTTGAGACTTGTATTTAAACCTACCTATGGGCCAACAGAGGAAGCAACATGAACCACCAGTGAATGTGGGCTCATACTGCTTAATTCTGTTGCTAAGTTACAGGTCTTTAATATAGCGCTTCACTTAGCACTCACTGGCAAAGCAAGACTGTTGCATTGCACTTTTATTTCCCCCCTCTCACAAAAGGCAAAGTTAATGGTATTTGTATTCTGTGTTGAGGGAACACTTTGTTTTATTAATTTCAGTGAATTGTACATTTCATAGATCCCTTGTCATTATATAAAGGTCATACTCAAGACCTTTTTCTTTATGGGTTGCAATATGTTAGCAGAGTTGTTAAGGCACTGGGTTTTCACTTTGTTCGTGAATTTGTATGGATAGCCCATGTATTTTGTGCTCAGAATGTGTTTTTCTACACACGTGCAAGCCTGTACTAACCCTGTCACGGCTTGTCAACATCAATTTTCCCTCAGAGGAAACAATGCAGGCGATTCTAGTTCTGAAGGCATTATATTGTTTATTTAAAGACTTGGAGAGTGAGTTGGTTTAAACTACTATTTATTTTTTATTTTATGATATTTACATTTTATGTTTTGGACCCACCATATACTGTAAATTGAACCTATTCTATTGCATTGAACTGGGCTTTTTTTAATGCCCAGAGCAATTTAAGTATATTTCAAGAGTGTCTGGTACTATTAAAAATATTGTGCGAATAAGTCCCTCAGTGCCGGTCTAGCAATGTTCACGCCACCTGGCCTGGAGGGACAAACCTTAACTGGATGAAAGAGTAATACAGTTTGTGTGCTTACTGAGGATTTGCTTTTACACTGGATATTAAAGTGACCCAAGGGGAATATTGAATTCTAACTATTCGAATACCAGAAGTAATACCATTTCATATTTCCATTGCCTTTTTTCTTTTGCAAAACCTGACAGTCACCGCAAACGTCGATCATATGAATCCTATAGCACAGACTGTCCCAATGTTTTTGTTTTGTTTCTGTGTTATCTAACATTTGTTTTTTGATGTTCTTTGTCTGTTGCTTCTGCCTTAAATGTTTCAATGACAAGTCCCACACTTCTGATTTCTTCTTTGGAGATACATACCTCTTCGTCTTCTCCAATATCTCTCTAACAACACCCTATATAACACACTATTGTCCTACAGTGAACCTGTGGGACTCATGACAGCATGCTTGTGTGTTTGTTTGATTATTGCATAGATCGCATATGCCTACATACAGATCATTGTAATGCCAATAAATAGCAAAAAAATATAAGAAGAAATACTAAAAACAGAAACATAGTTATTTGTGGTGTTGCAAACAAACTCAAACTACAAAAACCTATTCCCTTTATTCATGATAACACCACAGGTAATGCTCAGATATATATAATTCTTTGCAGGCAGTACATTGATTTGGAATTATAGGTGCATCAACATTTCTGAAGATTGAATTCCATTTTTGGTGACTGCTTCACACCTATTTTGTCCCTAGTAATCTGAAACCTGTCATAGGTAACACTTGGATATTGATTTTATATGGAACGCCTCATTCTGATCTATACTAGAAAATTATATAGGAGTAAAATTGATGTCATAAAATCAATTTCTCTGCACAAGTCACCTCCACTGTATTCATGCTGGTGCTTTTTTTTTAATGATACAATCATGCATGTTCATTATTGGCATTTCTTTTTTATGTTCATGCTCTTGTGCCATTCTTCCAGTGCTACCAGTACTTTCTTTTAACTCTGTAGGTACCAAAGCAAACATTGGCAAATAGCTGACTGTCAAATAGTGTAACACTTGAAGGCAAGTAAGAAACAAACAAACAATATATTTTCTTTTAAGGGCTGTGTCTAGTGTATAGCGTCACCCCTGTAGTTAAAGGGACGTTGATTTGAGTTTAGGGAAATCTCTGATATCTTCATCCTGGCACATACTGTGTGCTTTATATTTCCTTGATTGCATTCATCTATCACACATTGCCTTTTCCTTTTTTTTAGAATAATAATTGGGAACTATGCCCCAATGTACTTACAACTGTAATTATTGTATTTAGTACCTGTCTGAATAATTTGGAATGATGTTTAATTATCATCTGAAATGAGTTACCCTACTATTTTCTTAAAAACTATGAATCTCTCCCCCCCCCAATAGTATTCATTTTTATATCTATATCTATAAGCTCTTAAGAGACCTATACCTGCATACAGAGACTCTTTATATTGTAAAGTATAAAAGAGACTCTTTATATGGTGCCACCTAAGGGTCTCTAAACATGTCACATTGTTTGTGGCCTGCACTGGATGTGCAGTATACCCCACTGTCATCTACATGTATAATTTTCCTTTTTAAAAGCATGCATTATAAGGTGCAAGCTCCAGGCCGCAAGATGCAATGAAAGACTGGGTTTGTTGAATGTGAAATATATATTTAAAGTGGTGAGCAGTGAGGGGTATGGTCAAAGCCATTTTGATGAGATGTTTAGTGCAGAGAATAGCTGTGTTTAATAGTTGAGCACAATTTGGAGCTGCCTTGACCTGGTGAATGGAGTGGAGATGAGTGCCTGCAATACATCGAGTCTCCTCCATCAATTGAGTTTTTGAATAGACACTAAATTGTCAAATTTGTTGCCAAGATTCTGCAATTACTCTTCTGTGGGTGGCTTTTCTATAAAGAATGACATGCAGACATTGACAAGGACTGGGTAAACATTGCCCTCTGAAATTGCACAGCAATTGGCTGAAATTGACAGTTGATGGAATGATTAACAAAAAAAATAGATGATTTATATATAAATATGCATTATTTATACCAGGGAGACAAGTGGCAAAATGTAGAGTTTATTAAAAATAAAAGGTTTTTTATTAAATAATCTAGTAAAACCACTGCCAAGTGAGCCTGAATCAGCCCAACACAAACACAGCAAATTATCAAAATAGCCAGTTTCAAATTAGGCTTAGAGAAGCGTCTTTATTCAGGCTCATATCTCTGTATTTAACTGCCTCCCCAGGGAGAAATTACATTTTAGGAATGCTATGATGCCTATTCTGGGGAATAATTGACTGATTGGCCAACAATTCATGAGAAGTCATTGGGTGCCAGTTCTCCTCCTTCCTGTGGCTCAGAGGGACACAGACGGCACCTCTGGGGCCTCCTCTGGGCACTGGATTGATGCTTCCCCCTTCGGACAGGGTGAGAGTTTATGCAGAAAGACAACATAGAATCCATAAACATTTGTACTGCAGGACATGGGCCAAGCACTGCCATTACAAGAAAAGATTGTATTACAGTACATTTTTTATTTTAATTTTCAGTTATATAAAAACATAAAAGGTAGATAAATACAAATACATTACAAATACATGAATACACAAACAATAAACTAAACTACTGTAACATCCTTTTGTTATAGCACCACTTTCTAATGCTTTGAGAATGTTTCTTGTGAAAACCAAGTCCCCCTGGGTTTGGGAGACATAATAAATAAGTAATATTAATAAAAAACATCTGTAAGCGACTGTACTGTACTGCAACAATGTACTGTATCACCTAAACCTTGGGAGAATCATAAATTCCACTTTGAATTCGTAATGGAGCATAGTTTTAAAGCACTCTGATTTGCAATGTTACCCGTTTTATCACAATTATCTCCTGGTAAATACCACACAATGTTCTAGAAGCTTCTTTGATTCACATTTTGGAAAGTATAACATAATAAATCAGATTATAAATGTACAGGGCATCTCCTGTATCTGGAGTTATAATAATACACAAATTTAATCACGGTGCAAAACCCGTTCTGTCTGTAACCATAGGAACTTTTGAATAAGTTGTCAATAAGTGGCAGACCGTTGTCAATGCCCATCATCCATGCGTAGTTTGTTGTTGATCACATGCTTTCACAATGATTAGCTTTCAATACAAACATTTCAACATGGTGCAGAGGCCAGACCTACAATCCCACTTCTTTATGGCATTGGAAGTGGTCTTTGTACAGAGATGTGATATGCTCAAGGCTTTTGAGAAAAAAGTACAATTAAAATCTTGTGTAAACATAATGAATTCTTTATACTTATAAGTGCCACCCCAAGGTACAGTTTTATTAGATTTTTTTTTCTCTCTCTCAATGATAGCACAGATTGGATTAATAAGAGTCTGAAATCATTGCTCTGCAACAAATAGCATTCATATTTTAAAACTGAGTGAGCCATTCAAGATAATGCTTCAATATAGACATCCAATTACTTACAGGTCATATGATAGTGATTTCATTCAGCCGTAATTTCACAATGAGCCTGAAGCAGCCCATCAAATTACTGTACAGCCTTTGCAACAAATTGTTTTGAAACATGCTTTTTGGCCGTATACTTAATCTGATTCACTAAACCTAATTGAATGTCACTTGCACATAAAGATTCTTCCAATCTTCAATTAGTTGCTCATTCCCCAGTGCTGTCTCTGAGCTGAGACAGACAAATAAGTGTGAAAATATTTACTTAAGCAGTTAAGAGAGTTATTGTATTATTTCATCTAAATGCAAATAATAAACCGAGGGCCCAACTGTGCTATTGATAAAGTCATATTATTCTGCTCAAGTTCAACTTTTTTAGATTTGTTATGCACCTTAGAATCTTCAGTCTTTTCATTTCGCCATTATTGCCAAGAGATTGGATGCCATTATTGGAAAATATATTTATTTATTTATTTATTTTTTATAAGGAATTGCATGGCATCGAAGTACATATTGCTTTCAAAAGCTAACAGAAAACTACCTTTCAAGTCAGCAGATTATCTTCAATTTGGAAAATTGATCAAATCCTGTTTCTGAGTTCCAAGTAGTTTTGATTATGCTATCCGCTTAAATGATCCTTAGAAAAACATAAAATGAGAGCTAAAAAAAAATGCTACAGCTCAAGAAAAGTACCCCAAGACATTGGACTATATATAGCAGGAGCTACAGTGATGAGCAATGTATGGTAATTGATCACATTTGCAAATATTAAAGTTATTGCTTCACCACACTCTGTTCCTGTGTTGTCTTTGATGCTGTATATTTCCTGGTGTACAAATACAGTATCAGTACTGTACTGTTTCTCAATTTTGGGATTTTGAAAGGCAGCTGTGGCTCCAGTGGGTCATTAATATAAGTATGACCTGTACAGAAATGCTAAATATGGTTTATTTCATACACAGCTTTCTGGAGTTTCCCATCTTGTATTAAAGATTTCAGACAAATTAAGAGTTTGAATAATATTTTAGTATTTGAGGCTTTTAATTTGCCATTAATAGAAATGTAGTTTTATTTGTCACAAAAATGACTTTGCTAAATTCTTACAGGACTTATGTAATTGGATTAATTGGTATGTCAAGCTCTTAGTAGATTGGTTTGGAAGTTGATAGCCTATAGTAAATATTACTCATTAGATTATTTTATTCTGTAAGGCAACATTTGTATATTACATGTTTGTTACCCTTCACATCTATAAAGAGGAGGCATACTTGTTTTTCGGCTCTGAAAGTGTGTGTATTATGCGCCCTTTTTATCAAGGTAACCAAGACTGCACAAACAACAATATTTCCGCTATGTCTTATGAGTTAGTAATAGTAATGGAAACTCCAGGCTCAGGGTTTCCCAGGGGTCTGCAAAGCATGTCTTTGATGGCCTCTTACAATAAAGGTCATTTCCTTCAGAATCAAGGAGTTCATTCTGAAGATGAATTGACTGACCTCCGAGAAAATTAATTTTCTGCTTTTAAGGTGATAAATATACCTCTGTACCTATTCTGCGACACGCTGTATTTTATCAAGGCGACATCGGGGAGCCGCTGTTAGTAAGGTGGCTCTGTACATATTGAGTTCAATATGTTTTTGTTTACTGTTGTTACAATAAACACACATCATATGTTGCCATAGCCACTGTTATAGCTGGCACAGTTTTTATCTGAAGACTATCATGATTATGATAAGTGAACACAATACCGAACAATGAATATCTCTGCTTCACTCATAATAAAACATGAATGCATGTAAAATGGTAACCCTCATCCTCAAGTGCTATTATTTATTTATTTATGTGTTACTTATTTGTGTGCTTGCCACTGGAATATTGCACCAAGCTACAGTAGGATGTTTTTCTTTTCTTTTTCATCTTCAATCTTTAATTGCTTAATATTGTGAAATGGTCTGTTAAATTGCCTTACTTGGACAGCCCTACTCAGAATAATGGCAACAATTGACTCAATATATCTAGGTATTAATTTATCATTTATTCAGGCAGTTGGGTGTTTAACAGGCAAAAAGCACTGGTATTTGTACACTTATTTTATTTCTAATGATACCTTGTGGTGCATGTATACAGACACAGAGATAAAAAATATATAAATATATATCCCCCAGTTCTGACCACTTACATTAGCAGGGCAATGAGATTCCACTAATTAGATTTTACACTGTTAAAGATGAAGATTACATCCTGCTGAAGGTTAGAGGTGTCAGTCAAGGTTTCTCAAAGCTGGGAATTACTTTTGCGATAAATTGTACCCACAGGGAATTGTTTGGAGAAGCTCCGTATGTAACTTCAAGCCGCTGCTTTTTTATTGACTGCCACAGATTATGCTGGTCAGTGAGAAGACGGGGTGAAACGGGAAGATCGATGATGCTTTCTCCAAATGGTGCTTCAAAGGTGTTGGAAAGTGTGTACAGAAAACTAATTTAGTTAATTACACAAATGTTACACAGTGGCCAGCTTAGTTGCCTAAAATGAGAATTTACTCTCTGCAAGGTTCAGTCCTCCACCCATCATTTGTGAACAGACTCTGACAGGATGAAATCAGTTGAAAGGGACGGAAGCTTTTCAAGAGATTCTCTGTAGTCGTTAATGTAAAGTACGGTCCTATAGGGTCACCTCTTGCTTTGGACAAAAGAAAATAAAACCTTGTGAGCTACAATATTTATGTGGTTTTTGCTCTTATTGAATACATAGGGAGGAATTGACTTTATTTGACCTCTAGCCTTGATGAATACAGAGCATTTCCTGTACAGCACATGCCTGTAATTATGAATTAATTTGATTTATTTTATAGTTTTTTCTTTACATTTTGAAATACATGTAAACAGAAGGGCATTATTTTATGCGGCAATACAAAGCAAACTGCTGTTTTTACCTGCTTGTGGTTTCCCTAGTTCATATTGAGTCCTTGAGATTATTATTTAACTGTGTTGTAGAGTAAAAGTTGTATTGAGTGTCTGAATTAATGTTGCATTGACTGATTTTGACATTTTATCTGGAATTCCATACTGTTTATTGAGAAATGTTCCTTAATTTTATTCATATTACACTGAGTAAAAGAGGATGTCTTGTATTTATTTATTTTTAATTTATAATTGTATGTATTCATGTATCTGACACAATCTCAATTATACACTGTTTAACTAAATCAAACCCACTAACTTTGTTGGATAATTAGAGGTGATTGTTCACATACTCCTGGGATTTAGAATAACGCTCTGTGTGGAAAGAAACTATACACAATCTGAGTATTGTCATTCTGTAGAATGGTATATTATCCAGAAGCAATGATCCTCATTATAAAAGGTTAGTCTATAAACACTAGTTTCCTAGTAGGTCAAGTAGGTCTCAAATTATTCATTTCAGTTCCGTAAATTAGATCCTAAACTGAAGTATATTATTTTGTTCTGGAAGTAAATTGATGACGTACCTTTTAAAAGCCTCAATTCATGCACAGTTGTAGCTTTTATTGAGACTACCCTTTAAACTGTGTGTTGATGCAGTCTTGTTACATCTAATGGCACCATAAAATGAATCAATCATGTCCGAAGATTTCTGGTGCTTGCAGGGTGACTAAATAAAACTTGTGCTTTTCAGTTTAAATATAGGGATGGTGGGAGTCCCAAGTGACTATTCTAGTAAAAGCATTTTCTTGGTGCACATCAATAATTTACATCTGGGCTATGCCAAATGTTACTAGTATTTCCCATGGGCTGTTGCACAATTGAATGAATGTCGAAGTTGGCCAGGGCAAAACCTCGGTGTCTTGTCAGATGCCTGTGAGGCATCCGTGTTGTTATTGAGAGCTACATCAGTCCTCTCCACAATCCCGTAGCTCTGCTGTTTGTGTCGTGAACACTCAGTGTGAACAGATAGTGTATTTGTGCACACCTCGGAGAACACATGCATGCTGTTTACATCTCTCCTGTCCTAGTACAAGGACTGAAGTGGTGAACTAAATTATAGAAACATGTTTGATTTCAAATTCAGCACAATAAAGCATACACAATAAATAAAATAAATTAAATACTGGATGCAAATTCTTAATATAATAAGAGAGTGAAACTGTTAAAAGGGCCAGACACATTGCAAGAACAGATAAGAGAAGGAAGCTATCAATTGGATCCCTAGAGATGAAAAAATATCTAGAAGAGGACCTCATAAAAGATGGGAATACGAAATGATAAACTTTACAGGCATGACATAAAAATGGGAAGATATAGATAGAAGCAAGTGGAAACCTCTTGGAAAAGCCTTCATCCAGCAGTGGAGTCATATAGGCTGATGATGAAATCATATATAATATATGTGAATTATTTTAACCCCAAACTAGTCCTATTTTCGGGAGACCATTTCAATCCAATCAATCAAGGCACTAACTGGCAAAGACTGAGTCAGCACCAACAATCTATTTATAACCCAGCAAGTGAATCGATCTCTTCAAAGCTTATCAGCAGTATACATCCATTTTATTGCTTAGCATTATCCTCTTACATGCTTTGCTGCTGGAAACCTTGTTTTTTGATTTATGATTTCTCACATTTCTGATTAGATTTTTATAGAGATGAATGCTTTGTTGTAAATCATACTATTGCAAACTTAATTTAATATGCCCTCTTCTGGTGTTTAAAAGCTGCATACATTTCTGTGCTTGTTGTAAAATATGTATTAGATGCAAAATACTTAGTTGGGTATACCACCGTCATTGTAGTCCTTTGCGATTATTATAGTCAGTGCTGGTGCCCTTCTACATCCTTGATATGAGATTTGACCCTTTGATGGAGTGACTTCATATAGCAAAGCATTTATCATATAATCTCCTCAATCTTCATCCTCATGGCACATAATGGCACCTATCTGTGTTCTCCAGAATCCTGCTGTGCAGGAAATGTTATATTAGAAACGCTTAGGTACCAATGGCTGTCAACGAATTTCTGAATAAATCAAGCGCAATAACCTTAGGTGTTTAATGAGCCAAAAACCACATTATTCTCTTGATTGTAGAACTTGGAAGTAGCTAGCAGAGTGGAAAAAACAAGAAGTTTGACAAGTCTTTCTGCTAGCCTTCATCCAGTGTTTTGTCACACTTCAGCTGGGCTTTTTAGCAGTTGCTGGTCACTGCAACTTTTTATATCTTAATAAGAAATGTACAACTTGTGTGGCCATAGCTGCCTGAGGGAGACCCTGTTGGACTTAAATGTGTTGCTTCTGTATATGGTATCAAATATATATAGTAATGATGAGTGGGGTTGGGCTAATGTAGCCTATGATGGATAGGTGGGGAACAATGTCAAAACACAAGACTCTGTTATTATCTGGGAGGTGTTATATTTGGTATATTTGTCTCCATTCTGGAAAAATGTAAAGAAAACAAAAACCTAGCTCCTTGTAGGAAGCACTATCTGTAGCAGGGATTGTCTGCTTGGCCTGGACATAGGATAACCCAGGGGTCTGGCAGTCTCGTGGTCATTACCAGGGTTGTACTTATCCAAAATTATCCAAACTCCAGTCCAATTCATCATCCAATAATCAATCCAGTAAGTTTGCTTCTCTAGTCACCCTCCTTGTCTTTCCCTCCACCACCAACTACTAAGACAGAGAAAGCCCAGGGTGGGGTTGAATATCCGACTCAATGAGCAGCTGCACCTGGTCTCAGTCTGGGTGATTATGAGTCCAGGGCAGGAGGTGTGGCTGCTCTGCTGCACTGAGAATGTTTTCCCCACAGTGCTGTCCGTAGTCCTATCCACTGAGCCCTGACAGTGCTGTCCGTTGTCCAGTCCGTGGCAAAAGAAATCTTTTGAGCAGGCACATAACGGTGATCAAAGACACGGCCCCTCACTTAACTTTGAATTAGCCCATGAGATTAAATTATTAAATGTGTTATGTGCATTCACTACTTCTTTATAAAAATGCACATCCATTTTAACGGTATGTGTCTCCTCTTAAGTTTAGGGTTCATATGGAAATACTTTTGTATTTTGTATAATTAGTTTCTGTGCATAATGTCTGATTCTCATCTAAGTCATATATCCAGAGTTCATTTTTCACTTCTAATGTACGTGACTCAAACTGCCCTGTCTAAGTACTCAAATATGAATCCTATCAATGCAAGGAGACTTTTGTCCATGCATTCCCAGGAGTCTTGTGTTTGCAGATACAGTAATGGAAAATAAGAAGCACATCAGACTTAATTCTCAGAGCAATGGCCTGCTTTTAAGTTTCATAGGGCTCCTCCCCAGGGCTGGTACTGATCTTTCCCCAGTGTTGATATGGCCTCCAGCGATTAAGTGTATAGAAAGATGCACAGCAAAACATTAAAGCTCCAATCCATTTAACATCAAGCCTTTTCTAGAGATGATGTGGGCCTTGTAAAAAGGAAAAAAAGAGAGAGAGAAAAAAAAAGTAGTGTAGCAAATGCATTGTGTTTCTCATTGTATTCATGTCATGTAGTTCTATAGCCTTCCAGTGCATATACTTCATAGGTCTGTGTTAATCTACATCTATAAAGACACCGGTTGTGGACACACACATCGTATAACATTACAGACAGAGCCTGATGGTGTTGAAGAAAACCTTTATCCCCCTGGTGTAGGAAAGCTGCCCAGATGGTTATGCTAGGAGTTCTGCGGAAGATAACAATGTGTGTGTGTGTGCTGTGTGCTGGGTGAGGAAAGAAGGTTAGTTTGGATTGCTGCAACTCTTGTTTAATGCAGGAACACTATTTTCTCATTAGTTCCTGCAAAGGTATAATTGAGAAAGCATAGGGAGTACATTAACATGTGAAATGGGGAAGAAGACTGTCAGAGCTTAAAATAACGCAAGACAAATGACATGCTAGTAGAGAGTGGATTGCAACCAAAATATCATGAAAATAATCGGGTTGATAACTGAAGTGTAATTAAAAAATAATCAGGTTATATAGGTAGTTTTTTTATTATTATTATTTTTTAACACAGATCAATACATGTAATACTATTATGATAATGATTATTAAGCCAAGATGTTAGATATGGAAAGAATTGTTCAAAAATCTGAATGTTTTAAATTGATTTTTTTATGATGGGAAAGTGTATCCACAGTAGCACTTCTAGCTGCATGTGCAAATATGTTGGAAGATGTATAAAATAACCTTCAATTAGCTGTGCATATCACCCTCAAGTGTTGATGGGAAAATAATTACTTTCCCAATCCTGGTGCCTGCAGTTATTTACAGAAAGGTCACTCGTCAAAATGGTAATCGTAAGCACGTGTATTTAATTAGAAGTGCCATGTTAATCAGTTATGTGTGACTGGTCATACTGTTACCTCATGGGAGTTTTTGTCTATATCATTTTGCATACAGTGACTTCATCTTCATCAGGGATACCTTAGTGGCTAGTGAGATAGCTTATATGCTTCATATTGTAATCATTTAATTTGGTAAGATTTAGTAGTTTAAATATTAAATATAACAAAAATTACGTGATCTGCATATCTTATTATTCTGTCCTGATGCAGTACACCATTTAGTTTAGCAGAACGTGTCATTTGAACAGAAATACTTAATCAAAGACTAATATGTTAATACCAGCATAATTAAATAACGAAATTAATTTTAAATAATGCCAAGAGACTCTCTTAAAGTAACATGGTCATGAATTGTTGGGATTTAATATGGAGTGACAGTGATAGAGGAGGGAAAGAACAGATCATCAAATTTGGAAAGATTAAGTTTCAGGTGATGTGAGTACATCTAGGAGATTACAGGAAGTGGTGTGAGAGGGGAGGAGAGGATCAGTAGAGGGAGAAGAGGAAGATCTTGGGATCATCTCTGTAGAAGTGGTAGGAGAACCCATGGGATGTGATGAAGGAACCCAGAGAGTGGGTGTAAAGAGACAACAGGAGAGGACCTAGGGCAGACCCTTGGAGTACACCTGAGTGGTTAGGGTGTGGATGAAGAACCACACCATGTTACCCGGTAGGTAGAAGGAGAAGCAGGCAAGGGCAGGGACAGAGATTCCAAGGTTGGCAAGGGAGGAGGGGAAAATGGAGTGATAGATTGTGTCAAGGGCTGCAGAGAGATCAAGGAGGGTTAGGACAGAGGAGAGGGAGGCCGCATGAGCAGAGTTAAGTGTTGGATTGGTATAACTGGAGCTTGTTTGAAGGCAGAGGAGAAACAGCCCAAGAGGAATGGAGTATTGAAGAGGGAGTAGATGAAAGGGAGTAGAATAGGAGCAGCTACCTGACAGAGATTATTGAAGACATCCAGTTCAGTAAGAGACATGGAGAGAGCTGGTGCTTCAGCAGGGAGGGTGCAGGAGAAAAAGTGAAAAAGTATGTAAACCCATGCTGGTTTCAAAGGAGTGGAATTGTATATCTTAGGTTCTAGATCCTTTGAGGAGTTGTGGTTGGCCCAGCCAGGATTAAGCGTAGACAGGCCGGATCTAAAGGCACAGTTATAGCCTGACCAGAACCTGTTCTCTCAGCAGGTCTCCAAAGTCTGTAGATCAGCCTACTGGGAAAGATTGAAATTTCTGGGGAAAAACATTGCTCCTCGTTGTAACAGCAAATATCATCTTGATCTGTCAGCATATCATGGGGGGTGTAAATAACAATTTTAAGCGTACCTGGTGTTCCAAACTCTCTTCTTGCTTTGTTATACACACACAGGCACACATATATTCATACAATGGCTTGCACAATTATTCAGACACTCATACAGTTCTCACATTTGTAAATTTCAGTTTGAGAAACGTGCTTTTTCAGTTTTATGTGTATTTATTCGGCATCTTGCTCAGGCTCCTAAATCAGGGTTTATTTTAGTAGGAGATCCACTGTCACGCTGCCACTGCATATAAATAAAATGCTATTACAGAGCTATAAAAGAGCTCAACAGAAGTGCGTTCCTCCCTCCCTCTGCTTTCCCCAAGTTATCGCTTCATGACTGACAACACGTCTGATGTTCCCATGATAGGGCTGTGTGTGTGTCTGAGTGCTGAGGCTGTGAAGTCAGCGCAGGAACAAGGCCCGGCCTGCCATTCTCCATTCATCCATCCCTGACACATTAATCTTCAGCTGCCACCCCATGCAGATTCCAGCTTGACTGCCTTAGATCGCTTACAAGAAACTCAAATGTGTCTTAGAACTGCGTATTCACACTTAATGCTAGATTGGCTGTTAGTCATCGGGGTCGGCTGAAATTGCTCCTCGTTAACCCGCAGAGGTAGACATTGCCTTTTCTAAACCTGTTCCAATTCGCTTTTTAAGTGATTGCATGCTATCCCTTTCAGCCTTTTATTGTAAACACTTGCGACCTAGTTTGAGGTAACGGTAATAATACACACAGTCCTTCTTTTGAATATCACAAAAGAAAAGCATGTAGGAATTGTATTGCAGTGCGATGTTAAATTACAACTTTTTGAAGCAGAGATCTTTTCACTCAAAGTACTTGCTGTGTTTTCAAAATGCAGTTTCTGCTTGGTTCGTGCTTGGTCTGATCTGAGCTCTATTGTAAATTAACACTTCTTTTTTTCTTCCAAATTATTTTAGTCTGCAGGCTATAGTGATGTGTGGCCTTAAAGTTTCATATTTGTATGACTCTAATTTAAAATGGCTCCTGCTATCCTGCTTGAACTAATTTCTATCCACATTCCTGCATAAGTTCATTGTAAACTAGAGAAGGTCTGCCTAAACTAGAAAACCCTGCTATTTTAAATTCAACAGCCTCTGCAAATTGAACAGTTGCCCTGCTTTCTAACAGACGCTTCTTCGCTTATTGTAAAAATAGAAGCTCTCTGCATAAGAATCTGCTTCAAGCCTTCCGTGAAGTACAGTGTGAACTCTGAAGTACTTCCCTGTCTTTGAATGTTCCTTGTTGACTGTGATGTTGTGTCAAGTGCATATTATCAGTATCTTAAAGCTGCTCATTTGAATTTTGGAAAGCGTTTGCTGAATTGGAAAAGGAGAGGAACCAACAGTAATAAACGGCGGGAGTACAGCAATGAGGAGTCCTGGCACGTGACTCTACATCCGTGTGTGAAGTGGCAGTTTGAAAGTAATGGTAACATGTAAACAAAGTGAGGCTGATATATGTGCAAGTGCAGGCAGGAGCTCCACAAGCTCAAGTACATAATATGAGGCAGAAATCTTTGTTTGGATTGAAGAAGCAAAATAATGGATACATCTAATTTCCACAGAATGAAGGCAAAGGCTATCTGACAATAAACTGAAATATTGTACTATTATGACATAGAAGACATATCTTCAAATCATTAACCTAAGTATTTGGATTTGAAGTGCCCTTTTAAAACCATTAAGATTTATTTTACATAAAGGTATTATATAAAGTAATGTACAAATAGCTGTATTTGCCTTGAAAGACTGTCTGACACATGCAGTAATTTATTTAATAGATATTTAGTAAGAAATAATCTGTCATGTCAGTATCCTTGAAACATTGATAGAGACACATTAAGCTGTCATTCTAAATATGAGGCTGATGCCCAAATTAGATGTATATGCAGTACTTTTTGTCTTCATTGCTTATACATTTGCATCAGATTGATATAAATTGTGTTACGGCTCTCTCAATATGTTTGACACTATAAGGATTAAAGGAGTCCTCAGTACTAGCCATTTTTAAATAATTGTAAAGATCAATAACTGTAAGGAAACAAATATATAAACATACTGACATACAGCAGTGAAGTAGTACATGCCAGACAGTAGTAGGCAGTGTTCAGCAGATACTGTTTCCCTATTTATGAAACAATTACATTTCAAAGTTGCAGTTTTAAATAATGCATTTTATGTGTATTCACTTAGGCCTCATACTTAATTAGCTGTATTTGCTGTCATCGTATAGCGTATGATGGTCAATGTTATGTGCTTGGTGTGTCAGAAAACAAGAAAAAAACAACATAACCTTTAGCTATGGCAACAGCACAGCACCATTATGGTATGCTGCATTTTTAAAAGGCTGTTGTCTCGCTGCGTCCAGCCTCCATGGCTCCTGCAAAGAAAAGCAAACCCACCAAGTGTTCAGCTGTGTGTGAACCCTCCCCTGATGGAAATACTCTGGTAGGCGAGCGGTACTGAACGCATTAGGATCAGATTTCTGACCGTGCAGCTCTCGCCACAGATCACTTAACCTCTCTCAGCCGCTGAGGACCCGCTCCCTGTTTTCCCTGCACACGTGCTTTCCTCTCGCTCGATATCCCCCCATATTTCCCTGCTTGCGTAGAGAATGTTTTAAGAGTCCCATTGGATATCATCCTATGCCACTCCAGCGGTTATTTTGAACAGTTATCTGGAATTCCATTTGAGAAATTTTGTATACACGCACACACACACACACACACACGCACACACACACACACACACATGCATATATGAAGGTCTTGTGTTATAATGAAACAGCTTGAGTCGTTATAATTCCTCACATATGTTCAGGGCTTTTATTCTAGAGACAACATGAAGCACTTTCAAGTGGCAAGGGAGTCTCTTCATCCACCACTGAAGTGCAGCCCCCTGTGGGGCTTTGTGTGGCAGCCAATCAAAACCATCGACTCAATACTTAGCAGATAAGAAGGAGGCGTGAGATATCATTACGACAATTAAACTACAGGAGGGAATCTAGATTGACCAGATTGAGATCTTAATTTTGAATCTGAATGCTGCAGTTAGTTCAGTTATGCCAGGGGAGCTTTGGTAGAGATCTTAGTTTACGGTCTAATCTAAGAAACCGTTCCCTGTCACCATCCTGGTACATTTGAAACATTCACAATGGAGAGTGCCCTTGGTCCTCCAACACTAGTTCCTACAGGAACCTGATTTCCCTTTGATTTCTCCTATCCAAGTGACTGGCAATGCCCAGCCTTGCATGGCCAGGCTTTACGGTATCACAGGTCACATAAGACCCTGTAAATGTGTCGAATTTGCCGTCTATTTATTTTTTATGTCCAGTGTAAAATAAAAGTACCTTTCTAATGCAAATTGGTGGTATTCCCCCACACTTTAAGCATATATAGTTTTGTGTTTATTGTAGTTCTATGTTGTTGTTAGAACCACATCATTGATCATATAGGTTTGCATATATTCACACAAATCACAACACACAACTGACTGTTTTTTGTTGTTGTTGCTGGATTGTAAGGCCTGATTTGCTGCCTTGGGATTGTTAACCTGTGTTTGTTCACGGTTATTTATATCTTTCCTGTCCATGGCTAATATTGCAGCTCCTTGAGAGTCGGCAGTCTCATCTCCTCGGCCCAGAATGTGACATCGTAGCCTGCTCTACATAGCCATGGTGAGAGGCAGCAGGCTGATATTGCTTAATAAATACAGAATGGTCTGTAGCTGTAAGCAACAAGGTCACGGCCTCAATTGAACACGGTGAGAACTCAGTCACAGCTGATAACACACACGATTCCTCCAGGTAGCGTTTTCTGCGATTTTTCTCCATATCAACATTATCGAGGCAAGTATTAGAGTCAGAGTCCGAGAAGTTTCCACTTCTGTCTCCATTGCTTTTGTGTGAAGATCATTTGAAGACCTCAGTCATTCTCAGTGTGTTGGTCCTATAAACAAGAACACAACATTATGGACCATGACCAGTCAGCATTGTGATAAGGCTGGGATTTTGCTTTTGCTTCTCCTTTTACTCCCTTATGATTGCATAAACCCAGGCCTAACAAGCTCAGTGCCTATTTCAGAACTGAGCGAACACAAGAGTTACTTGAAACACAAGAAGTCACTCAAAGTTGACTTAATTAATGTGACGCATTACAGGAATGCCTCGGGCGGGTAAGATGCACTGCTATTAATGTTCTTTTAGATTACTCTCCATCATCTGGTGCCATTGTTATGTAACAGTGAATGGCTCTTCAGACGGGCTACCTTGTCAAAGAGAAAAAAAAAAAAAAAAAAAACTGTTGTAGTAAAGGGGGCACTTAAAGGAAATTTTGTTTTATAACATCTGCATTCTCCACACACATCACCCAGCATGCATACCACACTCCTCTATCATAACTGTGAAAAAGTATGGACCAGTTGGAACAATAGGTTTTTCTCTTGACCTCGGGGTTAGCATTTAAAACTCAGTGCCTTTTCCACCATTAGGGAGAACTGAAGATATCACCTCCCAATGTGACCAGGACCCCTAACCTTTGAAATAAAAGTGTGGAATTCAGAGAGAGATGATTTCTTTCAGCTTTTGAATTGTGACACATCTATCTTTGACTGTCTATCTCCTATCCAGCTCTAAAGCCGGCTCTTCATCAAATATTTAAAAGAAAAACGGAAGGAAAGGAAAAGGTATTACTCAACCTTTGAATGGATCGTGTCCTTTTTTGATATAAAAGCATGCCGTGTCTAATTTTTCCATATGAGACTCACTGTCATCCCTGAATTGAAGGGCCGCCGTTTTCTTAGCACAAAATGTCCTGTTTTATTAAACACTGAACACAGTGTAAGTCGTGTGCTCTGTGTGGAGTAGATGTATAATGTTTCCATGGTGCCACTTGTGTAAATTGAATTGGTTTCCTCATGTTTTCTCAGCATGGATTAAAAATAAGGAAACACTCGGACGAATCATTCATAGACATTCATCTAATGTCATCTATATTCACGTTATTTAGTGATATGGTTATTTTTTCAAATGAAATGTCATATTTAATAATGCTTTTCAAAATCATAGTCAGTTAAACTCCTTGTTGCTTGTTGAATAAATTATGCATTAGCTTGTACCATATTTTCCCTTTCAGAGGAACTGTGCAATATGATCACTATGCAAATTATTTTTTAGTGACATTGCTCCCAAGCAAATAAAAACAGTAACCCACTTTCTGATCCCAAACCTACAATTCAATGACAGCTTTCCATGGAGTAAAAGCAAGAGGCCTCAATCTAAAATCCAGGGTCAGAATTTGTGTCTTCAAGTTCTGATATAATCTGTTCACTTTAAGTCCCATTATTAAGTTGATATACTAGACCGCACTAATGAAACAACTTTACAAATATATGTACGTGAATATGTATAGATATTGATTGTATATAGTGTTGGAAGGGTTACTTTGAAAAGTATTCCTTTATAGAATAGATATGTATATGTATATGTATAGCTAGTTCTTTAGTGCTCCTCTACAGTGTCTGTAGTTCAAACTGTTCAAACTACCCATCAGTCAACAGAACCACAACAATGAAGGAATTATTCCATTGTTTCATTTCTGTGCTTGATTTCCTTGGGGTAGACACCTTCTGTAGATACTGTTCATCCAATCAGGCCATTTGAGGGTAACTGGTAGAACTGCAGGCAAACAGAGACAGACAGAGAAATAGAATCTGGTCTCATTTCTTTCAAACACATTTGCTGTGTGCCACGGGAATTGGTTGTATGTGGGTAAACGTAGGGGACAGCTTTGAGTTATACATTTCAATTCACAACTCCACAATAAATCCCAGTGGCAGTCAATAGCTGCAGAACTTCTTTGCAAAACTTGTGTGTTAAGAAAAAAAGTTTTTCAGCCTAGCACAAGCAATTCATACTGATGTCCAAAATTGGATTTATGACACATTTTATGACATACATAGTTCCTTAAGTGTAGAGGTGAAGGTGTATGTCATTAAAGGACTTGATTCAGTACAGATCCCCTGTTGTGCCTGGTAGTTTATTGAACAATGAGGCAGGAATAAGTAGCGCAGAGGAATTATCAAAGGGCTGAATTTGAGCTGTGCTTTTAGTCGAGGCTACAGTAAGAGCTTCTGTAACTCCAGGTGCTTGTTCTGTGCATATCTTTACATCCAAGATATACTTTTGATGTGTTTTTTTTTTTTGTTATTACACAAAGACCTTTCAGTCCCTTTCAGAGTCTTTTGCAGAGTTGTTTTGCTGGAATAGTTTGTTGTTGTGATGCATGGAAAGCAGAGGATCACAACAAAACATAATTGCAAGGAACATGAAACTGTGGAGAATATACACATTGTTGCAGTAGAAAAACGGAAGTATTCAAACAGAGCAGGCAAAATTAATCATTTACTTTTTTGTTATTTGATCATGGTTTTTACAATCATAAAAGTGACAAAATGAACTGTTACGATAACACAGGATATATTGCTGTTCATTGATTAACTTTTAGTCCGTGATTAGAAAGCTCTGTAGGTGTTGGACAATCCTCTTGCAAAAACAATGCTGTAGTCCTTGATCCCAACCATCCTTTGAGCCTAGCAGCACTTAAACTCAATATAGAAAAGTACATTTAGGGGATTTATGGCCCAGTGCTGTGGATCAACAAGGAAAATGGTTTTACATACAGGTAGCTTTTGAAAAATAAGTAGAATTTCTCCTTTGTGTGCACCGACTGCTCCTGCTGTGGCCGCAGTTTGTGGTAATGTTGGCTTTCCTTTCTTTTTTGACGTGGTGTTCTGGTACAGTGTACTGCAAAGGTTTGAGAAGTCAATCATCCCTCTCTCTCTCTCTCATTCTTTCTCTGCTGTACAGCTTGTGCTTTTGCTTTCATTATTGCTGTTTTGCACATTTTCCGAAATATGTTTGCAGCATAGCCAACTATTGAGGGAAAGTGTCAAGGGATACACTCCAAATCAGCTCTGGCACGGTGGTCCGACATTATTCACACACTCTGAGGAAAATCAGGATATTTTATTATTGCTGTTATTTTAAAGGGGAATTTAAGTGGATGTGCAATCAACTCCGTTCAATCCATGCTTGACATAAATGAAGGGCCAGCAATACAGTATCCCACAATACAAAACAGTCTGGATGCTTAATTCCCACCTTTCCAATTACACACGCCTGAGTTTTTTTGATTGCATAGACAGAGAGGATTATTGTTAATCACAATTCACTGAAATTAATGAACAATGAATGGTTAACATTTTTTGTATGACTTTTTTATAGTTTATGGAAATACTAAGAGTGAGAAGTGAGTTTCCTTGCTTTTGTATTTATTTTAAATAACATAATTCTTACCAGAAGCTGCCCTGATGTCCAGTCGTAAAATACAGGAGGAGAAATGAAAACAGAAAGAACAGTCCAGATGATGCATGCGGTAGGCCAAAAGGTTACATTTAGTCACTGTAAGTGGTGCTCCATCTGCAGGGCACTAACCGCGGGATCTCCTCATTTCCCCTCAAAGCACAAGACTGAGTGGACATGCCTCCGGGTCTCTGCGATGTGGTTTCTCATCAGTGAACAGCAGGGGGAGGAAAATGATATCTTGTCAACAACTCCCAGCTCCACCTTGGTCATTGAAAAAGTGGAGGTGTATAGAGAGAGAGATCCCTCTTTAGCCAGCAACCATGAAGAAAACAAAGCCCTATCCTCCTGTGCAGCACATTGTGCTTTCTGTAACTGTGTTTAAGATGAGCCAGTCTATTAAGGTGCTCAATCGGGAGGTCACATTAACAAAGGAAATGCTGCTGGTTGGGCTGTGGTTTATACCTAAGTGATAAATGCTGAACTGAAAACGAAATGGATTATACACGTGATCCAAGCCGGCGTCTGTAATTGCAGTTAATTGTGTACATTTTCCAGTGTTCAATCACTGGCCATTGATCTGATAACAGAGCAGAATTATAACATCATGTAAAATGAAAAAATAAGAGAAATAGAAGCAGAATAGATGTTATAACTGTATTATTGTTGTTGTTGTTGTTGTTATTATGTTATTACTCCTCCTAGTATTTCTACTACTACATGTAATTGTTAGACAAGTAGTGGTATTATCCATTTCAGTTATTGTGATTTCTTAATGTTTTTTAGCTTTGTTGTTCCAATGCAAACTTCTAATTAAATAGGTTCCCTAGATATTGTTGTTGTCACTATTTCTACAACATTACAGGGAATGGGAATGTTTTTTTTTGTTTTTGTTTTTCTCAGTAAATACACAATATTACCAAATTATTAGACTTAAATAAATCAAACTGTACTTTATTTTGAGCTGAATTATTAGTTAAACATCTATTTGTGTACGTGTGGTGCAACCTAAGTTGGGAACACTTATAAATATTGCCACACAAGCTGTAGCCTTACCATGGTTTAAAATTTACAACTGAGTGCTCCCACTGTATTTGCCTTTCACAGCATTCCTGAAATCCGATTTTCACTTGAGGCTTTCAGGCACATTCGCACAGTCATACACTATCATTACTCTATTTTTGGTTTTGTTAGTTTTGTTTTTCATTTTCTTTACAGCTTTGCACAGAGAAGCTGTTTAAGTCTTGTTGACCAGCAACATTTAGGTCACTGAGTTTTATCGAGGTGTCAAATTGAATGCTCTCTGGCCCCAGAGGCTGTAAGTACTGTGGAGATATTATCAAACTAAATTTATTTGCCAGGACTATTGCAAAATTCCCTCGGATAGCAATGAGGATTTAGAGGTGAGCTGATTCAAGTGGAATATAAAGTGCACAGGTGTCAAAACTGATTTGTAGTATCTCCTGTGCTTTGCTGTTCTGTGCTTTGTTTTCTTGTATCTGAAGGTAGCTTTTTAGTAATGTTTTATACAAATGCATATATATATATATATATATATATATATATAAATAGGTTATATATAGTGGCACCATGTGGAGTTGGACATGATGCCGGGGGTAGATAAAGGCAGATTGTAAGAAAATAGGCATATACACAGTCAAGGATGCGGTGAATAAAGAGCAGATTTTAGTATAGTTCAGGTGTACATCAAAACAAAGAGAAATACAAAATCCCAAATCAAATCCTAACTCGTGCTCGAGCCTGACTAGACGTTTTAACAAATCCCTCACTACACAAATAACTAAGCAACAGCAACCCACTGCCAGTCCAATCCACAAATATGTAATCAAAGTCAAATCCATAGTGCAAGTCTGTTGATCATGTCTCTGTTTTCTCTTGTTCTCTCTCACGCTGAAACTCCCAGGCTCTCGTCTCTCTCCTTTGTTACAAGTTACAAATGCATAATTACACTGTTCTTATGATTTAACAAAGATGTAGCTACTGAGTACCTAATATGTAACTAGAGGGACCTTTTGTAAAGTGTTACCCCCATCTTTTATGTGATGTGTGCAGCACATTCTCACTCTTTAATTATTGTATTTTTTTTTCTTTCTCGGTTCCATTCATTTCTTCATGTATTTCTTCCTGTTATTCCTAGCATACGTCTCTCCATGCTTCCATTGGCCGTCTGCAGTGTCCGTATCATTGTTATGTTTCGTGACCAGGTTTCACAGCAATAAGTGAGCACTGGTTACATGCATTGATCAAATACTTTTCTCTTCAGGCAAACATGTAGATTTCCTTTCAACAGTGTGAAATATAAAAGATGGGAAGTTTAAATAAGTTTTGCAGGCATGACGTGGAGAAGGGAAGCTATGGATCGATGTAGGAGGAAACATCTTGGGGAGGCTTTCATACAGCAGTGGATCAATATAGGCTGATGATGTTGATCTCTCTCTCTCTCTCTCTCTCTCTCTCTCTCTCTCTCTCTCTCTCTCTCTCTATATATATATATATATATATATATATATATATATATATATATATATAAACTGATTATATTTAACTAAACAAAATACACACTACTGCAAGATAAATGTATATATGAAAATTGAAAAACAAATTGTTCTACATTAACTACACTCTAAATCTACTTAATTTGATTTGCACAGGGCGTGGGACCAACTTTAATATAGTATAAATTATAAGCATAACAGGATTTTTACGTTTTCTTTCCCTGTATAAGTTATATATATATATATATATATATATATATATATATATATATATATATATATATATATATATATATATATTTTAAGACACCGTTGGCACACTGTTGCAGATTTTGCAGGCCTTAAAACAAAATCCCTATTCACTTTTAGTGTGGAAGGACCTTACCCAAGGCAAAGCAAATGTGTTCATAATACAAAATCACTACAGTTGTTTTGCTCTGTTTCTGTAGCGAGACATTGTGTTCCCTGAGCACACACACTTTTCTCACTGCATGAATGAATATACATGCTTTGTGTTTGTATTTGTAATTAGCCATGCAGATGCCTCAATACTATTTCTTATGTTGTTTTCCCCGCAAGGTCCTCAAAACTTTTTTTTATTCACAGACATATTTAGATGCTTGAGCTCCTCACCAGGAAGTCCATAACTATCTAGACGCACCATATTTGTATTTGAGCTGAAAGTGCCGAGTCTCTGAAGCACAATGAAGTACAGAGATCAGTTCTAGATAGCTCCCATGCATGCTCTAAAGACTGTGTAAGTTGGGCAGAGTGCACATTAGGCATTTGCATCAGTACAGTGAACCTCTATCTATCTATATATCTCCAGCACATCTTCATGCCTGAGCATTCAATGGCAGTGTATGTAGTTTGTGTGCATAACACTGTGATGTAATGGACCACTGGCACTTTTAATGCCGTGTTGCAAAATAGAAGGAGATAATGAACATTGTTGTGTGTAATTGTTTTTTCCATTTGAAAATAGGTCTGGGTTTATGTTATGATTTTTCATATTCATGTGTCAATTAGATCTGCCCTTTAATTCACTGTTAATCTTTGATTCTGGCTGCAAACTTAATTTATTTTGCTGCGCTCTTAAATGTGTTCGATATCTAATTTTCAAACAGCTGCCCATGGAAAGTGTCCGCTTCACAGACTTGGCTTGTCTTTGTGTGTGTGTGTGTGTTTGTGTGTTGAGCAAATTAATTATGCTGATCTTTTCAGCTGCCTCTATAAATTAAGTAGTAATGAAAAGACATTGGAAAAGAAGAATGTGACACAAAATCAATCTCTTTAAGGGCTTGGTGATCATTGTGTTTTGTTCTGACATGCTCTGATTAGCAAACCTCAAATAAATGAGTAATACTACTACTACTAATAATAATAAATAAGCACACCAGCAAAAACATATACTACAGACTAAAATAGAAACCACATTTAAGCTAAGAAGAGTTAGACATGACTTCAAACCACAAATCCTAGACCCAGACTCTTAATGGTCTGGACTTCAAGGACTATATTTTGATTGATCAGGTCAGTGTGCACGGGGGACCCTAAGTAATTCACGTCTGTTTTTTTTTTTTACTGACCAGAGATCCCACTGGAGTTGGTTTGAGAATTGATTTGACTTCTTGTTCTTAAACATGAGAATAGCCACAGGGGACCTCCTCCTTCTTTCCAAATGTTTGCGCCAACTGCCAAGTGTGTTCCCATGAGGGGAGAATGACTGAAACTTTGCTAATCTGAATTTGAGAAGGCCACCTGCGACTCCAGCCCAGGAGGCTTTCATACTGGCTATGCACAGGAGCATGTTGATGGAGAGCACTATTGTAATAAAATATTCACCTCAAAAGATCCAAAACACATGAGACTGTGCTACAACGTAAGCCAGTCAGTCTCAGGATGTGGAGAAAGGGTAAAGAAACCAACCATTGACATGTTGGACTTTTTTTTTTCAATAACGAATGCAAAATTGTATTATTTTTCTGCTTTACATTTTATTGCAGTTAATTTAAAACCATTTCCGCCTGGCTCTACAAGATGTTTCCATAACATAACCTGTTCTATTCTGTGAAATGGTATGAAATTGCAGCTGACAGGACTTTAAATGAACAATGTTGTTAGTCTTCCCAGACAAGGAAGTGTGCGTAAGCTTGCAATTGCACAATAATTGTAAATTGGAGAATCTTTGCATTTGCTTTCCCCTGGGGCAACTGCAGCATTGCTGTAATTGAACGTAATGCAACAGCACCTGTTTTACATTCAAGTCAAGTGACTTACTTTGAAGTTCATGTTTATTGTGCTGTGACTTACCTTTAGGAACATCTTGAATCTAGCAACACTGAAATGGTTTAGGGGGAAAGCTACATTTTTGTTAGTTGCATTGAGCAGATGTGTGTCGGCATTTGTTTGGACTGCCTCTCTCATCTTAATTTTACAAATCTTACCCGTGTTTTCTCCGTTTCATATTGTAATATATAGGTTGGTGTGACAGTCTGGATTAACAGATCAATTTAATGGTAATGTATAGGGTAGCTAGCCAGTTATGATTATAGTCCTATCAGATTCCCTAAGGCAGAATTATTTTATAAAATCACTAAACTATTTCTTTGTGTATTTACTCAGCTATTAATCCATGTTATTAGCTCCATATTATCATTGTTATGGATTCATGTTAAATATTGCTTTTGGTATCCTTTCACCTGAGCGAACGCTGGCTAGACCACACACACCTAAGCGAGAAGTTGTGCAGTGAGGCTGGTGTATTGACACGGTACAGTGTGTGTTGATGAAGGAAAACATCATTTTGATAAAGCCTGGAGAAAAAGGAAAGCTTGGGGTTGTATCAGATCTGGGGTTCTAGCCAAAGCTAAAGCAAGTAACTTGAAGACAAGGCTAATGTACACTATACTCTCCAAATATAACCTCACTGTCAGAGAATAAAGATAAACTGCATCAAGAAGAGTAAAACTAAAGACACTAGATCAATATTGCCACTTGCTGCCCTTAGCTCTCTCTACTGCTGTGGTGAAGAATACTGTGTTCCTCCTTCAAATCAGGCTTTAAGAGGTTTTTTTTTACAATGCACAGAGTAAAATGCAGTGTGTATTTATCCTGGTCTGGCTTTGTGTCAAAAACAGTTGTGGCTTTTTTATATTGCCGTGTTTTCAAGATAGAAGCAAGTAAAAAAATAAATAATACAAACACATTTGAGATGTTATTTGAGAGTGTTTTTGACATATGTATATAACAATATTTAAACAATGTGCTCTATCTGCAGGGCATCTATTATAAGCTGATTAATATATATTAAAGTTTCAGACAGACATTAAATCCTTTTTTTTATGGTAAATGTCTAAAGGGCAAATATATAGCGGTTAATGGACATGAAATGATTACAACCCTAAATGTTCTCTTAAACCTGAGCGATAAAACCTCTCTGTTCCTCATTTTCATACCATGTTTCTGCGATTAATGTTTTATCCTCCAACCCTCACAGAAGGTAAGATAGAGATCCACAGGCAGGCAAAACAGCTTTGTTGATCAATGAAGAAATAGGTTTTTCTCACAGTAAAATGGACACAAAAAACAAGGGATTTGGATCTGCTACGACTGTTCCACCTGAAGTAGTGGAGTGACTTCAGATTGAAGGCTGAACTTGTAATGTTAACAAGTACTTTGTTATTCTTCCTCCCGCTGTGATGGTTCAGAGCAAGAGAGGCTGTTCTCATCTGTATCCTCTTTGCATGTTTACGGGCGGTCATTCTCATGAAATAAGTCATGCTGTGCAGGTTTGTGAGCCTCAGTCTAATGGTGGAAAATAACAAAAGCGGAAGGATGAATATATTCACCATGGGAACAGAGGAGCATAAATTGTATGTCTGGTGAAAGACAGAGCAATTGAGTTTATCGTATCAAAAAATCCATAGTTATAGTTACAAGCGTAAACAGTTCCTGCTAACTTGGCAGCTTACAGATAAAAGAAAGTATTCACTTCTGTTTCGGTGATGGAGGCTGCCACATGGCTTTACTGATAAACACCGGAATTTCATAAAGCATTTAAAATTTTAAACATTCATACAGGATTAAACCGTGACTTTCCCTGACTGGGCCGATAGAACGTCAGAACACAGTTTCCATTATCTTGTTGTCAAGGGTTTATCAGAGACTGAATGCTTTTTTTTTTTTTTTTCTCCATGGTCAGAATGACAATATTTAAGACCAAACTACAAAAGGAAACGGTATTCAGAGCTTGAAAGGCAGCACAGATTATTATTGTTATTGTTATTATTTTACTATCTTTGCCTGACCGCACATCTGGGAGGGGAATTGAACAACAACAACAACATCCTTTACATACGAAACATATAGGCCTCCCTCTCTAAGCCGCCATGAGAATTCTTTAAGAAAGTAATTGTTTTTTAATACAGCAACCTGCAGCTATGGTTCTCCAGCAATGTTCTTGACGGCAGCAGATGTCAGCAGCTACACCTTCACTGTCTACTTTCTTACTCTTTTATTTTCATTTTTGGATTTTGATATTCCTTTTATCCTATATTATTCACTTAAGATTTCCTGCTAACATGAGAAGAAGTCAGCCTACCCATGACTGAACTAAGGGATCGGATATTAAAATGTCGGCCATGGAAGACAATATTACAAGGAAACCTTAGTTGACTCCAAAACCACCCAACCCCCAACAATTGTCTACTACACTTTTGTCTAATGACATTAAGCCCCATTTTCATCTAGGCTCTGGCAAGTTAGGCCTATAATCTAAGCAGAAGGTTTTCCACTTGGGCCGTCCTTACATTGCTATCTCTGCTATGTACGTGGCACATCCCAGAATGCTTTATTGTGACAGTGTTTGCTGGCATGCCAATGTGGTCTGCGCAGTATGCTTAAAAGAAGCTTTACACTTCTTTGTTTGCAGTATTCCCTCCAATTTCCCTGCCCGGGCTGAATGTATTTTTACACTGTATATGAATAAACATGAATCCTGAGGGGTCCTTCTGTGATGTTTCTAGCTCGCACTTCAGATAATAAGATGTATTTTAAAAATAAAATGTGTTGGTTTCGGCTTAGGGCTCAGTGTGCGGTCCATATCAGAAAAAAACACAAGGCACCTGCTGTTAATCAAAAGAAGTCGCTATTGTTTGTGAAACTGGAAGATTTCAAAGGCATTGGAAAACATAACCACACTTTCTCCAGTGTTCATCGGTTTTGTTTTCTTCTGTATTTAGAGATTTGCATTAAACAACTGAAACTAGTTACGGTGCAAAGACTGAAATGCAGTTTCAGCCTAGGGTCTTGTTTCTTTCTTGCTTTTTTTTCTTTGACATTAAGTCATTCCATAAAAAAATACAATGGTTCTCAAAGTATTTTCTTTATAATTAAATCAAATATCACTCCATAGTTATTGTACCGAGATTATACTTCATAAACCCTATTTATCTGTTCACTGACTCAGCTAACAAAATACTGAAATGTCACATCCTGGGAGGATTCTCCCCTTTTTCCACCCATTGATAAATAATGCAGGCCTTATTGTGCAGGAATACAGATAGTGGAAGTGTTTTTCACCTCGAGTGCTGAGTGGGGAGCTAAAGGATGCACTCTGAATTGAAATGGTTTCTCCTGTTTAATCAAGATATCAAGTATGGATGTGGGGAAAAGAACTAAGAATATGCTTACTGCAAGTATTTTTCTTAAGTCATAAAAAATACATAGCTACATAACTACAACGGTGACATTGCTGTGTAGACCCGGAGAAAGGACTTTCTCCTCTCCAGTAAGGAGAAGGTGTAGACATGGACAACAGTTTGGTTTTCGGATGCAGCCTTTTAAAACAAAGCTGACTTAATGTAGCATTTGTGAGCCCCTAAGAGTGAGGAAAACCTACTGAATGTCGCAAGTTAAACGAAGGTAGTTGACTCTGAGGTAATCTTTCTGATTTTGTGGCATCTCACTTTTCAACAGTGTCATATCAGCAGATTGCTTTACATCCGACATGTATTTAGCATCTTTTTATTTCATACACAGAAAAAAATGTGTATCTGTGGTCGAGCGGTACGGATTGCAGTGTCTATTCCTGTTTGATACTCACTTTATCTTCGGCGTTTTAAACTGACACCCGAAACCATGCGCTGATGCTATTTTCTCCTCCTCCTTCTTTCCAGCCCTGTACCACATTAATCTTTATCCTGCTTGAGCTTCCGTATAACGGACAAACTGTTTACTCTTCAACAAGGTTTCTTTTGTGTGATCCCGGATATACTGCCTCCATGTTTAACAGTGCTATTCATGCTTCAGGGAAAAACATAATACACTTGCAGGGGCTCTGTATATATTTTTAAGAAATGTGTTATTTCAACAGGCAGTCTGTACTCACATATTGTATGAGTTTAGCAGTACAACAATAACGGCTAACTCCACACGCTTATCTGTCAGTCTATGCCTTGAATGGCTATTTTCTCAGATTAGTTATACATGGGAATATACCCACATTTGTGCTGTGTTTTAATCTCACCATTTTGCTTTAAAGAGGTATAACTTTTTGTATTTTATTGTTACAAATCCTACATATATTTTCGTTGTGATTGTTCATCTGTCTGCTCATCATTTTTAGTCATTCGGACAACAAATGGGTTATGCCTGAGAAAGGGAAAAGCTGCTTCAGGAAGCGAAAAGAAAGTATATGTGGCAGTGCTACATCAACTGCTTTTGCTGTGATGCAAAAATTAACGGTGTCTTGTTAATTTGATTCCATTGTACATTTCCTTTTACAAGCGCATGATTAATTTGGATTGTTTTTATTCTGTAGGCCCAAAACCCCTGAGTACTGATTTAAAGAGAAATCACAATGGAAGGAAATAAGTAGTTTGGTTATTGGCGAAACACTAATTAGTTGTTGTTAGGGAGGGAGGAACCATTAACCACTGAGAAACCATCAGTGACACAGAAGCACTTCTCCCGTTTACAGAAACACATCTGTGTTCTCTATCTTGTATTAGTGGCCTTCTACAACGCCACTTATGTAGGCCTGTTTGGAAAGTCATGTTCAACATGGCAGAGATAAACAAAGAAAATGTTCTTGTCAGCGACTTAGAAAGCCATCTCCCGACCGAGGGATTCAGTAGAAGGAAGGGTACTGGGTTGAAGTTGCTGTCTTGTAGGGAGAGGAAAGATTAGGACTCAGCAGGGATACAGCAAAGGGTGTACTGTATTGAAATGAGTTCAACCTGCTGAGCCATCGCAATGAATCACTGTCAGATCTGTCCAGGTGCATCATTATCCTTAAATGTGTTTTTGCATACAAGGAGATAATGGCAATTTAAAGGATGAGAGCTGAAAATAATTACTCTCCAATTCAGTTCAGAAACACTTTTGACAAACAAACAAAAGGATTGTTTTTGGTCTGTTTGTTTCTTTTAACAACCAACAGTGTTAAACTAGGGTTGCATTGTTTACTGTGGAACTCGTGGTTGCAAAATCAATGTCCTAAAATACTGCAGTTAAATATTAATGCACTGTTTTAAAACCACTACAAAGTGTTTCATTAGGTGTACGCAGTATGATGTTAATAAGATGCCCTTTGGGTCCAGATCAATTAGGCTGCACATTTAGCAGGCAACTAAAATCTAAACAAAAGAAACAATGTGTAGGGAACACTAAAATTAGCAGTGGACATGGGGGATTAGGGCGTGGGGGGGAGAAAATATAACAAGCAGTTGGAAAGAATTAGCCCTTCATCAATCAGGCCATAATGGGATTAAAATAAACAGTTTGGTGTCTCAGGGTTTATTCATAGCATCCACATTTATAACTTGGGGTCATTTCAGCACCTTTTGTTGCTCCACTGACTGGAAGTGTATTGATCCAACCACCTCATTAAGCTGTTTTTTGAAGAATCCTACAAAATCACCTTCCACAGAATATTTTATTTATTTTATTTATTTATTAGATTGTTTTCCTTTAACTATAACTGCACCTCTGCGAGGAAATTCTATTTTCTGTCGTAAAAATGCAAATATGCCAATTACTTGTTTGTCTTGCAACTTGGATTAAAATCAATCTAATTGATTCTATCGAGGCTTTTTAGGATTTTATGCCTCTTAATTAAGTCTCCCCAAAGTCTCCTTTTCCCCCCAGAGTACAGGGCATCTGTTTGTAATTTGACGGCTATAGACATACTGTATATAATTCTCATGATAATTATTGTTGCTGTTGTCTGCTCCTGTCTAGACAAGTGCTCTAGATGAGTTCACAATATATCCCGGTAATTTGTGGCTTTGAGTTTTCCTTAACCCCCCCCAAATAAAATAATTCTACATATTGAATGAGAAATCACTACATTTTTAAACACATTACTTAGTATTCCATGAGCCAAAACCTACCTGAAGAGTATTTCCTAAGGCATCTATCTGCTTGAGATCTGTACAAGCCCTTCTCAAGGAGTGCTTAAGCTTCTAATTTCCAGCCCGCCACTATTTGTGGAAGCTACAATTCTGTAAAGAAAGAAGCTGAATTAAAAGTGAATGAAGATAAATCTTGGTGTACCATTCAATCTAAAGAAAGAGACTTATGGTGCAGTTGGGCATACATAACCAAGATCAGTGCTGGTCAACACTGCTGCCAGGGTTAGTTGAAAGTATAATTCAGAACATTGAATTCCCCCAGCTATAATATATATATATATATATATACCGATTTATTTTGAACTTAATGAATATGGATATTTATCTGGCGAAAAACTGAGAGACAATCTTGGGTGTATGATGATATGTGTTCATTTTTAATTTATGTTAAAAATATTAATTTAGCAGGGTGCCAACAAGAGCAATAATACGTAGGGGGTATCTGTGGTAACCGTGTTGAGGTCGTGTAGCTCATCATTGAGTACACAAATTGTATAATCTAACCCAAACAGAACAAACATATGACACAAAGAATTGTACAACCTGAAATACAATCTTGCCGCAACACAGGAGTATAACATGTAAAAAGCACAATGTGAATGAAAGGTCAAATAGCATAGTTACTGGTATACAAACAATCATTATTTATTATGCTTGTTAGGTGCTATTGTTCCTGCAGCTTTGATTGTGTTGGTCCATTATGACACAGAGTCTAAAAGCGATAGAGAGTACGTGCCAGAATCCCACTTCCCTACACAGAGGTGTGCACAATGCCGTTTTCATTATGAATAGCCATCAAAAATGAACTCCAGAGCTATGTGCAATGTGGCCTCAAAAGCCACGAACTGAAAGGAATTATATATTTGATCATATATAGCACATATATTGTTTTTTTTTGTAAGCAAATGCAAAAGTCAGTATTAAAGGCTGTAGTTTAATTTCAAAAGTATCTTTTTTCTGTTCATAATGTCTGATACAAAATTCACTTCAGCGGAATAGCCTTGATACATGGCTTTGATAAGGGGAGCATCTTTAGGTTTCCAAAGCCTTCATACCATCTGATTTTGTGAGATCATGTTACATGTTCTGCCCTGACCACCTATGTGTTTAGCCCCATAAACAAAAAAGGCATACAAAATTCTAATTTCCTCACAAACACTGTCAGATGTTCGTCTTTTTCTTTTGTTTTTGATCATCTTTTAAAATGTAATTGTATGACACAAATGTGTTTGAACTGTTAAAAAAAATATGTATTTAGTATCCAAGTGTAAAGATGTTTTATTGCTGTGACATGTCATTTCATTTTTATAATACTGCAGTGTTACATTTCACACTGTGCAGCGGTGGCAAACCAAAATAAATTTAAATAAAACACATTCGTTTTTTTTTTACCTTGTGACATTTAACTTGCTAGATGGAAACAACATTATACATACTGTAGAACGATTCTTTACATTCAGCTAAGCCACATACAACACCATAGCATTGGGTATGAGGGCTTGAACTGTGCAGTCTAGCCAACAAAGGGCATGATCACAAGCAAGGGAGAAGGATGATACAAAATGTGTCATCAAACAAAATGACTCCAAGTCCACCAAAACAAAATCAGTCAAACCGAAACAATCCAAAGTATTGTACCCAAAACACTAATATGTTTTGTGTTCAAGCAATTGGAGAGTGGTTATGTACACACACGAGTGCTTGTGTCCCGTGGTGTCAGATTTGCTTTTGTCCGGCTTACCAGCTGCGTGATACAAATCTAAGATTAGCATATCGAAAATGAAGTGTATTGAAAGTGCATACAGAGACATGATTAGTTGGGCTATGCAAATAAGTTTAAATGTGTCTGTGTCCGTCTATATGAATATAGTATGTGTCTAAACAAAGCTAACTGCGTAGATGGAGAGTAATTAAAGTGGATGTAAACCTGTCACTGAACTCTTAATCGAAAATTTGAAGATGCTCTTTCTCTCTCACACCACGGTGTCTCTCGTCAATATGCACTTGTTTGTTAAATGTGAAGGTTGCGGAGTGTCGTTAAAAAAATGTAAGATATGCATACTGAGAGAAAGCAATAAACGCAATAAAGAAAGGATTATGTGTGGGGCAGTAGGATAGCCATCACTGTCTCTGTCAGTCAGTAGATTGTTTCATGATGTGAATGAACATTGTAGAGTGATGGGCAACTCTCTCTCTCGTGCACAAGGGTCCACGTCATATGAACAGTGATGTGTAACGTCAGTGGGAACGCTAACCAGAAGACGTTGGGTCACTTTCCTGTTCAAATGTTGCGAATTGGGATGTTGATCAACAGTGTGGGTGAAATATATTCAGGTTTGAGAAAACAAGCTAAAAGTTTTAAGAACGCTACTAGTTTTTCAGATCGATTTTTGATATTTATACTGAAATTTGAGCACTTTTCAAGATATTTCCTTTGTCTTTTCATGCAATTCCTCTTCACGCGTTGTCTAACAAGTTCACTTATTGACAGCAAGAATCATTCCAAACCTGGAGACTTTGCATATCAGGATCCGTTTAGCATACAAGGTCAACCCTGCTTCAGCGAGGTCCAGCAGAGCCCAGTTCACGGGCGGTGGACTTTGTTTACGTAGCTAAGACTCCCTAGGCGCTGATGTTTGGGGATATGATGAAAGGAAAAAGCGACTTCATCTGACACCTTTACAAGATTTATAACTGCTTTTCAAAAGCTGTCAAAGTAACAAATGAAGATGCACGCTGGCCTTTAAAAATATTCATTTATTTAAAAACAGGCAAAGAAGAGGTAGAGAAAAAAAACATGTTTCATGATGGATAGAAGGGAACTCACCTCCTTATCAATGGAAAGTAACCTGGGCTAAATCCCTATCATTCTTAAGAGATTCTCCTTGTCATTTTCTGCCAATGTGAAATATGAAATAGCTCAGGGAAGAGAGCAGACCAAGGCCTTTTCAAAACATAATAAATCCTCTGAGGGTTTAGTACTCTTAAAATATAGCAGCCATAAAAACCCTAATGCTTGCTTAGGTTTAACCAAAGGTACTGCAGAGAAATACATTTCCCCGCTCTGGCGTGCAGCTGTTGCAACAATCCAGACACACTTTTGAACTTAACGGCTGTCTGTTACAGAGGCAGTGCTGTAAAAGCAGGTGCTGTATCAGTAATGAGCTTAGACATTTATTTTGCACGGGACCTGGGGGATCCAAGTGGTGTATTTAATTTGCTTAAAACCTCGTCAATTGGAAACTTGGCTTTTCATTACGGAGTTAGTGTTGGTGTGGAATAAGTTTGATATGTGCACAGATTCATTGACTGAAATGAAGGTGACAAATGGCTGCACGTTTTCCTTGGGGATGAACAAGCCAGGGGGGACCCAACGGTGATACTATAGAGGCAGGTTCACAAACTGTATAAATTAGTTATAATCTGATAGCGGTTAGCCTCCATTAATGATTGTCTTTTATTATCAGCAAATGTGTTGTTCTCCCATATAAACCCCTTCTAAGTTAAAAATTCAGTGTCTATAACTTTCCTTCAGGGTTTCTTTCTGCTGCATGCCAGTGTAGTCCTACTTACACTGTATAAGTTACAAGAATGTCTCATTTAGCAGTGTGCTGTGCTTTGATATAAGACAGCTTTTCAGTGTGATTCATCGTTCGCTCAGTTTGGAGAAGCTAGGAAAGAGGATGCGTCAAGATCGCTCATAGTCCTCTCAAACAGAGTTATGTTTATATTGTTGAATCTCTGAGAGTTTTAGCAGAAAGATGTTCTACATACAGGTTTAAACCAACCCAGTCTCCCGCGTCCCAGAGTATTGAGTGAAATCTCTCACCAGTATTCCAGTGACTGTTATCAGCTGGCTAGTAAGCATGGTTAGTGTACAGATATTTCCACCGATAACGATTAAAGCAGACTCCCAATATTCCATAATTAAATAAAACCGCATCCAGCTTCAAAGGATGCAGGGAGAACGTGATGGGAGGAACACCGGGGGAGAAATTATTAGAAGTCTCTAATCCGAAAAAAATAAAAATTGCAACCCTGAAGAAAATGTGCATTTAATAGGTAAGCATCTCCTCGTGGTCTAATTGATTTAAAGCCAGGTAGGGCAGGCTATCGTTTTATGTTTATTTTGGTATCTCTCTTACTGAGGCTGGGAGAGTGTGCGCAGGAGAGATTGCCTGGGTTAACTGCTTTCAAAATGCGCTGAAATTCTTGATGTCTTTGGGCATGTCAGAATTCAAAGGTAGCCAGAGTACGCTAAAGGCTGCAACACAGTCTTTTTCATTTATTTCCCTGCAAATGTATTCACTTTCAAATAATTTGCCTGACACACTGTTCACTGTTCAATACATCCAATTTAGGAATGCGAGACGAGGGGCCAATGGCGCTGATAAAACACCAAATTGTAATATCAGTGGCAAACTTTTAGATTGATTGAAGGCAGATTTGATGGTGTCTTGTTCTTAAAATGGAGCCGTGGTTCAGCTCATTAAACTCAACCTTCCCAATGTCTAGTAAGCTACTACGATGAAGCTGGAATCGCAGAAGCCCAAGAAAATAGCAGAGGATTTAGTAGTAGTAGCAACAGCAATGTTTTGTTGTTTCCAAAAGAGAGAGAGAAGAGAGAGAGAGAGAAATATATATATATAAATTTGGTCATTGTTAAAACTAGTTAAATAGTTTTGCCAGTATGCCCCACCCTCAAAATAAAAAATTAAATCCCAAGAGATCTATATAAAGTATCCAAGCACTTACAAGGGTAGTAACTGTACCAGCTGCATTCCTCCCAGCCTCCAATCCAATCTTGCACTGTCAGTCTCAATACAAGCCACTTTAATATCCCTCTGGGTTGATGATAGAAATGAATGGGGGTAACTGCAAATAAGTTTCATCTCGCTCCTGGTAGATGGGGGAAAATAAAGACTTTTTATTTACCTTTTAAGAAAGAAAATGATGCTCAAATCTGTGGAGGTTTTAATATTAATATTCCTAGATGTGGACTTTTGTACGTAGGTAAAGGTTACCATGTCATTATATCGATAGGAGTAACATGACAACATGTGTTTAGAATTGAGGGTAAACTTGAGCTTAATGTCCTGCAGAGATTTTGTTATTGTGTGGCGTGATCTTTTTTATTTTATTTGGTTTGATTGTCTGAACAGGGAAGGTGGTATAATTGAAAATTATTTTTTAAGGAATCTCTGGTAGAAGATGTTTACATTAGATCCATTTATATTCTGGTAGGGTAAACAAGGCAGCTACATAAATGGGGCTTTTGGAATTGTTTTTTCATGGCTAAAGTCTGTATCATTTACTGTTTCATTAGATTCACAGTGGGGGTGTGGGCTTCATATCTACCCCGACCATGTTGCAAGCAACAGAAATCTAAATTGAACTTTAATATTAGCATAGTATAAAATATAAACAGCCTTTTAAAGGGACAATTTCAATTGCTTCTTTAAGATATTTCCATTTTAATTAAAAATGCAATATTTAAGTTAATGACAACAAGGACATACATTCTTCCCAAAATTGTCTCTTATGATTATTATTGTTATTATATATATATATATATATATATATATATATATATATATATATATATTATATTATTATTTTTCCCCAGACAAATTTACATCTGTTTATCTGTAAAATTATGACTTCAGTAATGTGCACCAAATTAGCATGTGTTGCTTCATTAAATATTCAATCATCAAGGCTTTTTGTTATATTGTAAAAGAACAAATAGCTTGTAATCAGCTACAGGGTTGTTTTCAACAATTATGCTTTGGCTGTTTGCTTTCAAAATGAGTTTAACCAAATGACTGCACACTACTGTGATGTATTAACCCTTTCCTGGCAATCTGGAGTGGGGATGATAATAGCAGCTGTCTATAATCATAGCTTTTGACATCAATCAAAGCCAATTTTCTACTGACGCAAACCAAACACTTGCTAATTAGCATGGATGAAGGAGTGTGTGTGTGTACGCACGTGTGCACGCACTTAATACATTATTTTAATAGCCTTGATTTAGAAAAAGATATGGCTTAGATTCTAGCAATGTGAAAACTGATTTGGCGTAGTATGTCGCTAATAATGATACCCTTTATATAAGATATCAGAGAGAAGCCTACCAGTGGTAATATCTCTGAAGGAAAGCAGAAATGGACAGTAATAGGATTTACTTACTCTGATTATATTCCTAATGTAGCTCTTCTGATCCTGCTTGAAATCTTGCTTATTTCATCGCACAACAGGAACAGTCTAGAAACAAATCATGAAAGTCCCCCAAATCTATTTGTTCCTGTTATCATCACAACACAATATGTTTCTAAGAATTGCACTATTTTAATGTGTTTACCATGAGTTCCCTTCAAAACAGCTTCCATTCCTACACAACAATGACTAATGCTGTTTGGACAATTTGGGTTGTTCAATATATAGTTTAGAAGTGCCGACTCCCACAGCTATATTTGTATGCTGTTTTAGAGCAGAGAATAGCTCATTAAAGCCTGACTAGCTGGATAGTGTTACATATTTTGTAGGAATGATTTAAACCCAAATACATTTTGAAGTAGTATCTGCACAAGCTGCAGACATCAATCAGAGGTCAGATCTGAACGGGTGCATATGGTGCATATTTATGAGTTACTGCAAGGGTGATGACTGAACATAAACTCGTCATCACTGCTTTGAATTGAGTATCAATTACGAAGGGGAATCTGTTGCATATCTTCTGATTCTTGCTTTACATCAATTAATTAATCTAGCAGTGCTGTAGTAAAGTAGCATCCTTATATATTATTTAAATGAACACATTTGATAAAATTGATGTTTAACCAGTTAACTGTGGATTGATTGAGTGGAAATGCAATGTTAGTAAAACAGTAGTGGATAAATTACTCCTGTGGTCTCAGTAGGACCCGGGAAATAAATTAGGAAATGGTGATGAGGCACCCTTCTAAAAAAAAAGAAATATGTTTTTGTTTTCTAAACTGTAGCGCTGCATTTCTGAAATTGAAATTCTAATGTTAGTTTAATAGTATTTTTCCCTTGTGACGATCTACAATTACAAACCTGTTCTACCCCACTGGCTACAACACTTAATCTTAAACTGTCTGTCTGATTGTATTCAAGTTGCTATTGTAGTGATGTATCTGGTTACATAACTGGCAATTCATAGTCCAGAAAGAGGTTTGAAATGCGAAGTACTCCTTTATTTCTTCAAACATAAGCCCCACCACCAGTGTGTGTTAGTGTCTGGAAGTGCTCAAAGCAGCTCTTTCTAATGTAGCACCAGCACAGTGGGGACTTGGCCCACCTGTCTTATATACAGAGCAGAAAGCATTAGATCATCATATATATTGTATATGAAATAGTAGCTACCCGGCAACTATTGCACGGCCTTGTAAATGCTAATATTTAAGGATTTGCACGCCGTCAGACAAGTGCTATGAAATAAAGTTCGAGCTGACCTACATTCCAGCTGCGCTCACTAAATGCAATTTCCTCAGACGCGGTTAGTTGTTTGCGTGCATATCTATGCATATTGCGGGCTTGATAACCTTTTTCCAGAGTGGGATGAAAAAGCCTAATGCGATAACCAATTTCCTGCATGACCTTAGCCACAGCGCCCGCCTGCAGTGTCACGGTTCATGCGCCCATGAGACCAGAAAGTCCACGGGACCCCAGGCCGGGCTCCGCCACTCGGGAGAGAGAGCGACGCGGAAAAGGGCGATGGCTGAAGCCCTGCTGGCCGTCGAAGCGCTCTCTCTCCCCACCTCTCTTTATTGTCAATCAGCGCGTTCTCTCATCGAATGCCTTTTATCCATTCCCCATTAATTACAGCTGCATTGCGCCCCCATCCTGTTCTGCCTCCTCTAAGGCCTGTCAAGTATTTAGTTCCCCCCCCCCCCCAGGACAGCTCCGCGTAGAACAGAGCTGGAAATGTTTTGTCCGAAACCCAGAACGTGCACTTTTAGCAGCTGGTCCACTGTGGGGAATTCCACATTATATTATATGTGTAGGCTGACCTTTCGCAAGCACGCAGGGAATATAAAAGAGCTACAAGGTTTCCCTTATGAGCAGACTTAAAAAGAAGCTATTCAGTAAGGATCAGCTAACCAAACCTCGAGTATGGAACCGCGTATTCCCCGCAGGCTCATTGGGAGATTTATCCACTCAGCCAAGTGCACACTTCTCCACTTCAGGGGTCATGGATATGCTGCATAAACTGATCATAACCTTTGTTCTTGAACAAACTCAGGGCATCGCAGTACATTTTGTTATGATGCTTGGATATTCATTTTAAACAGCGTTTTTAAACACAGAACAAATACAGAACTCCTTTTCTGTGAGATTTTACTAAAGTTTGGTTTCGGTGAGGATGTTTTTATCTCATTTATCCAAAAATGTATTATTGTGATTTGTTTTGTAAAGTGTTACAGATAATATAATAAATTGAATGTAATAAAGCATTACATTTTGTTAATTATTTTAGTTGAAATGTATTTTTTTGTTAGAGTGTACCTGTGCACATTCGTATTAGGCCCAATGTATCTCGTATCTAAAGAAAAATGAAAAATCAAATCTCAACACAATACATGTCATCAGATTTGTTCACTAGCGATCGCTTTTGAAGGAAAACGTACTTTGTTGTTTGCGATGATGTATTTTCTGATTCTAGTTTGTTAAATTGCTCTATATATTGAAAGGAATGTGCATTTGAGACTGAAAACGAGACGAGACAATTTGAGCTAGATGGGCCAAGCGGCCTTCTTTGATTTATAATGTTCTTATGTTCTATATCTCCAGATGTAAAAAGCAATTCTCTAGTTGGCTTGCACTGCCTTATTTTGGCAGATTCATACTCTTTTCTACTTATGTATTTGTCAATGGCTGTCACACATAGAAAGTGTTCTTCCTCTCATAGCACTCCTTAGACCTGTACAGCAGCATAAACGGCAAATAGAAACCTGATTGTCTCCCTGTAGCCTCGTTTGCACCAGGCATCCAGTGAAGTTGTGGGATTTTGGATTTTACACCCACAATATCCTAGGCACTCCAACAGAAGTACAGACGAACAAACACACACACGTGCACAGTGCAGGTCGCCTCATGACAAAGCTGCTGCAGTTGAAGCCATTCATGTCCCAAACTTCCAACTCATCCTCCTGGCAGCTGCCAACCTGACATTTTTGTGAGGAACAAATAAATAAATAAACAAGAGCTCCGCAGTCTTGTATTTCCAGTCAACACGGAATGACTAGCATCAAGGCAGCAGGTGACATTAATATGACTTGAATACTAATGCATGTAAACCTGAACACCTTCTCCTTGATGCCACAGGGGCTGCATTAAGCTCGGGGGTGGCTTAGTCTCTGCCGATCAGGGAAATGCTCCCGTCTCTCACACAGCAGTTATGACTGTCCAATATTTGTAGAGGTGGCGGTGGTTGGGGGGTGGGCTGCAAACTAAGGAATAGACCCCCTGCTGTTATCGTGTAAACACTCTCATCTTCAAAAGAGATTTGAGGCGACCCACCGCTCGAAATCAAATACCTGACAGATGCTATGTTGATATTTCCATGTCGCTTATTTATTAATGTATGCATTTATTATTTCTTATTAAAGTTGCTTGTTTGTTGTGTGATCCTACTTGGAGCAGCGCAAAGACGCTTGCAAGGCGTTTCCTTTGTTTTGCATGCAATCTGTTGCCAGCTCTCACTGTCTTCATGCCTGAAGGATGAAGGATGCTGTGCTACAGGCTGGCATACTCCAGCTGTCGGAGGACGGAGGGCACTCAGCCGTGATCCCTTCTGTAGGCAACAACTTGAGTACGATGCATCCCTTTTTTAGGAGGAAGATGCTACTCAGAATAAATAAACACATATCAGTTAATAAAAAGTCCCCTGGGTTAATTTCTGCATAACCCCCTCTATCGGATACACGAATGAGTTCAACCCTCGCTAGTCAGGTGTCTTTGCCTCGGCATGTTGTAACCCGGGACTCCATTCGCTCAAATTGCCGGTACTGGTATTTTCTATTTCTTCACTGTGTAATTGATTGCATTAGGTTGAAATTGAATCTTGCTGTATGTTAGACTGCTATACTTGGTATTATACTGTAAATTATTTACAGCTGCCTGCGGGCTTATAATGTTCCATTATATACAATACTTTTATGCTAACTGTTGGTAATCTAGGTCAGCCAAATAAGATTATGATGATGATGATAAGAAAAAGGAAAATAAGTAGTAGTAGTCTTGGGGGGATCAACTTGCTACAGGTGTTATAGGTCTCTTTCTATTAGCAACTGCAATTAAACAGTGATTTGACTTCCTTTCCTAATAATTACTTCAATTAAGTAATTAATTCCTGGGGTGGGTTGAAAACTTGAAACCCCTTTGGTTTTTGAACACTGAAATCCCCTACCCCGGTGTAGACACACATAATTGAGTTATGAGGTTAAAAAATCATGCAGTCTGCAATCAGTGCTGGCTGATTAGCAGAAAAAGATGGCAAGCAAGACCGGTCTTTCTTGGGAATGTACAATGCATTTTAATTGACTCTGGAATGCGTCTGCATCTTACCCGCATTACCCTTCGAGTGTCTGCAGCACCGACAGTGGAGTGTTTTAATGTGGATGGCCACTCTGCCGCTGCTGTATCACGCTACTCGAACATCAGCCATTGAAATGACAGATGAAAACTCCTCAATGAAGCCCTCAGCTGGCAGTGCGGGTTTGAAGGGATGAGTGCAAACGGCCTCCATTACTTCCCTTTGACGACAGTTTCCGCTGCTCATAATCCCATTTGGTTTGATGTGCGCTAATTTAATTAACATTTAAATAGGAACACCTGTCCTCTGGAGCTTAAGTGATCTTTCAATATTAGAGTGAGAAGTGCTCTGAAGCCCCACAATACTGCAGTGGAGGAGCATGTACTGGGACTGGATAATATAGTAATTTGGTCACAATCTGTATGAGTTTGAACAATAATTTACAGCCATTATCATTTTCCTTATGTGTACCTTTCAAACTATTTAGTTTTACCATAATCCAATCCACAACCTTGACCAAGTCATATCAAGATCTATTTTTCTGGTTGTTGTAATTGATGGTTATTATTGATATAATTTTGGGGCATTGACTGGATGAATGTAGTGAATTTACCAATGCAATGTTCCAGCAAAATGCAAATACTTCTGTGTTGATCTGTGTGCAGTTAAAAAAATGCAAAGAATGACATTTAGAAAATAATCCTTTATGAAGGTGATTTAGCTGGCAGTCCAGCATTATCCCTGTGCTCTATATCTTGAAATATATATAAAAGCAGAGTAAACCAAGGCATTGATAGTGTGTGTCTTTTGTGTATGAAAAAGTGGAATTATTGAAAAATGGATGTTGGAAGAATATTCAGTCAGTTTAAATCTAGTTTGTACAGACCTAACACTGTCAACTTGATTGAGACATGAAATATATTCCTCTGCTGTTTGCCATTAAATTACTGCAAACATGGTTCATATATGTGGACAGGCCTATATATTGTATGTATTTTGCGTCGTTTCTTTTGTATTTTGCTTGTGCATTGAATGTTGGAGGTATTAAAACAAAAAAGAAAGCAACAGTTTTTCCTGTGGGTTTAGGCTTCTGTGAGTGACAGTAAGCAAGTCTTTCGCAGCAGAAGCTTTACTTTCAGGTAGACAAATTATTGTTATTTATATTCAAGTGTAGGTTATAGGGAATTTGATGTGCTAGGTAGCTCAGTCAAGAGTGAGGAACCCAAATTGTTGTTTTACTCCACTGTGAGTCTGTGATTAGACCCCTGTTGTGAAGGAATACTGAATTAAAACACTGGGAGCCAAACCAGTTTTGTTTTGTGAAATTTGGATTAAGGAAATGACTCTACGGCGGGGAGTTTTTCAGCCCAAAACCTACACACAGCACCAGAAAAAGGTTACTTAGAAGCAACAGAAGGATGAACAAAGCAAAGAGAAAAATAATTGGGAGAGTGCATTAATACCAAAGGTGGGCTTTTCAATGACAACTGCATTCATTAGATTAGATGGAGCCAGAGGAATACAGTACATTTCCTCTCACACTGCAGTGTACTTTGTTGCAGTATTTTCATGATTTGCCATTTCATCCCAGAGGTGTTCTATTTAACGCATAACCTCTGCTGCTGTCCATTAGTAGAGTGAACCTGGAACGTTACTTTTGAGGGGCCCTGGAACATTAATATTAAGTATAATAGTCGTAGGAGTATGAGTTATTGTGTTTTAAATTGACTGGTTTTATGAATAATTAATGCTACTAAATATCTAAAGCCAATTTTTAATACCATATGGAGAATATAGGAGGCATCTAAAAGCCGATTCTCTAGGATAAAGGGCTGTGTCTCTGAGGGAAGTGGCAGCGTTATCCTCAGTGGGTCCCATCACTGGAGCTTGGTGTGGAATATACAGTGGACTGGCACAGCAGAACTGAATAGATTTAGTCCTCTTGCTTTGAAAATGTCACTTTGAGCTATTTATATTCTAAAAAAATATGGAGAATCAATAACCTGAAAACATCAGAGAGTGAATAGAGTTTAACAAAAAAAAAGAAAATTACATCCTTCCGTGTTTTTTTTTTTCTTCTTCTGCATTAAACATTCCGCACAGTACCACATTATGCGGGGATCAAATGGTTTACAAGTTTAAGGATTGTTTATTTATTTATTTAGGTTGTTTTTGTTGTGGAAGATGGGGACCAGCTGACAATTTAAGCATTCAGGTTGTTTTCTTTCCACCGGGTGGCTGATTTCAAAGCAATGGACCTACTTTTTCAACTTTCATCATAAAGTTGAAAGAAAACTAGCACACAAAGTAATTTCAACAAAACTGTGAAGCACCTGCCCAAGTAACAATGGCTGCTTGTGAGATGGGTGAATTTTGAAGACCAGCTTGTCCTTCCACACATTGAAACCATTTAAGTCTCATTGTACTATACTTGGGGGTAATGTTGGAAATGCCTTCCCCACGCAACAATGGAAATGTGTCTCATTTGGTTTGTGCACCTTTTCTTTTTAATATACAGTTGTTTGAGTAGGCCTACTAACTTCACGATCACCTATCACTATGAATATAAATGCCTGGACCCTTGTGTTATAAGCATCAGGGTCAGAACAACTGAGTCACCCTGCCCACATAGCCGATATAACTGTGAATTCAAACCTTCGGTTCTTCAAACCCTTATAGTATTGCATTGCTCGTGAAGGAGGGAACCAAGGATGTAATGTATTTTGAACATTATACAGCAATATTAGCATTATTACTTTTACAGCAATGAATAACGCTGGGAAAAGCAATTGTGTGGCTGCTGAATAGATATGTAAAATGAGTCTCTTCTGGCACTTCATGAATTGGAAAGTTGAATCACTCATCGTGACAAAAGAAAAATCATTTTGTGAGATAATTATTAAACATAATTGGTATCTTATTAGCATAGTGCTATGTCAGTTCCTTAGTCATGGGTTAAGGGTTCGTCAGAATTGAATCTCAATTTTTCCACTTTAATTAGTTAGTATCTCATGATTAATGCAACACTGACCCTGTTTTTTTTTTTTCACTCATAAAAAAAATAAAAAAAATCTTTAATTTAAATGATTTGGCTTAATAATAGATCCTTAAACTGACATGATAGAGGCACCCTTTTGAGTCTTATGTGACATTTTTTTTATATTAATTTTAAAGCACAATTATATGTTTTCAAATGACAGTGCATTCAGTGTTTGGACAGCTCTAAAATGATCTAGTTGCTGAGTATGGCAGACATATTTATTTTTGCGTATTATATCATCAGAAAATCTACAATTCAATATTTTATTTTAGACAAATTTGTGGTCTGCAGCACTTGAGATTAAGAGAATGGTATTAACAGCAAGTGGCACTCAGAATACTGCCATTGGCTGGGATTAAGGAGTGATGCATGCTGGGAATTATGTGCACCCTCTACCACAATATAGCATAATATCCTGAATCACCATAGAGTTTTGTCACTGGCAGTGCAGTTTAGCTGAAAGGAAGCCGAGTGCATTTTGTTTTCTTGTTGTCAACAACTCTCCGTTAATATCAGGTGCCGTGCAATTCTGTGTCAAATCATCGCTGGTGTAAATATCGTCAGGATCTCTCAACACAGGCAAACTTGAAAGGCTTCTGCTGAAGTTTTCATTACAGTGAGAAGGTAATGGCCCATGTCTGCCAACATCATAAGCATTACAATGCCTTGAAGCTGGTTTTCCATCATTGGAGCTGATTCACTTTTCTCTGCAAATGTCTTAGTGTGTGCGTGTGTGTGCGCATGTGTTATGTATTTAAACTCACGCCAGCCTATTTTGCTTTTCAAGGAAACCACCAATTTGAAGGACTGAATATAATTGCTTAATTTCTGCTATACCCTGCCTTTGTTTTTCTGTCGTCCTTGACAGTAAAATACATTTCCCTTATCCTGCTCTTCTGCAAACTGAGGAAACAAAACACGATAGTTCAGCAAGTTAAGGCTCAAGTGCTCCTGAGGAAGGAAAGGTTAAGTGGACAAACAAATTTTGACACTGAACATGGGTGTACTGTATTTATCCGAATTTAAGCATTACCTCCAGATGTTAGTACTGTCTATACTAACAAGATTGTGTTCTCTTATATATATTTATAACGAACCAACAATCAATACAATAAAAACATGACATTGTATTTTAAGCCTGCAGAAAGACATTTGATCATTTTTGAATTCTCAGCATTTACATACATTCACTTTCTCGCACACATACATAATGCATAGGGATCCCGTGTCTAAATGTAATGTAATTCAGTGTTTAATGGCCAGGGACATACTGAAAGTGACAAATGTGATCATATACTGTGGATAGAGACAAGCAGTACATCTACAGCATCGTTATTCAGTGGACTTCTACTTATCATCTCGAAGTATAATACTCGACACTAAATATGTCCTAAAGTGACAATGTTTTTGGGAGATGAATAGATGTGTGATCAAGGAACAGCCTTATAGTTTGCGGTAGGGTTAAAAAATAATATAAATACAATAAACAAATACTCAAAAACTTGATTATTCTCTTCAGATTTTTGTCTGCATTAGATTTAGTCTTTATAGCAGCTTATACTGTTAGTCTGCTATACAATGTAAAGAGCCGGTGTGGGGATTACAATATACTGATTTTTTTTTTTCTAATAGCTTGAGGCTAGAAGGGCAAACAACATTGCTTTTGCATGTCGACTAAAGAAGGTTATCAGATGACCAGAAATGTGTAGACACACGTGGAGCATAGAAAGGGTTAAGGTATCATGGCATTGGGTTTATTACGAGCCAAGGGAGCGTGTCTTTCAGGACTGTGGTTCATGAATATCATGAATTACAATGTATTTGCTCAGAAACACCCTAAGCAATACAAGATTCATAGCATCGGCAAATAGTGATTATAGTTTAATCGCAAAATAAGCATTTCATAATACATTTTTAAGTGACAGGTACGCAAGATTTATTACTTACAGTACACGTGCCCCCTGCTTCTCACTGCGTTCCATAGCGGGGGGAAAGCAGTGACATTTCTCTTATTAAAATTGAATTCTGTGTATACAATTTAAAATACAGAGGAGGCATTTTGCATAAACTATTGGTTCAATTCAACACTTAATTTTGAAATTGCATTAAGGTTTATTTGAGTATTAAAATGCCAAGCTGGAATATAATAATAAGGCATTTATATATATTTTTAAGATTTAGTTAAATTAATTAAGTTTTTTATTTTGTTGTTGTTGTAAAAAATAGGTTCTAATTTCAACAGGTAAAATGTAAATGTGCTGCCTTTCTGTATTTGATTTAATTTGTTTCATTATAATTATGAAATAACTTTTTTAAGGATGTTTTATTTTCTTCTCCATTTCTCCTGTGGCCCTTCAAATTGCAGCTAAGAATAATTAATTGTAATAAGTAAGATAATAATTTAAGTAATCAGAAAATAATGTCACATGTTGTTCATTCAGCCTCTCCACACATCCTTTAAATTCAGTGTATGTAATAAGTAGGGCAAATATTTCAAAGGAGTGTTATGCAAGCAATACAGATTTAAAAGTGATGGAAAGCATTCTAATTAATTTTCTTTTTAATATTGTGCAGGTACATTGTAAATATACATTTCCCAGCTCGTCTCCGGGATTAAAGAAATCAAACAGACAAGACATGGTCTGAAGTTAAAGGAAACAGTCATGGTTTTGACCTTTTGGGTCCAATTGTTCTATAAAAAAATCAAAGTTTTCAAAGTTTACTGACATGAAATTAACAATGCAAAAGCAAACTAGGAGCATACGTTTTTGATTGCTTTGTAACAGGGAAGGGAACCAAAATATCTATTTTTATGATCTCATTAATGAAATGCCATGTTGCTTATTAAAATCTCCCTCTGTAGTATTGTTCTACACCAGGGACACCAAAAGTAGTACATTGGATAACCCCAAGCCTTTTTTTTTATCCTTTCTCATCAGACGTATTCATAGGGAAGGTCAACATTATATGGATTTCCTGTGGGCAAACCATGGAATGCTTATTTTTGTCACAATAGAGCAGTAATAGTGTTATAAGAATGATAATTTTATAATGTTAAGGATTATATATATATATATATATATATATATATATATACATTTAATAATAATAATATATAATATATAATAATAATCCTTTAGGTGAGTGTATATATATATATATATATATATATATATATATACACTCACCTAAAGGATTATTAGGAACACCTGTTCAATTTCTCATTAATGCAATTATCTAACCAACCAATCACATGGCAGTTGCTTCAATGCATTTAGGGGTGTGGTCCTGGTCAAGACAATCTCCTGAACTCCAAACTGAATGTCTGAATGGGAAAGAAAGGTGATTTAAGCAATTTTGAGCGTGGCATGGTTGTTGGTGCCAGACGGGCCGGTCTGAGTATTTCACAATCTGCTCAGTTACTGGGATTTTCACGCACAACCATTTCTAGGGTTTACAAAGAATGGTGTGAAAAGGGAAAAACATCCAGTATGCGGCAGTCCTGTGGGCGAAAATGCCTTTTTGATGCTAGAGGTCAGAGGAGAATGGGCCGACTGATTCAAGCTGATAGAAGAGCAACTTTGACTGAAATAAGCACTCGTTACAACCGAGGTATGCAGCAAAGCATTTGTGAAGCCACAACACGTACAACCTTGAGGCGGATGGGCTACAACAGCAGAAGACCCCACCGGGTACCACTCATCTCCACTACAAATAGGAAAAAGAGGCTACAATTTGCACAAGCTCACCAAAATTGGACAGTTGAAGACTGGAAAAATGTTGCCTGGTCTGATGAGTCTCGATTTCTGTTGAGACATTCAGATGGTAGAGTCAGAATTTGGCGTAAACAGAATGAGAACATGGATCCATCATGCCTTGTTACCACTGTGCAGGCTGGTGGTGGTGGTGTAATGGTGTGGGGGATGTTTTCTTGGCACACTTTAGGCCCCTTAGTGCCAATTGGGCATCGTTTAAATGCCACAGCCTACCTGAGCATTGTTTCTGACCATGTCCATCCCTTTATGACCACCATGTACCCATCCTCTGATGGCTACTTCCAGCAGGATAATGCACCATGTCACAAAGGTTGAATCATTTCAAATTGGTTTCTTGAACATGACAATGAGTTCACTGTACTAAACTGGCCCCCACAGTCACCAGATCTCAAGCCAATAGAGCATCTTTGGGATGTGGTGGAACAGGAGCTTCGTGCCCTGGATGTGCATCCCACAAATCTCCATCAACTGCAAGATGCTATCCTATCAATATGGGCCAACATTTCTAAAGAATGCTTTCAGCACCTTGTTGAATCAATGCCACGTAGAATTAAGGCAGTTCTGAAGGCGAAAGGGGGTCAAACACAGTATTAGTATGGTGTTCCTAATAATCCTTTAGGTGAGTGTACATACTGTATATTACAATTGTATAAATGCATGCTTGTGATTGATTATATTAATCTCTATAAATGTCAGTTTTAGTTTAACGAAAGAGTGGAATTTTTCAGCTATCACTAACACTATTTTGCTTTACTGCAATCCAGGTTTAGACTCTTAGAATTTGACTCTTGCTCATTTACAAACAAAAAGCACCTTTTATTTCTGGTAATGGAAACCACACACTCCACTGATCATGAAAAAATGAATTAAGTATAACAATAAATGCACCAAACTGGCACTCTTGCATCTTTGAAATGTAAGTAGGCGGGAGATTAAATCAATACAAAAATAAAATACAATACAATAAAAAGATCTAGGAGATGTCAACCAGGACATATCAGATTTGTTTACCTGAAGTGGGAGGATAGAAAAGGATTACAAATAAAGCAAACGTAGGAGTTGATCACTTAAGTTAACTGAGCAATTGACAACCCTTTACTGATATGGCTATACTGAGAGAGAGGGAGGCAGAAGTAGGAGACAGAAGTTGAAAGTATCCAGACCTTTAATTTAATTAATTTAGTTTAATACATATGGTTAATTAAACTATACTTATTTGTCAATTATACTGAGTTTTGTGAATACAGATTCAACCTACAGTAAACTCTAAAGATTCAACTAAACTATTTTCAATACAAAAAAATAGAATAATAACATTAAAAAAAAACCTAGATAGGTATGCATTTTATATTTTGAATTGCTTGGTAACATTAATGACTAACCTTGCATTCCCGCCCTCCCATCCTTTTATTTTGAATCTCCCACACACTTGCCTTTTATGCAATTATCAGAGGAAGATCAATATTTTACACTGTACTTCAGCAATTCTCAAACATATAAACACAGACCTTATTTATTACACTTTTCACTGTAATTTCCAAGCAGTGCGCTTTACAGGTTCATTTCATAAATAGGGATAATGCACCACAGAGTCATATTTCACTGTGGTCATGATTTCTTCCAGGACATTTCATACACTGTGCTTGATAGAATGGTGTATAAATCACCTGCATTTCTGCTAGAGGAGGTGGGAGGAATCTATGACAATTGTTTCTGATTGAAAAACAGAAATGGGCAAAAGTGTTTCTCTTAGTATGCAAAGATGAATGTAAAACCTTTTTTTTTTACCTTTTAAGATATACAAAATATTTTGCTAAAATGCTGGTTTGTATATCATATACTGAATGGCAATAACGCATTTTAATATTGTAGGAAGTTGTTTGAAAAAAACATCCAGAAAATAAGGCATATCGCATACAATCTGATTGAGACAATACATTGCCAGAATTATAGACAGCTAGAAAGTTCCCCTTCAGTTGCCTTCATATTCAGTAGACTTAACTTTTTTTTTTTCCCTTCAAGGAAAACTAAACACAAACCTACATGTTTGGAAATCAATTTCTAATGAGATGGCTCTGACTGATGATACAATTTTGCAGACTGTCAAGATCCAGTTTGCGTGTGCAAGTTGATGAATGCCGGACACAAAATGCAGGGCTTTATAAACAGCTATTGTAATGTAAATCTCTTTGTGTTGTTCGACTTTGCATTTCATTCCATGCGCTGATGATATTGATCAGTGTTATTGAGCAAACTGCCGTTATTCTTATCACTTTGCGGATGCCTTTATCTGCTAGGCAACGTACAAGGTTTAACAATCCACGTGCATAGAATGCTCTACATATGCACAAGAATACACCCAGATTAAAAACTAAGTAAAACTAAGGTGTAAGACAATATTAGATGGGCGTAATCCAGACAGATGTGTGCTAAGGAGATGTTGACAGGTATTCAAACACAGCGCAGTTCTAACGCTCAAGGGCAGCTCATTCCCCCAATGTGGGGCAAGACAGAGGAAAGAGTGACACCTGAGGGACACCTGAGGGAAGATATGGCTAATGGACCAGAAGAAGAATAACAGAGTGCACCAGAGGGGATACAGGGCACATGCACTTGCCTTTAGATAACACTTATTCACTGGGAACCTTTGGGATGACTTGGCACTGTCCTCAGATGACTCCTGCTCTGTAATCTAGCATTGAGATTCGTGTAACAATGGCCATGTAGGAATCTATGTTTCTTTCCAAAAGCAGCTGATTTAAAGTTCAGAATAGCAATTGTGCCTCTCCTTTGACATTTCACCACGGATTACTGCCAGTTGCAAATGCTTAGGTGTAACTGAAAGCACTGGAAACATTCAGTAATTATTATTTGAAATACCAGATTTTCTTGGTAGGAAATGTTGAAATCTGGCCTTTCTGTAGATAGAATGTACATCAACAGAGTAATGCATGCACACTGAGAAAAATGTACAAATGTTTAATCTGTTTCTTAAAAAACAAAATACATATATATATATATATATACACTCACCTAAAGGATTATTAGGAACACCATACTAATACTGTGTTTGACCCCCTTTCGTCTTCAGAACTGCCTTAATTCTACGTGGCATTGATTCAACAAAGTGCTGAAAGCATTCTTTAGAAATGTTGGCCCATATTGATAGGATAGCATCTTGCAGTTGATGGAGATTTGTGGGATGCACATCCAGGGCACGAAGCTCCCGTTCCACCACATCCCAAAGATGCTCTATTGGCTTGAGATCTGGTGACTGTGGGGGCCAGTTTAGTACAGTGAACTCATTGTCATGTTCAAGAAACCAATTTGAAATGATTCGACCTTTGTGACATGGTGCATTATCCTGCTGGAAGTAGCCATCAGAGGATGGGTACATGGTGGTCATAAAGGGATGGACATGGTCAGAAACAATGCCCAATTGGCACTAAGGGGCTTAAAGTGTGCCAAGAAAACATCCCCCACATCATTAGACCACCACCACCAGCCTGCACAGTGGTAACAAGGCATGATGGATCCATGTTCTCATTCTGTTTACGCCAAATTCTGACTCTACCATCTGAATGTCTCAACAGAAATCGAGACTCATCAGACCAGGCAACATTTTTCCAGTCTTCAACTGTCCAATTTTGGTGAGCTTGTGCAAATTGTAGCCTCTTTTTGCTATTTGTAGTGGAGATGAGTGGTACCCGGTGGGGTCTTCTGCTGTTGTAGCCCATCCGCCTCAAGGTTGTACGTGTTGTGGCTTCACAAATGCTTTGCTGCATACCTCGGTTGTAACGAGTGCTTATTTCAGTCAAAGTTGCTCTTCTATCAGCTTGAATCAGTCGGCCCATTCTCCTCTGACCTCTAGCATCAACAAGGCATTTTCGCCCACAGGACTGCCGCATACTGGATGTTTTTCCCTTTTCACACCATTCTTTGTAAACCCTAGAAATGGTTGTGCGTGAAAATCCCAGTAACTGAGCAGATTGTGAAATACTCAGACCGGCCCGTCTGGCACCAACAACCATGCCACGCTCAAAATTGCTTAAATCACCTTTCTTTCCCATTCAGACATTCAGTTTGGAGTTCAGGAGATTGTCTTGACCAGGACCACACCCCTAAATGCATTGAAACAACTGCCATGTGATTGGTTGGTTAGATAATTGCATTAATGAGAAATTGAACAGGTGTTCCTAATAATCCTTTAGGTGAGTGTATATGTCAATCCAATTGTACAGTTTACAGTGTGTGTTAACTGACTGAACAGAAGATAAAACAACAAAACAATATAATTGATCTCCCTGCTTTGTGCAATATTTGAAAGCTGCAGAATAAATTACACTCAATTAGTTTTTGAACAATTGGGTTTTGTGTCTTGTTTGTAAAGTTTCTTTATAGAAGAACAGCTGTTCTTGTTTTTGATTTTGTTTTGTTTTGAAATCAGCATTTGGCCATAACTCATCCTTAGAGACACAAGTAATAATTGCAATTGACAGGCTCTCTGAGCCTCAGCTAAGCTGTCCTGCAGAGGTGTTCACTTGGCTATGCAGAAAAGCTTGAGTCCTGCTCTGATGTTTAAATACCTTTCTTGTTCAATTGCATCCTTTTAAAATTTAAAATCTATGTGCACTTTGAAAGGCATGCGCTATCGAGACGTTCTCCTGGAGTCACTCTCTTATTTAAGCCTTTGTGCTGTCTTCCCTTTGTGCAACTACATTCATAGTATAATTAACTACCAAACTACACTACCGTAGTTTTAGTTTTAGAACACCTCAATTTTTCCAGTTTTTATTGAAATATACACAGTTTAATGTCTCAATGTAGTCGTTCTACAATGGAAATCAAATATTCTTTGGAAAGTTCTTCCTAACATTGTGGCAGAATTCCCACAAATGTGTTGCACTTGTAGGCTGCTTTTTCTTTCGCCCTTCTGTCCAGTTCATCCCATGTTTTGCGTCATTATCTTGCTGTAGGATGAAGCCCTGACCAACTAGGCGTATACCAGAGGGTATTGCATGGCGCTGCAAAATGCTGTGGTAGCAGTTTTGGTTCAGGGTGCCACTCACTCTGTGCAAGTCAACCACTCTGGATCCAGGAAAAGAGCCCCAGACCATCACGCTTCCTCCTCCTTGTTTGACAGTTGACTCTTAGAAAGCTGTTGACTCTCAGAAACTTGTCTTCTGATTGTGTTCTGGCTTTGGGTCTGCCAGACCTCTTCCTTTCAGAGTTTCCTTCAGTTTCCTTGTGCCTTTAGATGGTGTAGGAAACTGTACTTAAAAACTGTGCTTACATTTCAATAAAAACTGCAGACTTATTTATTCAAAAGGTAGAAACCTGCTTGAAAGCTTTAATTTGTCAGATATATAATTGCAATGTTAATTATAAACAATAATATTCTACTGTTTCCAATGTAATCTACTACTGAACCTAACATTTGTCCAGTTTAGGCAGTGAAAATAGTCCCTACGAAGCAAAGATGCACAAATAAGAACATAAGAAAAGTTTGCAAACAAGAGGAGGCCATTCGACCCATCATGCTTTTTTGGTGTCCATTAATAACTGAGTGATCCAAGGATCCTATCCAGTCTGTTTTTAAATGATCCCAAATTTTCAGCATCACTGGGGAGTTTGTTCCAGATTGTGATGACTCTCTTTGTGAAGAATTGTCTCCTGTTTTCTGTCTTGAATGCCTTGAAGCCCAATTTCCATTTGTGTCCCCGGGTGCGTGTGCCTGCTGATCTGGAAAAGCTCCTCTGGTTTGATGTGGTCGATGCCTTTCATGATTTTGAAGACTTGGATCAAGTCCCCACGTAGTCTCCTCTGTTCCAGGGTGAAAAGGTTCAGTTCCTCAGTCTCTCATTAGGACATTCCCTTCAGACCTGGAATAAGTCTGGTTGCTCTCCTCTGAACTGCCTCTAGAGCAGCGATATCTTTCTTGAAGTGTGAAGCCCAGAACTGTACTTAGTATCCAGATGAGGTCTAACTAGTGCATTGTACAGTCTGAACATTACTGCCCTTGTTCTCAATTCTACACTTTTGACAATATACCCTAACATCCTGTTTGCCTTTTTATTGCTTCCCCACATTGTTTGGATGGAGAAAGTGAGGAGTCCACATAGACTCCTAGGTCTTTCTCATGCGTTACTTCATCTAGTTCTATTCCTCCCATAGTGTAATTATAGTGGACATTTTTATTACCTGCATGTAATATTTTGCACTGCCAGGTGTCGGCCCACAACTGAATATCTGCTGAGCCACCTATTTTAGTATCATCTGCAAATTTGACAAGTTTGCTAACTATCCCCAAGTCCAGATCATTAATATAGATTAGAAAAAGCAAAGGTCCTAGTACTGATCCCTGTGGAACTCCACTAACAAACTCACTCCAGTTAGAAGCAACTCCTCTAATCGACACCCTCTGTTTCCTATACATCAACCAGTTCATAATCCATCTACTTACATTGCCCTGAATGCCTACAGCTTCCAATTTGAGGATCAGTCTTTGGTGTGGAACCTTATCAAAAGCTTTTTGAAAATCTAAGTATATCATATCATATGCTTTCACATGATCTACAGCTGCAGTTGCATGTTCAAAAAATTCTGATAAATGAATAAGACATGATCTGCCTCGTCTAAACCCATGTTGACTATCTCCAAGAATAGGTTTTTCATTAATATGCTCCTCTATTTTCTGTCTAATCATTTTTTCCAACATTTTACAGATGATGCAGGTGAGACTGATTGGTCTGTAATTTACAGGCTCAGTTTTGTCCCCTTTCTTGTGGATTGGTTTGACATTTGCTGTCTTCCAGTCAGTTGGCACATCCCCTGTTCTAAGTGTCATTTGGAATATTTAAGTTAGTGGCCTATAAATAATTTCTCTCATTTCTGTAAGTACTGTTGGAAATATACCATCTGGCCCAGGTGATTTGTTTGTTTTTAATTCTGCTGGTCCCTTTAGTACCTCCTCCTCATTTATCCTGATCTCTCTTAGGGTTTGACTGGACTGATTGCTAACCTGTGGCATGTTATCTGTTTTTTCTTTTGTAAAAACCTCTGTGAAATACTCATTTAGAACATTTGCCACATCTTGTTCATTTTTCAATTTTTGCCCTCTATCTGTTTCACTTCCTCCTTTATTGACCTCTTGCTGTAGTGTTGAAAAAGCTCTTTGCATTGGTTTTAGCTCCAAGAGCTACGTTTCTTTCTATTTCCGTTTGCTTTCCTGATCCCTTTCTTAAGATCTCTTTGCAGATCAACATATTCTATGTATTTTGTTTCATCCCTATTCCTTTTGTATGCGCTATACAACATTTTCTTTCTCTTGATATTTTTTTGCATACCTCTATTAAACCATTTTGGCCAGTGTTTTTTGGTCCTCAATTTGCTAGGTTTTGGTACAAATTTCTCCTGAGCCTCAAATAATATATTCTTAAAATATAACCATCCATTTTTAACTGACTCTGTATCCAGTGTGCTCCAGTCTAACTCTTCTAAGTGCCGCCTCATATCTTCAAGGTTTGCTTTTCTAAAATTGTAGACCATTGTTTTAGACTGGGTCCTTGTTTTTTGAAAGTATGCCTCAAAGCTAACCATGTTGTGATCACAGTTTGCCATTGGTTCTCTAACTAGTGTCCCTCTGACTATCTTGGTCGTTTGAAAAGATCAAGTCAATGCATGCACTCTCTCTGGTTGGTTCCCTGACAAATTGAGTTAGAAAGCAATCATTTATCATCTCATTTCTATTTCTGCTTCTGTAGTCCCAACTGGGCTTTCCCAGTCTGTGTTTGGGAAAGTGAAATCCCCCATAACAACAATGAAAGTTGTAGGTATTTATTTCTTGGCAGACGCATTTACTATGTTTTTGTACTGTGTTGGTTTCATGATATTTCCAAAATGGCTACATAGGCCATAATATGTTAATTTGTTGAACTTAAAGTTGAACCCTTCACTAGCCCTCAAATGACTTATTCATTTGGCTCCTTAAACTGCAACAAAAAATCACTCAAACACAGTAAGTTAGGGTCATGGGTTATGTAAATCTGTAGCTGGGCAAATGGAGCGTGTTTAAAAATGTCTTGGATAAAAACAGAAAAGTGGGAGCTAAGGTGTTGAATGTGACGTGAGGAAGCATATGTGTTCTTCAGTTAAGCAGATGGAGATATATTTTTGTATATATATTTTTTTCTTCAAACATATGGTGCTTAAGGTATTATATGTATAAGCAAGTGGAAACATTTTGGTGAGGCCTTCATCCAGCAGTGGATCAATATAGGCTGATGTTGATGGTATATATAGATCATATTTTTTCACATTGAGCAAATGCTCTGTAAGACTCCTGCAGTGATTGAGATTGACCAAATATCCTAAGAACCCCTCTGGTTCTTTCACTAACTCGCCTCAGATACCAGGTTTGTCTTTTCTTCAGTGTATGGATTGGCTTTTTCAACTTTTACTGTGTATTGCTTTTCATGATCGCATTTCACTGCAAAGTCAGACCAATTCAATTTTGAATCAGTCCTATCATATTTTAACAATCACACGTTTTCTCACGAGTACTGAGACGTTTCCCGGTTGGACTTGAAATGAAGGTTACAGAGCAAAAGGAGGGTTTGTTGCTCTGAGCAGGATATAAAGCTGTGCATTTAGAAAGCTTTTCATCATCTACAAGGACAATTACTTGAAAGTCCAATCCTTTAATAAAAATCAATACCGTATGGTAGCTGTTATGATAGCATTAACTCCGATGATGACAAACTTGAGCGCAGTACTGCTTCCTGTCATGTTCCAGGCTGACTTGAGGTGTCAACACTTAGCCCTCTGAACTGTGGCAATCGTACATTTTCTCCAAGACAGACATATTGATGTTCAGTCAGCTGTGAAACACACTTGCAAATGTAACTTTAGTCTATTTGAGTGAGCCTATTTATTTTTAACATGAGTGACACGAGTTTAGCTATTTTCATTATACCCTCCGCTCTCACGATGGACTGAATTAGTAACACAAAACAGCAGTAAACAGCAGCAGGAGATTTCAATTAGATGTATATGACTCTTACTCCACATTTCTTCCTGTGAGAGATGTTCCAGTTTTTTGAAATAGTGGCAATTCACACCCCACATCAGCAAGAGTGTAAATTTATAAAATAAATAAATACAACAGAATATATCTACAAAATGAATAATGTATAGTTTACAATGGTGTTAGGCACCAAAATGTATTTGCTAGCACTTACATATTAATAAAAATATAGTTTTAATGCTAAATCGACTTTCCCTGGTATTAGCATCTTAAACCATTTTGCTTTCCCAGTTACAGCTCTTAATTGAGTATTTTGTGCACTTTCCCTGGATTTAAATTCTTATTGTTGAATGTTCTTTTATAAGTTATTTGTGATTCTTTTTTTTTTTTTTGTCTTGCTCACTGTGCTATTTAAAATTACTAAGACTTTGCAAAGCTGTTGACAAGATAAAGCACTCACAGCTGACAGTCGCAGTGTTTAATCTTAAACATGTCAACCAGTGCAACACATAAGTAGTTCCCCATTTAACTTCTTTTCTTTGGAATACTTACATTGTCAAATTTGCAAAGGAGACAAATACATAAACCCACATATAACGAGATGCAACTGGAGCTAAATTGTGACAATTCGGATATATAAACCAGTTATTTTAAGTTGTACACTGCTTTGTTTAAGGCAGACCCATTTTCTTTACAGTAAAACAGTCAATGTACCAACTGGACAGAGAATTAATAACAAGTGCTCGCATTGTTTCTCAAATCCCTGTAAAACCTTAACATCAATGGGAAATGTTGGAATCGCACCGGCTCAATGTGTCGGATGCCACAGCCTAAGTAAATAAACAACACTTTGAATACTTTTCTAAAGACAGTAGCATGTTTAGTACTAGTAACAGTCTTTAATCTGTCCTCTAGTCTTTGAAATATGAACCTGGAAAGTATATATTTATTTAAGTGATTCCAAGCACAAAAGCATGTAATTTTCCCACCTAGCCTCCCCATAAAATAGTCGTTAGAAAGTGCCCTCAGTACAGTTCTCCATGTCGTTTAGTTCTTATTAATTACCTTCACATAATTAAAGCTGAACGAATCATTAATCAGCCTATATATAGTTATATACTGTATTACTGTTTACTAATTTTACTGATGACTGTTCAAGCCTAGTACCAGTAGTATTTCTTTAAAATTGGAAACAAGACTGAAGTGTTTGATTCCCTAACCATTATATTTTATTTTATTTTTAAATAAGGGGGAAGTTAATAATGTCCAGCTAATACAATACTGGAATGATTGCCTGTATAATCTATTCATGCCTTCTGGTAACTCTGATTATATCACAGTTTAAACTGAGAATAATCAGACAGAATATTGACATCCATCTTTCTGAAGTAATTGTGATGAGAGAAACATCAATGGAGGGTCTCCAGCCATTAACTAAACGTTATTATTCTTAGGGTGGCTGTCATCAGGTTAGTTCATGCATTCTTCCCTCCAAATGAAACACTTTAAAGAAAGCTCAATTAAAGCCTCCCTTTATTTTGACAAGGATGGGTAAGTGCATTCCCAGTTTCAATTGTGTACTGTGGCATTGTTCATAAATTGCTAGGACATCACTTTTTTCTGTTTTATAGACCACTGTATGAAATGATAGGATTCAATAGGTGTGTACTGGTAAATTAGTTTATAACACTTCTCATTTTCATCTGAACCTTTGATCTCTATTATAAGCATGGACAACAAGAATATAGCAAATCCAGGGGTGGGGGGTGGATGATCTTGTTCTGCTCAATTTATGTCCGACACCCCCAGGAATAGTAAAATGGAATTTAAAGAAAGCAGAACACTTTTCCATTCTTTAATGTGAATGCATCGACTCGGTGTAGTGTCTTATGGCTGTGAGTTTATCTGTCAGTATATCTGTCCCCATCAACCAGTCAAGATTGGTGTCAGCTGATAGCTTGTGCCCTTGCATATTCAGCTCTGAGAGTCTCTGTCACACTAAACTGCTTACCCAGCTCAGAAGAGCCACAGACAAAGATAAATTATACTACAGAGGAAGCTACAGCAAAATGATTTCTACCGGTAATGATGATACTGCAATTGAGTACTCGTAGTCTAGGACTTCTGTGTAGCGTTTAAGAAAAAGCTGTCTAATCATGTCCTGTTTGACTCTCTAATGAATTTATCTGACCACAGTGGTGATGTGCTCATTAGCACCTCTTGATTCTTAAAATCTATAACTGCAGCTGTGTGGCTTTGCCTCTGTGGAATTATAACTGGCAACGGTACAAGAAGCATAAGCAACATTTTTAAGAAGAGAAAGTGTGTGTGTGTGTGTGTGTGTGTATACTTATATGTACATATGGGTGACAAATTAAAGGAAAAAACAACATAACGGTTCTCAGTAAGGTGTTGTGCCACCACGAGCTGAAAGAATAGCTTTAATGCACCTTGGCACAGATTCTACAAGTCTCTGGAATGATAGGTTGCGAATGCAGCCCCGGTTAACTGAAAAAGGAAGCACTGACCAAGGGGGAGGGGTTTCTGTGCACTTCTGTTGGAACCCAATCGAAACATCTCTATATTAAAGCTGCCATTGGCCCATGTGTATGTCACTCAAAACAGGTCCCTTCCTACTTCCTGTTCTATAAAACATGACGTTTGCACAGGAACTTCCTCTTTTGCCGGGAGACTTGAACTCCTGAGCGACCTTACAAGCCTTGGGCAGTGCTTCCTTTTTCAGATAACCGGGGTTGCATTTGCAATCTATCGTTATCTTTCAAGTCGGAAGCACTGCCCAAGGGCGAGGGGTTACTGTATAACAAACCTGTCGCAAGGGAGGAGGCAGCGAGCTGATATGGGAGTCTGCCCCGAGGTGTACTGCTAGGGGACTTCGGCAACACAACTCCAGACAGGAGCCACAGAGCATGATAGGATGTTAATTGCTTAATTGTATCATGCAGTACACCTGTTTGGAGGCACCCAAGTACCTCCACTCATTTATTCAGGTTTTTCTTTTAATTTGTCAGGCATCTGTATATTCCTTACTTATTGCATATATAAGGGTTATATTTAGGTTTTTAGCTACTTTGTTGTACCCATAGAGTTATAGGGTCAACAACCGTTTTTGTCTGGTCAACCATCATTTGCGAGTTCTTAGCCTTTCCCCATGGTGATGGACGACAAAGGGATTTTACATGCGTGATACCTAATTTTGATACATCAGTGAAACAGGAAACAATGGAAGGCAGCAATACAGTTCTTAGGATGCACTTAAAAAGCACATTAATGGAGATACAATGTTTGATTTTATTTATAAGAATGTTTAGGGATGTCGATAATTTGTATTGCTCGTTTCCTCTGAGCAATTGTATTACTATAAATAATATAGTGTTCTTATATTTTTGAGCATAAGGTATAGCTCATTACCTGTGTTGTTTTTTTATTTTATAGAGCCTTTTTTGCTCATCTTTATCAAGGGTGCCACTACTGTATAACTGTATATTAATTTGTCGAAATACATAGGAACTCCCTAGTGTAACTTATTTTCCATTACCTGTCAAAAGGAAAGGGAAATCAAAGATTTGCAGGTTCCTATATAAATTACAAAGATCTATTGCACCCGCACCTCTGTGTTTCTTTCCAGTTTTCCCATCCCAGCAAGTTAGCACTAACAGTGTCTTCTTGTACTTTCGACCTCTGCTGTGGTCGATCGCCTCTTTTCCTCCAGTATCTTACTGTAATAAGCACCTTTTGGTGAACCTGGCACTACTGGATGCACACTGTTCCTGAGTAGTGTCTTGTAATCCTTCCATCATTTGCTGTACTTGCTGTATCTTGGATTATTTTACTTTACTGTACAGCTTATTTAGTTTTTTTTCTTACTGTGTAACTTTCACTATGTATGTAGTTTTCAATTATGTTGTATTGTTATATGTTGGTGGCTTTGGTTAAAGACATCAGCCAAATGAATAGATAATAAGTAGTAATATCACAGCTTGTATGTGAAGTAGACTTAGGTTCAAATATATTCACAAATATGTTTAAGATTGAATTCACATGATATTCATCAAGATGAGACCTTCTAATCACACCTTAACAAATTGAACTCAGTAAAACTCAGTTGTGCTTGACCTGCTCAGCCTTCTGAGGTGACAGTTTCAAACTGGTTGAAAGGATTGGAGCAGTGGCATTGATTGAGTTGACGAAAATAGATGGCAATTGCAAAAGCTTTGATTAGACCGTTTAGCCTTCTTAATGAATAGCAGTGAATACAAACTTAAACATCCCTAAAGAGCATTTTCAAATACATTTGCAAATATTTGAGTCTCATGTGAAGTTTCTTTCTCTCTCCACAGTCCATGCCCAGCCACCAATATGAGTTGGAAATAGTTGCCAAAGACATGGCCGGTAGTGATGTAGGCCTGAAAGGAACGGCCACAGCCACCATCACAATCGCAGACAAGAACGACCAGGCGCCTGAATTCACCAAGCCTCTGGTAAGAGCACAAGCACAACACCATCCTCTACATTCACACAATCCCTACTGAAAACCATACACGCTTGGTAGCAAGCCTAGTTTTTGCTGAAGATCTGTCCTTGTTACTCTTAGTTTTTTTGTTTGTTGTTTTTTACAAAAACTGAACTCGCTGTCTTTCCCAAGAGATCTGTCTTCACAGCACTGTAAAACAATGCATCATTGTGATGGGCACAAGTGAAAACGCCAACGGCCCAGTTCAATTATCTCTGAGCTTGGGAGTAATGTGTACACAGAGATATATCTTCTGATCAAACCAAGCATGACTTAGCACTCACTGTTTGCTGAACACATGCACTGTATCCCCCTCAAGAAGTTTTGTTCACAGAAAATGATTGAAGTGACCTATGTGTTCATTGGAATGGTAACCATTTCATGTCATATTTCTTACATTTTTTATATAAATATGAAGCAACTGGTCAAGTGCTGGTGTGAGAGGTTCCTCCTCTTTATTTAACAGCTTTCATTTCATGATAAATGCATACAGCCAAAGGAAGGTACTAAATGAGGCCATAAATACTGTACGGGTGCAGGGAACATTGTGTGTGTATATATAAACATAAATATATCATTATCAGCAGCAGCAGCCTTTATTGATCTAGATGAAGGCCTCCCCAAGATGTTTCCACTTGCTACGATCTACAGCTTCTCTTTTCCAGGTCATGCCAGCAAAGCTTCTTATTTAATCTTTCTCATCATTTATGTGGTCGTCTTCTAGGTCTTTTTTCATCTCTTGGGATCCATTCTATATCTTCTTTTGTCCATCTTTGGTCTGTTCATATACACATATATTCCCACAGAACTACTTTTACAGCCTTAGGCAATGTCCTTATTCTATATTGAATCAGGGGCCCAAAATAGTGTGTAACTTACCACACAACTGTCAAATATAAATGTAAAGGCTAGTCTGCTTTTCTGATCCATTACATTGAAAGTTAGATTACATCAGTTGTATTTATTGTGGAGGACCATACAGGAATTGACCTTGCTGGTCATTTCCATCTGTTAGAAATGAGGCAGTCAACACTTTTTAGTCAAATATGTCAGTTATTGTTATTGATATAAAATTCTGCACCACCAGATTATATTTCTAAAAACATATACACATCTTACATCAGCACAAGACTAAAATAAACTTCAACCATTACGCCTTTAAGCCCTTACGAAGACTTTGGAAAGTGATGTACAAACTTTGAACTCTTGGTAAACCTTTGCTTCTTTGTCAAGCAACAGACCTTGCCGTAAAAGCATATTTTTCCCCTCATCAGTCAATAAAAGTGCTGATGCACAATAGTAAGCTGACAGGAAAATGACTTTGGCAATAAGAAAACAGATTGTAGATCCAGGGCTCTGTGCTTACCATTTGAGAATTTCCTCCCTGGTCACCTCTAGTTTCCTATATAAACTGATGGCATAATAAGTCTTTGGTCTGGCCTGCAAGAAAACAATTGTAGTGTGTGGGAGGAATAAAGTGGAAATGTAGAAATCTAGTGGCAATGTTTTTAATTGACTAGCTCAGAGTTATTTATTTTTTTACCTCTGGAGCTCAAATTAATTATTTCCAGTTATAATTTAATATTAATTATAATTGAATAATCCAGATCACAATCACTTCTTTAATAAGAATAAAAGTAAACCTAGTTATAACACAGAAGGATAAAACAGTCAAGAAAGGGTGTGATGGGAATCACTGTGGAAATGAACAGAAGGGTCACAGCAGTTATTAATTGCTGGGAAAGTTACCCATACTTAATCTTGTGATTTACAAATTTTTCTTATGACAGATATTACCATTAGCTATATATGCATGTTCCGTCTCTCACACCGGTTCCAGAGAGGTGTTCACGATGATGTCCAACTGAACGTTGCAAAGGAGCCTATCAGTTAAAATCGATTGACGCGGTCGTATTACAGTTACCAAATATGCTCCATCATTAGTGTATATACATTTGGTTGAAATGTGCAGGATGTTCTCGAAGATTAGGTCTTTCTCTGCAGCGTTGACTATTTACTTTTGTTACCCAGGTCAATATTCCTTTGGGTCATCTCTGATTGGGGCCCCAGAGATGGTTCTGTCGCTCAGAAGATTTGCTCTGCTGGTGCAGCAAGAGCAGTTAATACTTCGAGGCACTATCTCGGTGATCAGTTGAGAAAGCTCATTTGAGGGCCTGTTCTTTGATAAATGTGGTTGAAATCATTCGCAGAACATTGGAGAATTCTCTAAACTGTCTCTGTGGCTGAAGTCTGAGCTGTTGGCTGGGTCTGAATTAATTGAAATATTTATCAGCAAAAGTTGCGGGTTTGAGTCAAGTCTCGATCAGTGATTCTCACACCAGTGTGCAAAGACAAATGCCTTTTTTGGTTTCTGTCTGTGGGTTGTAGTTGGAGCCCAGGTGGTGTGTTCCTCATTGCTGGGCTCTCAGGTGAGGGCTGCCCACGGTCTAGTTATTGCCTGATCATGCAGGGCCTGTTAGTAGATTTAGGGCCTTCAGTCACTCTTCCACTCCTGGACTATTTGGCTGTGATTGGTAAAAACCAAACCTTGAAGCAAAGCTGTCAGTCCGGTTTGAAGTTGCCGGAGCCAGGCATTGGCTCAGCAGGGGTTCTGGCAGGGGATTCCCTGACATACAGAGCAATCATCCTGTTTACCTTGAGCTGTGAGCCTTAAAATAAAAGACAAAGTTGCAAAACAGGAGGAAGGTCAAATGGCATACAGAAGAAGAAAGGAAAACTCAGCTTTAAAGTGTCAATGATATTAATACGATGACAACTGCTCTACTGACACGGCAGAGTTGTACGACGTGTTGTGCGCTGCCGACTAAGGCATTTGTGGTACGTCAGCACTGCCTGAGGTTAACAAAGGTTATTATTTGCAAGACCACAGTAACTGGCACAGTACAGAAGTCCATTCTCAGACAGAAAATGTCAATAATAAGTACAGAGTTGTTTGCGTTCACTTGACAAAGTTGTTGGAATTCATTGTCAGGAATACAGTGAAAATGCAACTGAAAACAATAATAATAATATAGTTCTCTGCAATAATATGTTGTATATGTTAAGTTATCTGGTTTTTAATGGAAACGCCAGGAGCTATTGTCAGGGTGCGAACCACAAATCTTGTCCAGGATGCCTTGTCATGTCAGTTCAGAAACGCTGAGTTTCCTTCAGAGCAGGCCTTTATGACTCAAAGCTTACAATTGAAAGAAAAATTCATACTTGCACATGCGTGGGGCTCCTCCAGTTACTATTGATTACTATTTGGTTTAATTAAAACAGCCGAGGGAAGGAGTTCAATTATAATTTAGTTTTTTTTTTTATAACAGACTAGACGTCTGCTGAAAAAGAAAGCCTTAATAGAATACCAGACTTTATCCTCTTCCTGAATCAGTTTAATCTCGAATCATAGGTTACTTTTCTAAAGGCAGAGAGATAAAGATAGAGATAGAGATAAACAGATAAATGTGTACAAGAGTAATGTGCATGACAGAGCGCAGCACCGTAGAGAGTTATTGCGTAGTTGTTTGAAAGTGTGTTGCTATGTGGGGGTTAAGTGAGAAATTGTCTCTCAGAGATGTGTTGGGTGGTCTGCACAGCCTGGGCAACGCCGATTGAAACAGTGTGGAGCTGGGAGTTACTTCACCAGCTCAGAGATATATCACTACAGGGAAAGATTAAAGACACACAGTAATATTCACCTAAGATGCTTTTATCTCGCTGATTAAGGAAGAAATTTGATTCCTCTTGTAAGGGGCCAATGTTTGTTCTTAATTCTTGCTCTGATAAGAAACAACCAGTCTTGGATTCAAGGCTGGGACTCGCAAGGCCAAGGCCAAGCCGAAGCCAAGGGCAAGCTGGTCAAGGTCAATGATAAGACAATTTTAAATGTAAAGGCCACAGTCATGCAGTTTATCAATTGGGTTAGATGTAGACAGTTTTATTCAAATGTGTACTGTAAAAGAGCTATTTTCCAAAATGTAAAGTACAGTAAATGTCAACACTTTACTCCATCAGAGTAGAAATCTCAGCAAATGAAATGTTGACCAGATAGATATTCATTCAGAACCAAACTGCTCACAAGATAAACTTGCATTTTACATAGTTGCACTATAGTTGCAAACTGGCTTCGAGGACACCAGACTGGAAGCAACACATACGTGCTTAGCCAAAATGTACTTGCTCCAGAAAAAAATCCCATACAAGAATGATTCAACACTAGGAAAATTTGTGTGCTATTTGTGTGTATTCATTTATTGCCTCATAAACAATGTGTTCAGTGGTATATTTTTGACTAATTGGAACTGTGTGGGCTGATTGTAAATATTTTCCTTGTCCTATTTTGATTTGTCTGCATACTTTAAATAGATCATCTCCATAATTCATATTGATTCTAAATCCACTATTTTTACACTATAAGATCGACATTATCCTCTCAGCAGGGTTCCTCTGTGTAGCTCGGAGTCCCGCTCTCTGAGTAGACTTGGAATGCAGTCAAATATTCCATCAATGAATATAGAAACACATGAATAAAATAATAAACCCCCTGCAAACCCTTTGAGCATGAAACAGAAGGAATCCATGAATGATTACAATGAGAGAAATGGAGAAGAAACAGAGAAAGAAAGGGGAAAAAGAAATGGATAAATCTACTGGGAGGTGAAACTGCAAAACACTGCAGTACTAATACAGACTTAACAGAGCCTTGATGTTTCTCTAACCTAATTTTTGCCATTTTCTTCAGATTTTTGCTGAGGTTGGCAAAATGAAACGTGTTTTTCCCATTATCAATTATCTATCAGTTCAAAAACAGGGATTGAATTTGCCTGGGAAGAAGGAGGAACACTGAGTAATATTAGCGGACCTGAACGTGCATATTCCCTGAATATTCTCGCTTGTACTAAATGCGTCTGATCCTGGATCCAGGCTGAGAATTGAATCTCGAGCTTGGCTGCGTTGGTCTAATCGGATCATCACTCAAACGGAGCTCAAATCTGGCTAATCCGGCTCAAGCATCCGGAGTATTTTTAAAGAAGGGGAAAATCGGCTCTAAGTTTATGGAAAAGAGGTCAAAAAAGATACAGATTAACCCAAGTTACTCTATTGAAACTAGTGGAAACGATCGATCCTGTGAAAGAACGCACAACAGAGCGCAGTCATGAATTACTGACTGTATTAAAAGTGTTTATGGCATGTTTTGCAGTGGATCGTTTCCAACAAGTTATTGACATAGTTGGAACTGATGAATCAACAGCAAGTCGAGTCATTCACAGAGCATCTGCAGCAATTGTCACTCATGAATACACACATCAGCTTCTTGCCTGCAGCCTGTAATGTCAGAGAGGACTTTTACATAAATGTCAAGCAAAACGCACATCTCTGTGTGAACTGTCTATAAGTGAACACAATACTAACACATAATAAAAAATGATGACATTCCCAGATCTCGGCATACAAAACAATGCTGTTTAAGTTTGCAGTTGGAACACAAAACAAGACACTTTCGTCATATCTACTTCTTATTTATAACACCTACTGCTTAATAATCAGATCAAGATACTGGTTGAGATGTTGTACAACACTTTTCTAAGATATGCCTCAGCTCAGCTCAGATCCGATCCGTGTTTTTGATCCTGTTAGTACAACCCAGATCTTTCAGTCCGGTTCAGAGACTCCATGTTCAGCACATATCAACACATGTATTTCTCTCAATTAATTTAATTTCATTCTGGGACATAATGCAAGTCATTCTAGAGTATTGCAGCTAGTGCAAACATGATTGTGCCAGCATGGACAAAATCTTCTCGGGCTGAAAACTGCACAGAATAATAAATATATTTAGAGGTAGAAGGCATTAAGGAACCTTTAAAAGCCTACATTAAAAAACGGGATAATAAATAACCTTCTGAATGAAGATGGAGTGCAATAAGTATTAATGTTGTGTACGCAATGTAAATACAGTTTAATATTAACAACCTCCTTTACAGCCGCACCATTGAGTAGGTTCGATAGAGTTTTGAATATTAAGTATTTTGAAATGCTTTTTTTTATGTACAAAGAACAATAAATAAATGTCAGATTGCACTAGCATTAATGGAGTAGCAACCTCTAGCATTAATGGAGTAGCAATTTAACATCTACCTACTACTACTACCTTGTTAACATAACTCCACGGCACAGAGATACAGGGAGTGACATGTGCATTACCCAGAGGCTGAGAAACGCTGCCGGTGTAGATCTGTGTATTAATCAGGACTCCGGATAAGTCCGATCAGCCCATCAAATGCTGATTAAAATGGGCAGCATCCTCCACTGTGTCAGGGCTGTCAGTCAAAGCAATTGACAGATTCCCGCGTGCTGGAGAACGGCAGGAGGTACGAACAAATAAAAAGACTTAACAACGGCCAGAGAAAAAAACTGGCAAAACAAATCTGTACATCAACAATGCAATTTAGATTGCATTATTGAAATCGCTGCCTGTCAGGGAATTATTAGAGTAGATGAATGTGCCAGTGATTTGTTGATTTTAAACCGCTTTTTCTGAGGCTCTATTTTCGGAAGGGGCTGAACTTCAGAGGGGATGCCTTTATCTTCATGCACTCGAAGGTGGAAGAGGGGTTGTTCCAGTCTTGTTAAATTGTGTTGGAATCACACACAGAAAATTACTGAATACATGGAGAAAAATATTGCTGTCAAACAATAGGCACTCTTATTTATTTATTTATTTATTTATTTATGTATGTATTAATAGTTGGAACTCACTGGCCGACACTGAAGAAAAGCGCAATCCAGAATCCAGAGATACTAGTTGGGCATACAGGCAGTGTCGGAGTGAAATAAATGTTTCCTCTGGGTATGTGGAGACAGATGAGAAGAGAGGTCATCCAGCTAGAGTGGAACAGTTAAAATATTATAGATTTGATATGAGTTCATGGTTTACAGTGTCAAGGTATGGAAGTCTAGTTATAGCAGGTTTAGTGTGTAAAATAAGTCTGTTACAGTGACATAATTCCCTCTTAACACGGTGGGGCGTTCAGTCCACCCCCCTGGGGAAGTGGTCTTTTGGCGGCGCGGATTTGTCTATCTGCTGGGGCTGTACGGATCAGGAGCTTGGATTTGAGCCTGAGGCAGGGGTTGAGAAATGAGATGGTGTCTGATTCCAACAGTAGTTGAGCTAGTTTTTGCTTTTTTCATCATGTTTCCTTCAACTTCGAACATACTGTAATTGGTAGAAGACTTGAAGGCCTGTAGTTTATTATAGATGCTACGTCACCAGATTTAGGAATGGTTGTCAGATACAAGATTGCAGGTTAAGGTTAAAGTATATATAATATAACTTAATTTGTAGATAAGAAGGAGAGGGTTGTGTAGGCGATATTCAGCAGAAACCAGAGTTTGACCCATACATGTTTAGGGTGTTAAGATTGTCAAGGGATTTGATTTATTTGGAAAATAATACGTTTGATTCCCAGCAATGCTGTCTGTAGGTTATGTTTGTTCCTGTAAGTGTGAAGCCATGTCATTGTGCTGGTTTAGAAAGCGTTTTCTTCCCCCTCTCTGCTCCGTATCTCAGCATGGCAGACGTGAGCCGGCCCACAGATTATCCAGAGTCATAGAAAGGTGGGAAAGACCTCAGTTTTGGCAGGTGTTGAATTCTTTTGTTAACTTGTTAAATGTTTTTTTGAATTTCACAACAGGAATCTCTCTGTACATACACACACAGATAAATGCTCTTTTCGGTCTTCTTTCTTTTTCTTTCTCTTTTTTTTTCTTCTCTCCAAACCTCACAGCTGCTCAGTGAAGCAAATAGCAGCTCCATTTTGTTGGGAGTGGACTAATGCCTCTCAGCATTGCTGTAATTTAACACAGGCCTTCCCAGGAGGGGGCCTGCCATATGCTCACAGCAGAAAGAAATGTCTTCATCCTGCATTCACCAAAGAGCATGGGGAAGCGGCTGTGGAAATGGCAAAGGCTCCACCAGGATTGCCCATTGTTACAGTGGCATTGAGGACGCACTTGGAAATTTCCCCCGTCACTCAAGAATTAATTAGTTACCATTTGTCTGTTTGTTTACTTACTGCAGGACACCAAAGCAAATGCTAAGGAAAGTCACTTGAGATATTCTGTTTTTTATAATTATTTGACTATTGCCTAGAGGAGAGGAGGGACCGACGCATCTTTTCAATTGGCCAAATGATTAAAGCGTCACATGACTTGATCTTTAAATAATGACCCTCGGGATAATTATAGATTGCCTCAGAAGTGAAGAACAATTGACTTTTAAATAAAACAGTCAATCCAAAAAAACATCTAGCAGTAGCCCTCCAAGTTAAGCTTTATTTTGAAACGACTTAGTTTATAAGATTTCTACGTCCTCAGAAGTCAACTCTTCTCCAAAAAAATTAAAAAACAAAACGCCTTTACTTTAAAACCAAACCATAAATTATTCTCAGGTTTCATCAGCCTTATTATCAAACTACTACTACTACTGAGAACTCTTATCTGCAATCTTCTATTTTATTTAATTTTATTATTTTTTGTCTTCATGTACATTTATTCTTTGCCACCATTACATGGTACATTAGTTTTTTGTTTTTTTTCTGGCCCTAGTTGTAAAGGCTGTTTTTTGCTCTAGGATTTCTTCCATCCGTATAATAAGACATCAAAGCCCCGGTTGTAGTTATCTGTGCCAGCCGCAATTTAACAAGATCACGAGCAATACAAATAAAAATGTTCTCATCTGTGATACCACTTCCAAAGGTAAACAAGGTTTTCTTGCATAGCTAAGGGCTACCCTGCCAGCACAAATGTATGTATTTATTTATCGATGTGTGTTGTTGTATTGTTGTAGTGGGATGGGTTTTCTTCAGAGCTGAAAAAGACTTGCCTTTGCAGAACATGTGACGTGGTGGTTGTGTTTTTATATCACTTGGTATGATCCTGTTAAGTACTGACAGCTGCACTGAAGTACTTTGTCTTGTCTTTTTCTTTTCTTTTTTTTACATTAGTAACAGCCTGTTGAAACCATGGCAAACCTCTTGTCTCTAGTCATGGGAGTTACCTTCAAGTTGAGTTAGATTTTAAAGCTAGCATGGCACATGGCATGGCTGTCTGCATAATTTATGGCAGGGAGAAAGCTTGTTGATTTTAATTAACACTGCTTCTGAGATAACTGTGGGATCCCAGGGTCTTTGGAGTTGTCCTTTTTTTTACTCTCCCTGGCTTCTCAATATTTATGAACTCAAATGGAGCCTGTAGCCGCGGTGTGAACGGTGCTGTAGAGTTCCTACCTCAATATGGAGAATTCAGGCACCAACTCTACAACATCCTCCTAAGTCCTTTGGAGGCTTTCATTTAATGTACATGGAGAGCACTGACTCAGAAACATGCAGTGTTTCTAACTCGTGAAGTGATAATGCACGTGCACGTTTGGCCCAAATCGGGTTTGTGGAAGAAAATCAATTACGTAAAAATGTTGAAAACACAGGAAAATAAACCCACTATTCACGTGTCAATTCTGCTGAGATAATCATTTATATGCTTAAATGAACACATTATAAAAGTGCAGGATAACTGTTCAGTTTATTGTGGGTTTTAAGGTAAAATAAGTTGGTGATGGACGTTTCATGGTTATCAAAGGTGTATTTCACGTTAATGCAATGTTGGAAACTGTTTTTTCTTCAGATTCCTATTATCATTATGCTCTTGTTGTGGGTCTGTTGTACACTGTTCAGTACTGTACATCGTGTTGTAATCCAAACTTTATGAAAAATTTATTCACGGTTTACTAGCACCATCAGTGACATGAAAAAGCACTCGGGTAAGATCAGTAAAACAAAGTATTAAACAACGAGACGCGAGGCAAAAGCCACAGCTGCACGCTGTTTAATTTGAACATGTTGTGGCGTGATATCTCTGGATTCAGTGATGTAAGCATCTTGAGTACCGTTCTCCATGCATGTAAACCACCCTTTTTGGCATTTTCCAGCAAAAACAGCAAGAGAACTGTACATAGAGCTAATTTACATATGTATTCACTCCTTTGCCCTTAATTTGAACGTTGAGGAAACAGCAGCTCATACCGAGTGTAATAAACTAAAACCATGGAAAGGTTAATTTCATCTTTGACTTGTCAAAGTCAAAACACACATGGTAAACTCCGCCATTGTTGCTTTATCTGCTCAGATTGCCATGCTTACAAAACTAAACCATTCTAGAACGGGTTGTCACTGCTGAATAGAATAAAATCATCTTATTTGATTCTAAACTTTTAAGATCAAAACAAATGGACCGGTCCATGTAATGATTTTTCCAATGTAAGAAAGTAAATTTGGGGCACATCACTAATTTTCCGAATGTATGGTACGCATTGTGTCCTGAATGTGGCCCTCCTATGAATAAAATATACAACTTTTAAGTGCTGTGTGTATGCTGTTGAATAGCAGCTGTTATTGTTAATCAGTCTGACACAATGTTGATATCAATGGATCTTCCAAAACTCACATCATATTTATTTTGCACCTGCAGAGACAGAGAGAGAGAGAGAAACAGCAGCAGAAGAGATTGCTCTGATATTGGCTCTCATATCTGTGAATAGGTCTGCTCATGTGGAAAGATTTGTAGTGTTTCAGGTCAACAAATCCCGTCTCCTCTGGATGCAATTGTGCCAAAGTTAGGTAGTTTTTTTTTTCCCTCTCCTTTACTACAGAAAGGATTTCAACAGTGTTGAACTGAGCCAATGGATTTCTTTCTCATTTCCTATTATTTTGCAGTGTGCTGGATGCAATACTGTGCCACCCCAGTTTGGAAATGGGAAATAAGGCAGATTAACAATAAATTATATGACACGTGATCTTGCTCCCACAATGTGCTTCAAACTATTTGTTTTCTACTTCTGGTTGTATTTTCTTGTTTGTTTTTCCCCCAAATTTGTACCCTGTTCTCAATTTCTGAGATCAATCAGTCATTTCCAGTCAGAGCTTAAAGATGAGTCTGTGAGACAGCTGTTTAACACTCTGAGTGTTTCTTGTAAAAGGAGGCTAGAGCTGAATCATCTTCATGACATTGCTTTCTTCTGTTGTGCTTTTAGTTAAATAATTTGTGTCTAGAGCGTACTCTAGTCATTAGTTATGCCCTGACATAATTCTGCAGGTGAAGGCCATGGCTGTTTATTGTGTTTCATTTTCACACATTGACCTCGTTCTTCACTCTTGCCTCCGTCATCGCTGCTCAATGGCCTGTGTGGGTGGGTAGTTGCTAAGCTTTGTTTAACACAATGAAGACTTCAGAATAATCAGAGCACATACAACATACCACTTACCCACCTCTGATTTTAGTGTATGTTACCGAGCAGACCTGATCATATAATTTTAATGTCCACTGTTATTTAATTTGTCACAGCAGAACTGGGGTCACAAGTGTGATTTTTTATGTATTCTTTAAATTGATTTTACTTTGGAGTTCTTTCTAAACCTGCTGGACAGCAGTAGCCCCACTTTGAAGAACGTTGATCCAGGGCTTATAGGCTTCAAATTGTATCATTATTTCTCCCAGACAGTCTTTATCTTCTGTCAACCAAGTAACTCTTATAAATGAAGATAATTGTAAATCTACTGTTCATGTATTTCAACCAATTGTTAAATCAGACGCATGTAACAGAGGAATTATTAAACAGTTGTAAAGTCTTGGATTTAATTCCTCCAGCGCTGTCTGGATATGCCTTTTTTCCTTGTATCCTTAAGAACTTCAGGAAGGTTATAAATGAGAGGAGACCATTCGAATTGTCTTGCCAACTGTAGCCAGCCATCTATTGTGACATTTAATGGTATTCAGCCACATTGCTTTGAATCGAATTCCCTAACATCATTTATCCATTTCTATGAGGTAAATCAAGTTTGTTGTGCCATAACAGTCCAATTTAGGAAACGGCCAGCAAAACTGTTCAATTTTAAATCCTCCAGATTAGATTGCTCAACCAAATTAAATCATTAGCTAGCCTGGTGTGTGTGTGTGTGTGTGTGTGTGTGTGTGTGTCTGTATGTGTGTGTGTGCGGATATAGTACCCTCCAGATTTATTCATACCAAAACTGTGAACAAAAAACAATATAAATACAAAAGATTTACAGCTTGGATAATGTCCAGCTGTCAGAAAATACTGGTAATCATATTAGCATTGCACAGAGCAAAGTCATATTTGTCATACATAATTTAATTCCAGCAAACAGGATGGTCACATTTATTTACACCTCAATGTATTCCTTTAAATGAAATCCAATAACAAATCTACAGCAACATTCTGCTCTTGGGAAGTTCAGTGGAAGCTACTGGAACTATACAGAGCCCTGCGAAGGTTTCTTGTTCCCTGGGAAGTAAAAACTTAACATATGCTCTCATGGTAAACCCCCTCCCCCCCACACCCGCGCTCTTAAAGTTTTTCACCGTCACCCGCTCTCACGTTCTGCTGACCCCCCCGGTTGTCATTGTATATTTCGCACTGTGATCCAAAGCATATATGCAAATCTACAAACTGCACAAAAAAATAAATTTCCTCAACTGGCATTAAATGTGAACCTTTATGGGAATGTTTTCAATAATTAGATTATTTATGACAAATATGACTTTGCTCTGTGTAATGCTAATAAGATTACAGAAAAACTTTGTTGGACTTCTTATCTAATCTGTAAATATTTTTTTTTTGTGCAGTTGTTGGTTACTATTAATTCTGGGGTATGGGATATGGGAACATTGTTGTTGGGATTTGCGTCCATTCAGCCACAAGAGCATTAGTGAGGTTGGGAACTGATGTTGGGCTATTAGGCCTGGCTTGCAGTCGGCATTCCAGTTTATCCCAAAGGTGTTGGATGGGGTTGAGGTCAGGGCTCTGTGCAGGCCAGTCAAGTTTTTCCACACCGATCTTGACAAACCATTTCTGTATGGACCTCGCTCTAAACACAGGGCATTGTCATGCTGAGACAGGAAGGTCCCTCCCCAAACTGTTGCCACACAGTTGGGACCGCAAAATGTAATTGTATGCTGTAGCATTAAGATTTCCCTTCAGTGGAACTAAGGGGCCGAGCCCGAACTATGAGAAACAGCTCCAGACCATTATTCCTCCTCCACCAAACTTTACAGTTGGCACTATGCATTCAGGCAAGTCGTGTTCTCCTGGCATCCACCAAACCCAGGTTCGTCTGTCGGACTGCCAGATGGTGAAGCGTGATTCATCACTCCAGAGGACGTTTCCACTGCTCCAGAGTCCAATGGCGGTGAGATTTACCCTCTAGCCGATGCTTGGCTTTGCACATGGTGATCTTAGGCTTGTGTGCAGCTGATCGGCCATGGAAAACCGTTTCATGAAGCCCCCGACGAACAGTTCTTGTGCTGACGTTGCTACCAGAAGCAGTTTTGGAACTTTAGTGAGTGTTGCAACCGAGGACAGACAATTTGTATGTGCTACGTGCTTCAGCACTCATTGTCCCCATTCTGTGAGCTTGTGTGGTCTTCCACTACGCGGCTGAGCCGTTGTTGCTCCTAGACGTTTCCACTTCACATTAACAGCACTTACATTGACAGTTGAGCAGCTCAAGCATGGCAGAAATTAGACTAATTGACGTCTTAGAAAGGTGGCATCCTGTGACGGTGCCACGTTGAAAGTCACTGAGCTCTTCAGTACGGCCCATTCTACTGCCAATGTTTGTCACCTGACAGCAATGGGTGGGGCTGAAATAGCTGAATCCACTAATTAGAAGGGGTTTCTTGGATTTCTTTTGGAGTTTTGGGTTTCTTTAGGTTTAAGGGACATTTCAATTACAAATAATAAAATAAGAGAGCAGGGAACAGAAAAATATATAAATATATACTTAAATAAATAAACAATCACCGTTTAAAGGGTTCTAGTCAGGGGTGCTGATGTTACCAAATTTTCAGCACCATTATGAGCTCATCAGTCAAACGAATAGACATGTTCTCCAGGGCCAAAGCAGTGCGTCAGTCTTCTTTTTCTATTAGAATAAATGAACAGCTGTACAATTCATTCCTGGTGTGCTGCCATCTATATTCATAACCTATTTGTCATACGTCTCCAATCTGTGTTGGTTTCCCATTTTCATTGCTTCAAAAAGGGGGGGGGAGTCTGGCATTTATCACTCCAGGGAGAGAAAAGGCTTGTATTCTCCACTTCATTCCACTTTATACTAATGTCCCCAGCACAATTTAAATCCCATCCCTTCAAGGCTGTTCAGAAAGGCCAAGTTTCAGGCACACTGAAGGCCTGAACTGAAAGAAAAAAAGGAAAAAAATAAGAAAAAAGCCTCCACTGCTTGCCTGTCGTCCTGCTGCTCTCATTTGTTTTAGTTAGTTGGAGGGAAGCTTAGCCACTGAGATTAAAGGAAAATAAGGAATTGTTCCAGGTTATTACACTGCAGTGGGGAAATGCTGCACTTTTCTGAACTTTGTGCTTTCCACGATTGCACCGTACTTTCTTCTTTTCCATAGTATTGGTGCCAGACCAAATCTCCCAGTGTGGCGCTTCCCAATTTATATTCTCTCCGAGTTTGAATCAGTGTTCAACAAACTCTGGAAAGATACCATCGCTTGCATTAGACTAGTTTGTTGAGCAATATATTTAACTTTTAAATTGAGAATACTTTAATGTCACAACTTTATATTCAAGCCACTCTCTTTTGATTTCAGAACGGGAAATTACCGTGATTAAATAAGGCCATGTGCATGCTACAAAGACTGGAGAGAGATTTGTCTTGAGTCCTCTGTGAGAACATGCACAGCATTGACAGGGTCCTAGCGTTTCATTCTAATATACTAGCACATGTGCACTTTGCTTTAATCCCCACCTATTACATTGACTTTATCTATCTTCCTACCTAGTTTCTGAAAGTGTTCCATACCGTCTTATTGACAAGCAGTTATTTGTCACAAATTGATTTTCTTTGTAAAACATCTGCTACATGGGGATTTCATCTGCGTTTTATTTTATGTTGAGGGCTGATGGCTCCTTTGTGCTCTGCCCATCAAAGCTCGCTGTAGAGCACTTGTCCTGTGGGAGGCGGGAAACAGGAGAGAGCTCTGAAAGGTGGCGATTGGGAACAGGAGAAAAGAGACTTCTCCCACAAGCTGTTCCTTTTCAGATACCATTTTTCCAAGTTGTTTCAGAATCAAACGCGGCTTAAGTCCAACAACAGTAATGGGGAAACTTTTTCCCCTGGTTTGAAACTCAAGTCAATCTCCAAACCAGGCCGGTTCTGCTTGGTTATTTCCCCGCTGGATTTTCACTCGACGGAATAGGGGTTTTATCAGAGCCATGGCAGGGGTTCACTATCAATAGCCCACGAAGATTGAATATATCCATCTTACCGCTTCACTGGCTGGGATGATTAAATGAAATGCGCTGCTGAGTGGTGGTTGACCAGTGAACCAGGGGTTACACAAGGAAACAGAGCAGCCTCATCGCAAATGCATGACTACTGTCTTTGAGGGCTGTTGAAGGGGGTGGGTATCTGATGTCTTTAGGGGGTCTGTGTTATGGTTTGATTTACTTGGGGGGGGGGTGTTACAAGGAAGAAGGTACAACTTTTAAGGCCTGTTTACAAAGCAAAAGGCAGGGATACATTGCATTGGTTGAAAGAGTCTCTCAGGTGTGTGGCTATCAAGTATTCTCCCTAACCCTGGAACAGCAGGAAAATTGATCTTAATGGCCCTGGGGAAATTTCCCCATCACACAACACTTGGATGTCTACAGGCAATGGGAATTTGATTTCAAATACCTTGACTCTGTCCAATGAATAGCAACATATATTTATGGGACACACAATGCTTGCAAATTGAAGTCAGTAACTAGGTATAAAATGGAGGAATTTCCATGGGTTTACAAATAAACAGTTGTAGTTTGATTGTACGTTAAGTGTATTGGTTGGTATGCCTACTGCCTGAAGCACTTTCTAAGTTCTAAGATTTGTGGCTTTCATATAAGGCTTAGCTGTAGGTCTTACATGGGTAAGATATGTGGAACATAAATAATCACTGTGCTGTTACTCTGGACAAATGGAGCACTTTTTGTCTTTATTCTTTGATAAATAGAAGTGCAAAAGACACCATGAATTTATAGTTTAAGCTGAAGGCTCAGAGTAAGAGATCTTTTTTCAAGACTTTTTCAGGAATGTATTTTACAATGCATTTCTCAAGTTTGTTAAAACTATTACCAAGATAAATCCATGCATGGGGTAAAATGTACAAAATTAATGTGAATACTTAATATATTACTTAATACTAATATATGTGTATGGAGGTTGTTCACTATTCACTGTTTTTATCCTTTTTCTCTATATATTGAATGGGGAAAAATACTTTTAAACATTTTTTGCTTGTTTCCAGCTCCAGCTCCATGTACTTTTCTCATTTAGCATTTTGCTTTAGTAAAGTTGAACTAAAAAACAGAACATAAAAGAAAATAGTCTCCCAGTGAGGTAATTCATTTCGGGGGACGTGTTCTCTCATCTAGCTTTGCAAAAAATCAGGATGTGCTGAACTTCATGGAACATTATAAATCAGCAATGAAATAAATCCAATGAAGGACTTAGTTTAATGAAAACTAGAATTGCTGTGAGCAATTGCCTTGGGGGCTTGGAGGGATGCAAAGGATAGTGCTTGGCAAGATCGTTGGGTGCCGCTCATTGCTTTGTGTGCGAAAGCGCCCCAGCATCATCCATTTGATTTCAATTTGTGAGGGTCAGGGAGCATTGCAGTGACTGTTTTAACAGAGATGACTTGCGTGAACAGGACCGAACTCTGTGAGGGCGGTACGAAAATCATATTGTTCAATTTGACTTCAGTGAAAGACAGCAACATTCAATTTATTTCATGTACCCTTGGCTACCGAGGGGCACAGTGAGTGGGAACTGCTATCTGTTGGGTTCTGCCAGCAGCACAAGAGAACAGAATCCTAACTAATCCTAGAACTGCAGGCCCAGCAGTAGCAAAAGGCATGAATGTGTAGAAAATGTTGTTATGCAGCTCAAATGTAGATGTAACCATTATTGCTATGGACTTTAATATAACACTGTACAGGCAAAATAAACTTGGCTTCCTTGGTATTCTTGTAGATATGGGAGAATCAACAGCATGTAATTAGTTTGTATTGTAAGCCAGTTTTGATATCTGTTAATTCCAGAATTTGCAAAAATGCGTCTGACATCATATTGCGCATTCATCCGGTGGTATTTTGTCATGCTGCCTTCTCTGCTCAGTGAGATTCAATTATTTTGATATCACCAATTATCCAAATTATAACAGTGTACTTAGAGACTACCCTTTTCTGTTACCTTTAGTAAACATGTTATTACCTTCAAGCACCTAGTTCTCATTTGTGTTCATTGTATGATTCTAAATGCATGAGAATAACAATTGTCTTACGGAGGAGCTGGTGATTAACACTACTGAAAGAACGGACTGTTCTGCTGCTCTTTGAAGAACATGTGAACTGTCTTCAGGGATCATGTTGTATTCCTCTGATTGGAGATTAATTAAGTTGGAGAGTCTGCCACGTGCATGCTGGAGTACATCAGCCAAGTCGAAGGGACAAACGCCAACACGTCATCTCATTTTACCTCGTTCCTAGCTGTAAAAGCTCATCACTATTCAACATGCATAATGTCTGTGAGCACCTGTCCTGCTGAATGATGTGAACACTAATATGTCCTCTCCCATCCTATTGCTTACCCAACCCTACCCTTTAAAACAGACATGATGCTGTAGTGGGATAAGCATAAGCACAGTCTGCAGAAGATGTACTGTAGCCACTCATCAGAAGCTCCAGCATCATTAAGCTTAGCGATTCTTTCACTTATGATGGTTAAGGAGGCCAGAGAATCCTTCATTGTACAGTTCTGCTTGTTTAGGGAGATAACGGTAGCGGGAAGGATTTTGATTTGGTACAGCTGAAAGCAACAAATAACTATTTTCCCTAAGGTGAAATTGTAGAATAACAGCAGTATGTCACTGCGTTAAGACCCATAATGAAAAAAAAAAAAAGATTTACATGCCCAGAGTGCTGAAATATTTCACTTTTTTTCCAAGGATCCTTTCAACCCAGTGAAATCCTTTAGTCTGTTTATAAAATAACCCATCCTTTATTTTTTTCTCCCTTTTCAGTTCTTAGCCACGGTGAATGAGGGGTCTACAGGAGTGATTGTCAACCTTACTGTTGAGGACAAGGATGATCCCACAACTGGAGCCTGGAGAGCAGTATATTCCATCATTAATGGAAACCCAGGCCAGAGCTTTGAAGTTCACACCAACCCCAAGAACAATGAAGGCATGCTGTCTGTCGTCAAGGTAAGAACAATCAGTGCTGCCCCTCTGCAGATTATTTACCCACATGCTTCTTTGCAGCAATAGATTATGGTGAGGATAACTGTTGTCCTGCTGTTTTGCATGAATGACTTTCAATGCTGCAGTGAATTCCAAACTCATTAACAAGGTTCCTAATTTTCAGTGATAAATATAATTAAGTATTCCTAACCAGAATATACACAAACACAATATATTGAGTTTAACAGAACAAAATTAACATAGTAGGTACTCAGTAACTACATCTTTGTTACTCATAAGAACAGTGTAATTATGCATTTGTTAAAATTACTTAATGTGTAAAAAGTCGGCCATGTTGGGGGGGGGGACAATTTAAGGTTCTCTCAACACTGGGGGGGATGTGTCCCCCCTGTCCCCTCCTAAACCAACACCTATGATGCCCGGTATAGCTCCAAAGGCATCCATACCAGACAAATATACCGTTAATCATTTTACACATCAAGTACATGTTACAAATGCATAATTACACTGTTATTATGAGTAACTGAGATGTAATTACAGAGTGTCTACTATCTTAAAACACTGTAACTACACAGACCTATTGTAAAGTGTTACCATTTATCCTTACTTTAGTTGTCATCATCATTGACAGTTTGGTTGTTATGAAGCTGCAGCATTCAAGTCATATTTTCATTTAGACATTGGCATTGAGCACAGAAAAGCACCCCAGGTTTATTAGTTTATTACAGTATATTTAGGCACTGATTGTAAGGGGTCGGTGTTGCATTCAAGGCAGAAAGTGCATGCAGTGGTAAGCTAAACATTCCAAATACATTGATTAATGTATATCATAGATTATTTTTTTTAATCAACAAAAGTAAGAAAAACGAAATAATCTGCCAAACTGAATATTCCTGTTTTTCCATGACAAATGGATTTATATGAACCTTGTTATTTAATTTAATCAGCTGTTGATGATGATGACAAATAATTATTTGCATTTAATATCTGGATGAAACCATATGTATTGTATAGGAGTCAGATTTAATTTCAATGCTGTGCAGCGTAATGTTCTACAGCTGTCTTGTTCATTGTTCATCAGATCTATGTTTGTGTTTCTTCAGTTTATGAAAATCTAAATTGAACAGCACATGTAGAGTTGGACTCAATAATGATCTTGATTATTTGTGATATCTTGGGTATGTTGAAAAACTGTAGAGATCTAAATATGAAAGGTAAAGGAGATTAAAAAAAGATGCTCCTGATTCCTCATTTCTCTCAATGTGTTTCTCCTCAGCCCCTGGACTATGAAATCTCTGCCTTCCACACACTTCTGATAAAAGTAGAAAACGAGGAGCCCTTGGTTCCAACTGTGGCCTATGGACCCAGTTCCACAGCCACAGTTCAGGTTACAGTGCTAGACGTCAATGAAGGTCCCAATTTCTACCCCGACCCCATGAGAGTCACCAAAAAGGAGAATATCCCCATCGGCAGCCCAGTCGCCACTCTCAACGCCACAGACCCCGACTCACTGCAGACACAGAGCATCAAGTAAGTGAAAACTCCATTAGCTCCTGCAGTCTACTGGGGGTCAATACTTACATTTCAGTCTTGATATTTACTGCTGACTTAACATGTGAGCTAAAGGAAATAGCACGGGCAGGGGGAGAGAGATCAGAGTGAACTTTCCTCTTTTGAAACAGCAGGCTATGTGATTATAGTACCAGTGAGAGAGCCACGTTACATTTCACACAAAGGAAGATATCAGAAGTTCAGAGTCATGCCCCCGTCATCCAAACCTCGAAAAAGCAAAAGCGTTTTCTGTCAGATCTCAGTGTTATCGATCACTGCTTTTCAACTTAAAAAAAAAGAAAAGAAATGTGAGCCTTGGCAAGTGTTAAGGATATTTATGCCATAGTTATGCTTCTGATTAGAGTTTTATTGGACTGGTTGTGCGGCGGGATATGTGTTGGTCTTTGTGAAAATAACTTTGTTTACAGTGTGGGTGCCAATCATTTGTAATCAATTAAATTAGAGCTCAGATTCAGATTAGGTACTGAAAAGGCTACTGTGGAGTTCATTAGCAGGTTTAAAGTACCTTGGGGAAAATGAAATTAAGAAAGATGACTACAGGTTTCTAAACCAGAGAACGAAATGTTTCATTAGATCAATGTTTTCCAGAATTATTTATTCCTTCACAGTTTTTGCAAACCTACAATTAGACTGCCAAAATATTGACAGCTTTTCCTTGGAGTGCCGCTTAATAAATTTAAATTAATAACTCGCCCAATTACAGAAAGAAATGGTGACATTAATTTGAAATGTCTTATATCTACTTGCATTTCAGATATCTTAAGTATTTCAAAGTGTCCCTGTAGAATCATTTGAATACATATTAAAATCAATACTCACATTTCCGTTTGCCATTGCGGTTTCATTACTTTTTACCATCTGTGGCGTATTCTTTCTTTGGCTCAGATGAACCTAGCAGGTAAAGATTCAAAAACTGAGAAATCATTATAAACACTCATATGATAAAGCTGATAAAAAATTATTATCCTACATTCCCAATTTAGGGCGTTTATGATAACATAGATATTAATCTGGTGTTGCATAGTAAAAGAGTGGTAAAGGCAAGTCTGTACATCAATTCCATAAATAGTTGAATTCTGACTGAAGACCATTGTATAAGACAAATTTGTACATAAACCATTTATTTTCTGTCTCTTTTTTTAAAATGGATTACTCAAAGTGTCATTGTATTGTAGATTTATCAGTTATTTTTTACCTAGATTCGCTTAGCATATGACAAATAATGTTATCAAGAATATATGATCAAAACAATATTTATTTAAAATATCAACTGATTTTGAATTATCACAAACCATCTGGCTTGTGTTTCCAATAGCTTTTGCAAATACAGTGAGGATTTGATGGGCGGTTTTGCAGATGAGGGACTGAATATTTCATTCATTGCTAGTTTCTTTTTCAATAAGTGTGAAAATGTGTAATACAAAACAGAGTAAATCCATTCCCTCGCAGAAGACTGTTAATCTGTTGAATGTATTCCCTTGTCCACTACTTTGTCCCAATTCAATTTGCTTTTAAGTTTGGGGGAACTTCTTGATGCTGGAACCTTGTATTGCATTCAAATATATATTGCCACCTGGTTTTCTAGCTTTTGTACCTAACAATTTCATAAAATGGTCTCCTCTATCAAAAATATAACTTTATCATAAGAAATTCATTCAGTGTACTGTTTTTTTTTTTTTTTTTTTGGAGAAAATGTTTCAGAATATTGCTGCTGCTTTCACATTCTGCTTTTGGTGTCCTTTCCTTATGTGAGATATGCCAGAACCCTTAAAGATCCTGTCCAGAAGATGATCATATGTAAGGAACATTATTTTACTGGGGACTCTTTTTTCAAATGAATACAAAAATAATCCCCATAGTATTAATGTTTTTCTGCCAGTAGAACATGAATCATTCGTTCCTATCAAAACAGCTGCTTTAATGTTACTCTCTTTCGGTAGTGCTCTTTGATAACTTGTTTTGTAGGATAGGGTAACCTTCCTCTTCTCCTTGTACTTTCCTTTCAAATACAGGATAAGGGGGAGTCACATACACAGTTATTTTTCTGGGTTATGTGTATTTTACTAAATATAAGCTTGGGCGATTTTAGGTACAGCTATCAAAGAGGCAGTGTAAACACAGATAGCCCTTCTAAACTGGAGATACTGATGGATTTTTTGTTTTTTCCAGTAGAACTTGTTATCCATGAAGATGCTGGAACAAACATCTCTCTGCAGTAGTGCCTATAAAGGCAGCATTTGAAACCTATAGAAACCCAGTCTTGTGAACCCCTTTTGATCTTTCAGCTGGAACCCTGCTTTGATGTTTTTTTCATCATGCACCTAAGGGCTGTCATGGGAGAGTTTTGTTGGAGTCTGCTTGCCACTACCTTGTTTCCTAATAGCACCATCTTTGAAGATGGCAAAAGCGCAGGTGGTGCTAGATCCCCCCTGGCAGTGGGAGTTTGCTGAAGAGGTGAGCTGTAATTGACTCGCCTGTGATTTCCAGTGGAAAAAAAGAAAGGGGTCTAAACCGCAAACATATGTAAAATTAAATTGGCATCTCTCCTTTCTGCTGTGCTCTTGTGTTAGTGCGTGTTGCTGAAGGGCGTCTGCTGCAGATCGATGTTGCAGTTATTAGTAATCGGTGTCTGAGGTGCTGATGGGACTGTGTACAATGTCACCAGAGCAGTTTAAGCACACTTGACTTCAGGGTCTGCGTCTTGGGTTCCGATGCTTTTAGACTCCTGAAGTGGCTGATAATTGGATTGACACTCTGTTGTTCAAATGCATCTGAATTCACTAATACAATGGCTAACACGACAACAAAAACAACAACAACAACAACAACAACAATAATAAAATGTCGTCTTCTCGGGATTTCAGCTCATGGACTCGTTTCTTTTCCTTATATTTTCAATGTTTTCCCTTTTAACACTCTGCACATGAATACATTAGCAAAGTAACCAATTTACAAGATGACAGACACTGTTACCATAAACCCTAACAAGCAAAATTAAGAGAAGCTTAATTTCAAGGTGATGTAACTCATTAAGACATATTCCAAATTCTTTCTTCAGCACTAAACATAGTAGTATAATAATAATAATAATAATAATAATAATAATAATAATATAACAGCATTAATTATATATATATATATATATATATATATATATATATATATATATATTAACAAGTGTAATTCATCAGTAAGTGTGCAAGTTATTATATTTTATATGTATATATACCCATTCTCTGCTGTGTTTATTTACTGTATGTAGTGAAGTGGACCAGAGTACGAGTTAAGGATATTAAAGAATAGATACCTCGCACATTTACTAACAGGCTCCACATATATGTTTTCAACACAAATCCAGGTCAGTGATTCTGTACATCAAGGATCTTTATCACCTTGTAATGGATTGAATAAATATATTTGTGTGAGTGTGTGAATAATCTCTCTTTTTTACATTGATTAAGATATCAGAGGGCCATTACCACTTCTTTGCTAAGTGTTAAAATAGGGATAAAGCCACTCAAGCTACTTTAGAAAATGTTTCCAGTTTGGATTGTCGGGAAGCATTGCAGCCGGGAGTTGAAAGTGGCTGTCGGCAACTCAAGTCTAGCAGTACAGTAATGCTTCCTTTTATGTACTTCAGCCTTTTAGCATCCATCTGTGTCAAGGATAGACATTAGAGCAGATCAGACAAACGGCAAGGAACTGTTTCAACACAAAGAGTCTATCTATACTTATTAAGGCAAGGCCATTTAACAACAGTTTTAAAGGTTGCGAACATATCGAACCCAATCACACCAAATGTACCACGTGTTAAAGCAGCCACTGGAGAAATACCTTTTTCAAAGCCTGTGACTGTGGCAGTGGCTGATCAATTACATATTGGACTCAAATGAAATTAAATGAAATCAAATGAAATTAAAAGGAACTAATGATCACCTCACAGGGCTATAAATTGTATGTGTATAGATTTCAGAGATACTTTAATATCAGTGTTAAGGTGTAAGCAAGTCATATGTGGTGTGGAGTTCAATTTACATTAAGGATTGCTCGAAATATACTGGAAACACAATGACAATATCAGAGGGTTACAAGGACCATTTGTCTGTCAGCAGTTTAATCTCTTTTCCTGTTTTGATGCAATTATATTAAGATATAGGGAAAGAAGGTATCATTTTCCTTTATTGTTGTTTTGAATGTTTTAGATTTAGTGCGTGACACAGTTTCTTATAAAGCCATTGTCATTTGATTCCTACTTCTTCCACCTGTGAAGCCCGTGTGGGTTTGTAGGAGATCTTGGATACTGTTCAAACAAAGAGCTTTTCCCTGGATTAACTGCAAATCTGAAATACGCCTACATTTTCTGACAGGAAATATCAAACAGTTTTAGGCCTAGACCAAATCAAATCTATGATCTACCTGCTCATTGCAAATAGTACCCAAGCACGGTTTATTTTATTGCCAGATAGCATTTTCCATTACCACATAAAGTTTTAATCTGAGATGAAGTTGTTTTAAAGTCGTCTCTTCATGTACAGGCAAAGAACTGTAGCATTTTTAAAGGAAAATACCACCATGTATTAGAATGTTCTTTGAATATAATTGTTTGTTGTGAAGTGGTGAATTTAGATGTGTTACAGCAACCAAGTTTAATGTAGGGCAATGTGACCTGAGCTCTTTCACTTAATTGACCTGTAATTGCTCTAGCTATTCACTTAATTTGGACTCTTTATTGGTTCTTGGCTGCTTACAAATTTAATAGATTAAGTAACTCTGATGGATCACTTGAAATCCACAAGTGTGAAAGAGCTGCAACAATTAAAAAGGTCTGATTTAGCGCACTAAACCCTGAGATTAGTATTGTAATTGTTTTCAGGCTGAATGAAAGCCAGATGTCACCTGTTTTAAGAGGACCAAGCCTGGGTAGCCCTGTTTTAAGATAATTTAAACCTGAGCTGATACTGGTCCATTTTCACCATCAGTCAACAAGCACAGATTTATGCCTGTTGGCCTTTCTGGTTAGGATTTTCAAGTTAATATGTATGTCAGTTTACTCTTCAATACAAGTGATGGGATAGCTTAGAAACAATTGGGGTGAGGTATTTGTGAAGTTATGGTGCTACAGCATGATGGCAGTGACATAAGTTTCTGTACATGTTATATCTTCATGTAGGCTCTATAGGTGTATATTATATAATTGCAATACAATTACAATAATTATAGATAGGTACATGCACTGGGGGAGAAAAATCAGCCATGTCTTTGCACTGCCACACAAAAAGTGCCCTCCCCCCCGTAGTGCTGCAATGCCCCCAAGCCAACAAATCGTCCGTCCGCCCCCTTTTCGAATGCTGCAATTGGGTGGTATGAGAAACTGGGAAATAATGAATGTCCCACTTGTAAATTGCACTGGAACGTCCGATCACGTCGTAAATACAAGTGGGAAACTTGGGATTCTGGATGATACGTGAGTTTATGATACACAGCAAAATATTGCTATGGTTAATGTGAATGTAGCCTATAAACGTGAAAGAATTAAACATCTAGCTGATGCATTTTCTTTCTTGAAAGGAAAGCAGAACAGGTGTTTATGTGCTTCTTAAAACACATATTTTGTCGAATCTCCATGTTCTCTGATAACCGTATTTCCCTCCAATTTTTCTGACCTCACTCGAACAGACTGAACTCGTATTTACCACTTGACCAAGTAATATGTATGACTTTCGGATGAGTGCCTAATCACAGCATGACTCCGTCAAGAAAAACAGCCTTAACTCTGCATTATAGACCAAAACCAAAACGCCACCATAGACGTTGTGGGACCTCGTGCAGCATTCTAGCATGTTTGACCAGATGGGTGGATCTGGCTCAGGCTAACCATGCAGAGTGGCCTAACAAAACAGCTGAAATAACAATAATATTATGTTTCATAAAAGTGACTGGTAAATAGCCATGGTACACAATGAGTGATGGATCTGGCTCTTGCAGTCTATAAAGTCAATGGATAGGATTGATGGGGCTTGTATCGTGTAGTTTGTCTCTGTGAGAAGAATGTATATTAATCCTGGACTGTACTAGAGTTCAATAGAAGGGCACAACTTCTGTAGGACTGTTCAAAATTAATGGCTTCAATGCAAACGGTTTAACCTGTGTCATTATTTCCAGTACATGGAAAGTATGCGAAGCTCCTTGCCTGGCATTATAGATATGCACCGTTTTGTTGTTGTTTTACTTCTCTGCAGAATCTTATATTGAACTTGGGGAAGGAAGTAGTAACATTCATTGCATTATTTATTCTTATAGTTTTACATTATACAGAAACAGCCTCTAGCTTCTGCTTCATTTATTTATATATTTATGTATTTATAGATTTCCACGTATCTCATAAGATCATGAGCAGCACAAGCCAACACTTTATTTACTGTAGCTTGTGAACAGTGTCAGTCAAGCTTAAAATCCTACATCCTACAGTATAGATGTGCAGTAGTTTCCCAGACTATTCTAAAAAGGTTTTATTTCTCTTTCCCGATTCTTGGCAAAGCATATATTCTCAGATTATGTAATTGCTATTCCACCGTTTGATATTTGAGACAATTATTTAGCTTCCCTGGCAACTCCATGAGCTGCTTAGTGCTTGCCTTCACTCGGTGTACAGTAAAGACGTGATTTTTATTTTAGATTTGTCATTTCACACACACACACACACACACACACACACACACACACTGTCATAAAGTGCATGCCTGTCTTGTGTGAATGGAAAAGACAGGGTCTGTCTGTCATTGCGGATTAATGCCAGGCGAGAGAGGCGGTCGGCTTTGGGATTCTATTCTTATCTGGGTTTCATTAATTTAAATTACACCAAGGCACTCAGCCCCCCTGAATGATTCCAAGTTTCAGGGAGAATAATGATACTATACAAGTTATAATCCTGCAGCTTATTAAGAGAACCACACTACAAAGGAATTTGCCAGCATTAGCCTTTTTTATCATTGACCTCAAAGCAGAGAGAGTCTTACCTTCGTATTTTTCTCTCACCCCTTGAGTTATGTTCATAGCACCCTTATTATGAGCCTCGTGACATCCCTGTGGTTCCTCATGGTACTAACACCCCCCCACACCAAAAGCATGCCACCATACTGATGTTGATACTTTGTTAATGTTGCAATCACGGTAAAGAAGAGCCGGGTCAGAGGCTTAAGAGGTTTTATTCCTTTTCCTTTTTTTAATTAGGCGATGGGATGTTTATTTGCAGCAGTTCACAGTATCGATTTGCCGTCCTGCTCCCTTTCTGAAACATGCCCTCAATTCATCGTCACTTTTCCAAGGTTCATTAAGATTTATCAAGTGTTGCCTGTCTCAGAAGGAAATTGCAGATGGAATGAGTACCTTATGGCTTGAGGATAGCTGAAGCCAATTTATACGCTGCCAAACTGCGCTAAATGCACCTACGTCTGATTCTTTAACACTGAGTTATTACACACGTTCTAATAGGTCAATTTGTAATCTCCAAAGATTCTGCTCCTTCGACCTATATAAATACAGGAATATCATTGAGATGCACTTAAGACCTATAGAGGGGAGATGGAGGGATGGGTGGGGGTGTCTGGTTTCCTTCCCTCCACCCCTAAAGTGTGCCTCGTTAAAAGCATTGCATTTCACCTCACTATAGAGTCCCAGTGTTTGTCCCAGTATGGTTCCATGAGCACAAATGCATACATTACAGAAAATGCACTTATTAAAAAAACACAAAAAACAAATTGCACTCCAAACTCGGCAGTGCAGCACATGAGCATATAGAAGCAAACAAGTAGGCAATTACTTTAATGGAAACAGTCACTTCTAAACAGCTAAGCCAGGCAAATTTGCCAGTTTTGCCTGAAGAGAATTTAGGATAATCCCTCTCAAGTAGTTTCCTCTGTTTAATAATGCAATGCTCAAGCCATCTTGCATAATTAATAGGCTTCTTGCAGCTATCTACAGTGCAGTTGAGAACGTATGGTTTGCATTGCAGTATCTGTAACACTTTTGGAAATAAAGTCGGCCTTGTTGTGCAGATCTGTGGAGAGCTGTCAGGGAGAGTTTGCGTGCCATTAGGGTAGTTCTGTTTAAGATGTACAACCACTTGTCTTGTAAGGGCCAGAGCAAATCAACTGCTATTTAGTGGTGTGATCATCTGAACAGCTCCATTTTCAAAACACTTTGAAACTAAAAAATAGAGCCATGCGGAGTGCAGCTGCTTCCAGTATTTTCTCTCTAAGTCTGTTTCTGAACTGACACATTTCAATTGAAGGTTAAACTTTTAAATCACACAATTAGGCTCAGCTGTGTGTTTAGTCTCCTGTGTGTTTTTGCTTTTAAAAAAAAAGCTGCTTTAAGTGTTGGCAGTCAGAGGGGAAAATAATGACTTCTCCTTTTAAAAGAAATACATAGAAATGTGCTTCCCCTAATTCCCATTGGTAGTTACAGTACAACAACCAATCTACTGTTGTCCTGTTTTAAAAGTTTTAAGTGAAACAAGTGACAATAATTGCCCAGAAAAATGCCTTTTCAATTGACAGCACACTGGAGACTAAATGCAGCAGAACCTGATTGTGTGATTTCAGAGTGGAAGAGTGTTCAACTGAAATGTTTAAGTTTTTAGGAAGAACTTATAGGAAAATTGCTCTGGCTGGCCTCAGCACAGCCCTGCTCAGAGAATTGGACAGGTTATTTGTGTGATTTTGACATTTCTCTGCTCGCAGCCCCCCCCCCCTTCCTATACTCACAAATGCCAGCTCATTAAGCCTGATCATGTTACATAATTATACATGTAAGGTTCCTAACAAGGGCATCTGCAGAAACAGACTAGAATCTGCCCCTCATTCTGTCACAGGTTCTGCATTGTGGCCATTTTCAGGCTATGATGGCCTTTGTGTTGCTTCTTCTCAACTAAACTTGTCACAAGAAAAGGTAATGATTGAAATCTGATCTGGGCTGTCCTCCATACAGTCCTATAAACTGTCACATTGTCATCATTGTCATCACAGGGAATGTGGTGTTTGCAGTAAAAGCACTAGCTACACATTTCTCTGTCACAGAGGTATGATCAGTTAATCATCTTAGACAAAAAGCTGTAGTTCTGACATTTGCAAATGAAAGGGGGTTAAATATAATAGCAAGAAAAATATTCCCTGCTGTTTGTTACACCTTTGATTAACCTTCATTCAGAAAACACCAAATGGGTTCAGACTAGCAGACCTATCACTTGAATCCTTAATTAAGGGCGGTTTCGCACAATGCAATGCAGTTTCCACAACTACAGAGGGCACCTTACAAAGGAAATGCACAGTCCAGGGGCCTTGTGGTGTAGCTGTTGTCAATTGTGAAACATCCTGTAAACTAGGAAACAACCATGTTTCCATACATTGTACTCATACGCCTAGGGACAATATTTTAACAGTTTACAACCTGCCTAAATGGAAATTAGAGTGCATTGTAAGTGAGATGTGTTTAGGTTTGACAGATAAACCACTCACACACACACACACACACACACACACACACATATGTATATGGTCAAGCCTGGTAATGTTTTTTCCTAATTAAAACCATTGCAAAAGGAACATGTGGAATGCAGGACCAAAAAACTAGACACCTTTGCCTAATTGAAGCTACCATAAATTGTTTACCGTCATATTAATTAAGGTTTATGATTTTCAATTGATGCAAAGCACTCAGTTTTGTGCTTTATTATGGTAATACATTGTATTTTATGTGCAGTGCTGCTGAGACGTAATTATTTATGTAAATTTGGAGCTGCAGGGCCTATTATTTTTAAGGGATAATAGACACATTCTTTGCAATCAGTGGCAAGTGATGAGACCCGAGAGATGCAAAGTTATGTCAGCTAAAGTTTACTGTTGAACACACACAAGGAGCAAAAAAAAAAGAAAGGGGATCCTAGCATGGAAAGGGACAGTTTATTAAATCAGGTAAGTCTTATACAGATGTGATATGACATGGCTTTGTCAAACAATACACAGCTCTGTCTGTATTTCAATACATGAATGAAGAGGGAGGGGGGGGGGAGTTTTCCCTGTTCAACATGGAGAGGACAATAATGATGCCGTTTTTGGTCTCATTACCACTCTAAATGACTAGTAGATATTAAGATGTTATTCTGTACGTAGTGTTAGAATAGTCAGATCTATTGACACACAGAAGAATATTAATTCCTAACACTGGGCCAAACCTTTACACAGAGACAAAGCAGTGTTACTCTTTTATCTAACTTGGATGGGGTTCCTACCCTGAGCATAATGTATAGCTTTTAACATTTCAGATAGACCCACACCTCCATTTGAAGGAGATGCATAGATTTGCCATTAATTAAGACAGTTGCCATTATCCAGGGCAACAAGCAGCTTTCTTTTTAAACCGGTTGTACTCACACACACACACGTTTATCTAACATTGTGTACATTCGAGATGTCAGATCCCACTCTGTTGAGTTGTGCTATTCAGAGTAGGCACACTTGGGGAATCCCTCCCATACAAAGAAACGAAAGAGACAGCTTGATATTGCTCTGTTAAATGGGGCATTTCCTGATATGTGGGAAGGCTGCACTTTGTGTTCGGCCTTGAAGCAAACACTTGGAACAGAAAGATGTTTTTGAAAATGCAGATATGCAATCATAGAATATAATGATGCAATTTGCAGCAATTTAGAAGCTTTGGCACAAAAGGCCTCTTATTAAAACCACACAACTTGTTAAAAGTGCATAGCTTAGCGGCCCCCTCAGTTAGTTTAGCTTAAGTGCAGCTGCACAGGTTGCTGTTGTGTCTTAGGAAAGTCTGACTTAAATATATACATTATGTATACATTGATTTCAGTTTCAATAAACTAACTGTGCTACTTGTACTTTATTAAGAGTAGCAGGGTTCCTATCCTATTTATTTGTAGGTATTTTTGTTTTTTCCATGTTTTACTCCAACACATTTTATGGTCTGAATTCAGGGACCATGTCTTGTATACTATGCCTAAGCTTGTAGGGCAAGTATTATAAAGCTTGCCAATGTGTACACACGCAACATTGTGAAAACCACTGGGACTCAACACCTGGCAAGAATTCATTCACAGTCAATTCCCCAGGACTGGAGTTAAGTATCACATGATTTACCTTTATGAGATTTTTAATAATGATTAACTAAGCATTGAACTACGGGAAGTGTCTGTCAGAGATGATTCATAAAACTTTACACAATCCATCTTTACATTGGGGAGATCCTTTTTTTTTTCAAAAGCCACTTAGTTTAACTGCATGGGTGGAATTCCATTATTCCATAACACTATGAAAGGTTGAGCAGTTTAATATGTAATTACAACTTTATTAAGTGAAAATGGTTGCTTGTTTTATCAGTTCATATTTAACATAATACATTATTAGATTGTGGATGCTAACCCCTAATATAGCTATTCATCTAGCTGTTCATCTAGTTGCAAAGATTGAATAGAGAATACTAATACTAATCCTAATTGCCACTGGAAAGATTTACATATTAAAAGAAATGTGTTGCCATCAAAGTCAAGCAGTCTTAATTCCCCAAATTGCACCTTTGTTTGTATTTAGTTCTTCTATCTACAAATTATATATATATATATATATATATATATATATATATATATATATATAAAATGAATTTAGTATATGATATACCTATTTCATATGTCTCCCTATGCTTCCATATTTCTTCACCAACTGTAGCTCTAGATCTTCGGCTGATTCTGAGCTAATCTTTGGAGAACACTAATATGATAATAAGACTCAAGCCTCAAGCTATTTCGCATGGAAGACGATATCAATCCAGGCACGATCTATACTCCACCCCGTCTTTTTGCAGGCAGAGGCTGATGTGCTCTCTGCATTGCAAGTGCATGTATGTATGTATATGGTGCTGTGTGAGGTGTGGGACGTTTGTGTCCGGGGATCAGGGCTGGAAGCACGTGCCCCCCAAATTGTTTCAAATTCATATGTTTATCCCAAGTCTATATATATAAATATTTCAGTAATGAGATGATTCCTCACCGCTTCATATACAGTATACCATCTATCCACAGGCCCTGAATAAGCAAATATGCAGTTTGTATGTGCCACTGGTGTTTTAGTTGGAAGGTACATTTTACACTGAATATGATGATTGTTGCAAAATGTTCTTAAAAATTCCAGTTGTTTTATAATTTAGGAGATCTTGCTTAGTCTGGGGTTTTTTGGGGATATATACAGTCGCAGTTTGAAACATAAGCATAAGAGTAAGCATTTCGGGATGTAGCGGCCATCTTTGGGTGAAAAAGGTTATGACATTTACAATGTCAATTAAGGCTTAATATTTGTATTGTATCGAACTATCAGCTTATTTTGATTAAGTGTAAATATGGATTGTTCATCCTATTACAATTAAGTTTAACATTTCTTTACATTTCAGAATTTCATATTCCTGTGGGGGATATGATCAATTAGGTAAAGTTAATATAAGTCTTGTTGAATTTTAAGAAGTGTAAATTACATAAGCTTTGTTGTGTTTTTTTCCCAACAGTTTGTATAATGTTACAAACATTGATAAATACAGTAGCCTAGATACACTCACCTAAAGGATTATTAGGAACACCTGTTCAATTTCTCATTAATGCAATTATCTAACCAACCAATCACATGGCAGTTGCTTCAATGCATTTAGGGGTGTGGTCCTGGTCAAGACAATCTCCTGAACTCCAAACTGAATGTCTGAATGGGAAAGAAAGGTGATTTAAGCAATTTTGAGTGTGGCATGGTTGTTGGTGCCAGACGGGCCGGTCTGAGTATTTCACAATCTGCTCAGTTACTGGGATTTTCACGCACAACCATTTCTAGGGTTTACAAAGAATGGTGTGAAAAGGGAAAAACATCCAGTATGCGGCAGTCCTGTGGGCGAAAATGCCTTGTTGATGCTAGAGGTCAGAGGAGAATGGGCCAACTGATTCAAGCTGATAGAAGAGCAACTTTGACTGAAATAAGCACTCGTTACAACCGAGGTATGCAGCAAAGCATTTGTGAAGCCACAACACGTACAACCTTGAGGCGGATGGGCTACAACAGCAGAAGACCCCACCGGGTACCACTCATCTCCACTACAAATAGCAAAAAGAGGCTACAATTTGCACAAGCTCACCAAAATTGGACAGTTGAAGACTGGAAAAATGTTGCCTGGTCTGATGAGTCTCGATTTCTGTTGAGACATTCAGATGGTAGAGTCTGAATTTGGCGTAAACAGAATGAGAACATGGATCCATCATGCCTTGCTACCACTGTGCAGGCTGGTGGTGGTGGTGTAATGGTGTGGGGGATGTTTTCTTGGCACACTTTAGGCCCCTTAGTGCCAATTGGGCATCGTTTAAATGCCACGGCCTACCTGAGCATTGTTTCTGACCATGTCCATCCCTTTATGACCACCATGTACCCATCCTCTGATGGCTACTTCCAGCAGGATAATGCACCATGTCACAAAGGTCGAATCATTTCAAATTGGTTTCTTGAACATGACAATGAGTTCACTGTACTAAACTGGCCCCCACAGTCACCAGATCTCAACCCAATAGAGCATCTTTGGGATGTGGTGGAACGGGAGCTTCGTGCCCTGGATGTGCATCCCACAAATCTCCATCAACTGCAAGATGCTATCCTATCAATATGGGCCAACATTTCTAAAGAATGCTTTCAGCACCTTGTTGAATCAATGCCACGTAGAATTAAGGCAGTTCTGAAGGCGAAAGGGGGTCAAACACAGTATTAGTATGTTGTTCCTAATAATCCTTTAGGTGAGTGTATATTGAAATTGATATAATATTCAATGTTTGTATGATTATTTTTCTGACTAAGCCCCCACCCCCCAATATTTAGCTGCATGACACCTCTGATATACATAAAAATACATACTTTTGTCAAAGTAAATAGTTGTCAAAAGAAAAAAGTGTTTTCTAGTATTTAATTATGCGCGAATGGAATATATGTCTTGTTTGCATTCATTTTGGCTTTTGGTGTATGGTAAAGTTATTGTTTTATTGTTGGTACTGTTTGAATCCCTGTGTGTTTGTGTCTCGTAACATGCAGAGAGTTTGTTGCTAGGAAACCACTGCAAAGTTACCCAACAGGAGTGTGATGTAGCCGGCGCTCCTCGGTTCAGCCCGCGGCTGTGCGGCAGCTCCCGAGAACTGCTTTTGTGTGACATGCAATCAAAACAACATACCTGAACTGAAGGAACACTACAACAGTACAATTTGCCAGACCTCAGTTTATGTAGCTTGTTATACAGATAGGTGTGTTTCAGCAAAGTAACATGAGCACAATGAACGGCAGAGTTGTTTTTACCCAACACCTCATATTCGCTCCTGCAAACACAAGTGAAGTGGGGGTGAAGGGAGATGTTTATTATGTGCTGTATTCTGTTCTATTGTTCCTTATTTGTTTTCTATCCAGTGTGCTGTTTATGATTCTCAGGTGTTTCTGCATAAGAGACAAGAACATTCAATAACTTCTGTGATTCCTCTGCAATGAATTTAAGGCTTTCAAGAAGTGAGGACTTATTTAAGTGTTGCACAGTCTTCAGTGCCCTCTGTTTATCTACTGGAAATCACAGCATGGCATGTCATTCGCTGATTCCCGTTCTCTGGAGCTGTGTGCCACTGCTGATGTTCTGAGTGCAGCAATAACGATCTAGGTGTCTCACAGTGGAGCCCCAATCCCGAGCATCTCTTTTACAGTAGCTCCAGGCCATAGCTGAGGTGAATGGACAGCACTGTGACAGTACGTGACAGTCTGTGTTTTTGTGCTCTGCAGCTGCCCAGTTGGTAGGAGACTTTGTTTTCCTGTTAGATCCATACAAAAAGAAAAACACACACACACACACACACACACACACACACACACACACACACCATGAAGCATGAAATCATTATGCACTAGAAAATTCAATAATTATTGGATAGAAGTGGGTGATAATGAGGATAGCCAAAATGTGCTGCTTGTAAAAATGACAGATTCTTCCCCCCGAAGTGGGCTGGAGATTTCCATTCTAGTGGTGGAATTCTGCCAAGATCTCTGTGACAAAGCACCTAAGCAGGCCTGAAGGAAGAAGAAAAAAATCTCCCCTATTGCCTACAGCAAGCCCGCTCAGTCCTGCGAACGTAGGACCTAAATCAGAACGGTGACAGCTCTAATCCATCAAACCTACTGTGCTGTTAACCTGACCTTCTCGTTATGCAGTGAGGGTGTCACAATGATACACAGTTTAGAAGGTAAAAATGCAAGGACGGGTGGAACCTGGGATTACAGTGCAGCCCCAGAGAAGCCCTCAGTCAAGACAGACTTATCTTTGATCCTTATTAACTTAAATTTGTAGCTGTGGTCCTGCCCAGAGCCCTGTAGCTTGGGCTGAGAAGATAAGATTGGTTAATACTCAATAAGAGGGGCTAGCTGAGGTTGAAACCTGGGACTTTGTCTTAACAGTGTATTTTGAACCCCTCTGGCCCTACAAGCTGCAACTGCTGAATATATATATTTTTCTCAGTAGATGAACTCATACACCATTGCTATATGTTATTCAAAAGTGGAATCTTTCTCTCTTTCTGTCCTGGGAATATGAAAGATTGCCATAATTACTACAGGGAATAGTGTTTGAAATCTCAGCACCCAGTTAGTAATTGTATGCCAATATTAATTCGGGTATGAAAACATATTTTAAATATTCTCAAAAGGACTATGTGTGTGCACGTGTGTGTGTGTATGTGCATGTATGTGTCTATATTATAGACCTCCAGCCTTAGTTCAAATAGTTAAATCAATTTGAATTAATTTAAAGGAAATAACTTTTTGTACTAAGAGCTAGACCGAATAAAAGCATTGACCCACCTGCAAACCATTGTATCCTAATGTGTTTTTATTTAAAAATAGTAGAAAGCGAATATAATAAATGAATAAATGAAACCAAGAAAGGTCTAGAACTAAGAACTAATGCCTATAGCGTGATGGGATTAATAATACATTTCCTTTCATACCCTTATATAGTTATGAAAAAAAATCCAAAATGTATTTTTTAGTACCATAAAATGCTAGTCCTTCAGCTTGAAAACAGTGATCAAAGTTTTTCTTCACACTTCTACACCCATTCAGTGGTTTTATTTAGCGTGACTAATGAATTTACAACATAACTTTGGTCATATTTGTGAGCTACTTGCTCACCTCAACGCACCCTGTAATTGGAGACTTTTTGCTGATGCCATAGCTGGAATGTGATGTATCGTGAGATGGCACTCTTCTTCACCAAATAACTCAAACAACAGAAAAACAGTGCAGGTGGTGCCAGCTCAATAATTACCAGCCAGGAAGACACATCAATATAAGAGGGGCCCGTGTGTCTGGCGTTCTTAGTGCAGTTTGAAGTCACAGCGAGGAGTTTAAAGACTTTTGTTCATGTAAGCAGCAGCCTTCGATTTCATAGCTCATATCTATGTGTTTGGGTTTCTGGGTGTCTGTTTGTTTTGGCTTGCGTTATTATTCCGAGAGATGGCATTTAAAAAGAAATTGTCTTACTTTGACTTGTTCCGCATTCATCTGAAGTCATGTGATGTCCCTGGGCGTCTTACAGTAATACATTTATCTTTTTGCTGCCTTTGTTTCCCTCGCTTTGGCTATGCCCAGCTGCATGATCAATACGAGTGCTTCAGAGCTGGAGAAAGAGGCCTCACATATTGGGCTGTCGATAAGTGGAATAAAGGAATCCGCTCATTGATAGGTCCCTCATTAAGTCTCTTTGAAACTGCTGGCTTCCACATAGGTTTATTAATCATGTCTCCAATCTGTGCCGTTTTCATTTTCATTAGACCCTGAGTATTCAGCTGGGTGTGTGAGGTGCAGGGCAGCATGAATATGCATAGTGACTCTTACTGCATGGCAGATTCATCCCTTGCCAGGGGTTATATGTCCTGCAGGCTCTTGTGTATTTTACTTTGTGTTGTAAATTGTACTTTTGAAGCAGAAAATTTCAGTGTTCGATGTTGCTCTAACTTCATACGTCTTGATGCATTTGTATTCAACATAATGATATAACCTTGGAATACGTAGCTCCTACTTTGAACTCCTGTAAGGTGCAGCTTGTAAAACCTAAAATGTATCCATGAAACAAAGACTAAATCCAAACTTTGACCAACTTGCGAATCCCAAATTATGAAGTTGGACCCTATCACATTTTAATTAATAAATGGCAGAAAGTGCCTTCTAACCATACATTAAATCACAACAGGGTATAGATTTGTTCTTTGTGATTGACAGGTAGGTCAAAGGTTTGATTTAGTATGGCTCAAAGTCTTATTTATTTTCTTGAAACTGTAACACTTATTTGGTGATATTGCAGGTTTTTATGGTTTACTTGTATTTGTTTACTTCATTTAAAGACATTAATTTATACTCAAGAAGAGGGGCTAGTTATATACTAACTGATTGGTTACATCTTGTCCCCAGCTTCTTTTAGTTTTTCTTTATTATCATTATAGCATATATGTGGAAAACAAATTGAGTAGCTATGTGTTTGAAAAGGATGGTTTTGGGATAATCCATATCTTATTTATTGTAAATATATATATTTTTTAATATCACTTGATCCAGCAGGGATTTTGCTTTTTCCAAAGTTCATTACTTTTTATCCCACTTAGACTTATTTATTGGTATTGGGTTAACGTGTGCACAATGAATAATGGCTTGTGTGCTTCTAGAGAATTATGACAAGTACAAACTCGAGGATTGATACAAAAGAGAGAGGTTCGGAAACATTACTGGCAGCAAAGAGAGAGAGGTATTCAATTTAATAGACAGTCAATCCAAGAAAATCAAAACTAAATAACTAATTAACAAGAAACAATATATATATATATATATATATATATATATATATATATATATATAGGTGTGTAGACTAGGCAGGGATCAGGAATCAGCTGATCTAATTTTTTTCCTTGTCAGCAGTCCCGGACGTTGGAAAGGGACTCTCACTGCACAGCGTTATATTTTTAGATGTCTGTTAATATTGCTAATTATCTTTTAGATATTTTTAGTTGAGTCAAACTACTGCTACTCACTTCAGTTATCGCCTCTGATAATGTGTTTTAAAGTTCCATGGGTACAAAATGAACATGGTAAAAAAGGCATGATTGGAATGGTTTGCCAAGTTATTTGAAAACGATTAAAAGTTTATTCTTTTGAAAAATCAACAATCACTTTCTTACATTAAGAATTTCCACTGTATGATGTTTATGAATTTGATATGTCAGATTTTTTGATGTTTATGTGTTGCCTGCTGCTTCCCTAGGACCCCTTGAAAAGGCGATGTTAAATGTCAAGAGGTTTTATCCTGTAGAGAGCTTTTTAACAAAATAAATATGTAGTTGCCTGATATGAGAAATCCAACCAGTTCATATTTTATGTCATGGGGTGAATCTGGTTAGACAAAAGGAGGCAGTGGACTTTATTTAATTATACAGAATTCAATGCAAATCTATAATCACAATGATGATATGGTAATTCAATGTCAATGCCGTTCTAATGTTACTGAAGCTGCGTTGGTGTTACTTATAATTATTGAAGAGCTGTAATAATATCATCTTATGTGTGGTCTTTACTCCAGAATATTTGTATATAATTAAATGAATGTACATAGCTGTGAAATATATATATATATATATATATATATATATATTTGCATTTGTCTTTTCATTAAGATAAGCTAATGTAAACTGTTAATCTATGTGATCTGTTTTATGAGATTGTGTCCCAGTTTGTTCAGTTGTGTTGACGCTTGCTATTGTCTACGACTTCTATAACGTAATTGAAACTCATCACTGCCTGTTTATCTGCATACACTGTAATATATAACAATAATTTACAGAGATGGCTAGCTGACTAATGTATGAATATTTGAAAAGCACTCCCTCCTCTTGATGTTTCACACCGATGCTAAGCTATGAAAGACGTTGGGTGTTGATGCAACAAATTGTAAATTATATGTCAAGGAACATCATTCAGCCAAGTCATTTTTGGAAACCTCAATGGAAATGTAGTTGTCTAAGAGGACGTTTAACTATAGGTGTTTGAGTAGAATTTAGTCATCTTTGAAAATTTATCCCATCATGTCCTTGTTCATGGTTCTTGCACTGTTATGTTTAATTTCTTGTTGACAGCTTTAGTATTTAGATTTATTCATTTATTCTTAAGCCTGTTTTTCTCTCTCTCTAGTGCACATGAAACTGCACTGCAATTCAATGCAACTACTGCCCAGTGTATCTTAATTGCTAATGTTTAGTACTGACTAGAGTATTAATTTACTCTTAACCTTTCTGTTTGAGTTGCTTAATAATTTGCTTATTTGAGCTCTTTGTATCTGAATTTTACATCCTTTTTCAGTTCCCTCTGATACATTGTGGCAGAAGACGCAGTAATTAACATAGACAGATCCTGAAAGTTGTTTTTCTGCTTTTTTCCATCTAAAATGGCCTGTGAAATATGTCCCAAACTTGGAGGAATGCTCTGAGAAGACTGTATAATATCGGCTTGTGTCAGCGTTTCTGCATTACGGGAGCACCAGCTGCTAAAGACATTAATAATATGTAGGGTTTACCCGAGAATTAATGACAGATGTTGCACATATAAACTGCAACCTGTGTCAGAAAAGTTCAACCTTGCATTTTAATAAAAATGCATCCAGCCAAGCAGAACATTACAAACTCACAGCCAGAGCCTTTAGCATGTTTGAATGATGGAAACACCACCAATATGAGAGGGAAAAGTTTAATTAAATCTTTTTTTTCCTTTTCTTTTTCCTGTTTATCTCCAGGAGGTGTGTACGTGTGTGTATGAAAATGACAACTTAGCCACCGCAATTAACGTGTCCACAGTGTAGATAGAATTCAAATTTACATAATGCGTTTTTAACTACCTTCTAATAACCTTGGGAAAACTAATGTACTGTAGCTCCTTTATTTGCACAAAAGCCAGTGGCACCTTTAAACCATCTAATTTAGAGTTTCCACTGTACAGTCACACACAAACTCATTTGCACCCTTGGTAAAGCATAACTAAAATGTTGATTTAGAAATAAAAATAAAATGTTGGTATACGTTCAGTGCAATTATATATGACTATCAGTACCATATGTCACTCTCATCTGTCAGAAATAATTGCATATATTTCTAAATAAACAATGTTGATTTGATTTGATTTGAATTTGAATAAATTCTTTAAATGTAATCCCCCTGCGTTTTGATTTACACTGGGTATAAAAGCAGGGTTGGCATAGGATTAGTCCTGTTTTCCGGGCTGATTGGGACCATGCTTTGTGGTTGCATGAGGCTTACTGATCCTGCACATCACCTCTGTGTTTGTCACAGAAAAAGACTGCGGTTCACTTTGAAAATGGCTTCTATTTTGTGAAGTATTAATGCGGATCTGTTTTGCTTTCGGGGCTATTTAACATCCTGTGCACCGGTGGCCTTGTTAAAAATGAGGGATGGCTGTATGGATGGATGGGCTTATTTGTGCCTGGTGCCCTCTGTCAAGAAGCTTGGTTGCTAATGGTCTTTCCAAGAGGATAATGATCCGAAACACATATCCAAGTGTGTGACCAAATGAGTAAGAGAGCATACAATCGATGCTCTTGATTGGCCATCACAAACTCCAGGACTCAGTCTAATAGAACATGTGTTGGATGAACTGGCAAAAGCACATCACAGGCATGAACTGCACGTCTCAGAGGAACTGGAGGTTACGTTAGGGTTGAGATCCCTCGTGAGAATTACCTGAACCTAGTAAAGGAAAGGCCTTATTGAGATTAAAGCCAAAGGAGGGTTCACAAGGTAATATATTTGATATCATATAAGTGTATTGCAATATTGATAATTGTGATTTTTTGGAGAAAAGTCCTAACTATACAATCTTTACTAAATAAATATTCAGTTACGCTGCATCAAGGGAATGAATGAATACTTATGGAAGCATGCTTGTATCTCTCTCTGTGCCCCCCCCCCCTCCGCCATAAAGAAGCTGGATGCTCAGTGTCTTCCAATGAAATCCTCTGTTCACCCCCTCCGGTCCCTGGGGACCTGAGAAAAACAACATGGGCAGCTTCAGTTTTTGCTTTGTGGGCTCCTCTAATGACAGGAAGTGGTATGCATAGCCAGCTTTCTCCTCTCTAAACTCTGCTGAGATAGGAAACTTGACAGAATCAGGACCTGGACTAGGAGTGTCCTGAGCAGAGCGCATGCCTGGCACCGTATGTAAGCTTCCAGCTTATCGTTCTGCACCAGTTCCAGGGCTTAAAGTGGGATCTGTCTGAGGAGCAGAGTGGAAGGCCATTGCTCTGCTTCCCTTTGTTTCAATTTACATTTTTCGACATTGTTTGTGAAATGTGCTGCCTAACTAATACTGGAGACTTTACATGTGTACAAAGCCATGGAGCCCACAGACATTCAGAAGCCACATTGTGTGACTCTCCACGCTGACCTGGCAGTGCGCCTCAGTCCAGCCCCGGAGAGAGTGAGAGGAGCAGAGTATAATTGAATTGCCATGCTTAAAAGCCCTCAACCTCATTAGAATACCTCCTAAAGGGGGTCCAGCTTTCCATGAATTGGTGGGTTTTGCATGCACTGGAAGTTATGTGGAGATAACCAAACCAATTTCCTGAGTGACGTGCCCCCAGATGAACTTAGTCTTTCTCAAATAAAATATTTGCATTTACCTGGCATTCACAATGCCCTTTTTTTGAGGGGGAAAAATAGATAACTTCATCTTTTGAGAAATGGATTGACTCTCTGTTTCGAGAGAGCGCTTCCGCAAAATTAACTTAGATTGCCCATTTTTAACATTAATTCAATTAACAACAAGACTGACCTCAATGACCTTCCCTTTTCTCCCTAGCAAATGATGCACAGAGAAAAAGGGGGCACAATTACTGACTGTTTAATTGCTTTAACAGGTTCATTTCACTGTATCACCCATTTGCATTTTAAATTTTCCATGTTTTAAATGCAAACATCTAATTAATCCTCCCTCGTTGCTTTTGCTAATGCATTTTTTGTTATTTGCAGAGTTGAAGATGTGTCCCTGCAATCCAAACACATTTGCTTTATAATGTGCTGTGTAGTCTGGTGACTAAAACAGTGATACATAAGCAGTTAGTTTTCTGTAAGGAATCTAGGAGTAGAACAAATGTTGATCTTTTTTAGTCATCGCCAGATACCTCTGATACTCTGTGAAGTTCGTGTTTAAATAAGGCTGACTGCATCTTCGAAAAAGAGTAATTTAACTTTGTGACTTCAGCAACTGGCTTCTGCAGGGTTTTACATAGCACAGTATAGGTTAGCTTCATAGCCATCAGCTATTTCATAATATTAATGCAAAAGATTCAAATAAATGGCATGATTCCTTTAGGGGGTATCAGAATACCCAGTTAAAATCCACCATGGTGTGTGTGTGTGTATGTTCTTTTAATTATACATGAACACAGTATACCGTACTGTACATCTGTATATCTAATGATGTGCAAATTGTGCCACCGTATATCTGATATATCACACCCTATAAAGCAATGTGCTTTAAAATAAGTGTGTGGTGTTGTTCTCTGGCGGTGGAAGAGAAAGCAGAGGTCGATTACAAAGCCATTTTAGAGGCTTTGATATGGTCTATTAGCCATAAATCCTGGCCTTCATGCTGTGGTATAGCGTTGCAGGTGTCTTTTACATTTCTGCTTTGTCTCTCGCCCTCATTTCCAGCCTTGTTTGCACTTACGGTTATGTCAGGGTGATATGCCTGGATGTACAGATAATGCAGGGATCGATGAATGGAGGTTGAAGAGAAACTCCATTCCGAAATCTTGATTCCCATCGTGCATAATGATCTTGCAGGTCCTTGACTATGAAGGCAATATAGCAGAATCTATACCTTTTCCTTTCTTTTTTTATTTTTCTTTCTTCTCCAAAATGCTAATTATATCCTAATGTAGTAGTGCACCAGGTTTGCATTTGGGTCATTTGCACAGTCTTTGTCCATGCACAGCCCTCTAAAGAACTCCAGTGACAACCCAAAAGCCCTTCTCTGTAATGAACACCGTCCTTGATATAATTCGAATTTCGAGAACAACATTGCTGGGCTGCAGTAAGTGCATCTTGACAAAACCGCTCAGAAGCCCGAGAAAATGTGAAAAGCGGTGTACTTTACAAACAGTGTATGACTGAGTTCAGTATGAACATTATGAAAATTTAGTTAACTCCAAAGTAAGAATTCAAGTATATTTGACCTGAAAAAAGACCAACAAATAATTAGTATAAAAACGATGAAGACTATTCTGAACACTTGCAAGTTGTGCTCATAAACTACTGCCCATTATTACGTGTGTATATCAGCTGAAACTTGAAACTAAAAGCATCTACAGTAAATATCTATAGCTCTTGGTTATACTAGCTGAGCTTATTGAATTATTTACTGGGCTTGATTTTCAGATTTGCAATGCTGAAGGACCCTGCAAGCTGGCTCAGCGTTCATCCTCTGAAAGGGACGGTCAACACCACAGCCATCTTGGATCGCGAGTCTCCCTTTGTCCATGACAACACCTACACTGCTGTCTTCATGGCCACGGATAATGGTAAGTTATTTCATTGTTTGTTTGTTTGTTTGTCTCACCCTTTTCAGTCTGTCTACAATTGCAACAAATATAGTTGATCATATTTTTATTCACCGAGTGAAAATGCAACATTAGGTCAAAATGTTAAATGATTCAATTCACAAACGAATTGCCTAAAGTGGAAAGCAGTCTAGTGTGAGAAAATACATTTTGACCTGTTGTAATTCCCTTATATAATGTAATGATTGAATCCTGGGATATTTAAAATAGTTTTTTGCTATGCAACCCTATTTGACATTTTGTAATTCCTCAATATTATCAGAAAAAAGGAAATTGTGAGAGGTCAGAAAAATATATCTTTCTTCATAACCACATACTGCTACAACCATTACTTGGCAGTCATTTATATTTCCATAAGTATTTCAAATCCAGGGCAAAAGCTTTGATGCCTACTTTCAATGCAGCAGGGGTGTGTCTGTGAATACCAGTGGAGGGGAAGTGTGACATTATTTTATTTTTCCACTTGATAGTGATTGCATAGTGTTGAGAAGAAAAAGAAATGGAAAAAGATTCTGCTTTGATCAAAACTCTGACAAAAACAAAGTACATACAACAAAACCAATTCTGCTTCTCACCGCATCATTACAAATGTGTGTACACAAAGGAGTTAGTGACAAATCCATTATAGACTGAGAGACATTCTATTAGCAGCAAGTGCGGTGCATTTCTGACATTGCTATGAATAAAGTTACCAATTGCAGGGCCAGCTTGGCAAAAATATATGTTCTCTTTGCTGTGGGCAATTTAGAAGTAGATTGTGGAGCTCCTGCCTCACTGATTAGACATTGGAATTCTATTATATCCCTTTCATATGTTTTCTGTTTTTGTATAAATAGGGAAAAAAAATACTTTTTCAATTTTCCAGTTTTTCTAACTTTTTAACCTACATTTTTATAATATAGCGATCGCTGTGTGCCGTATGCGACTTGTTCCGACTGTTGTTTGCTGTGCTGGTGTATTGCAGCATTGGCACAGGTTTGAATTATGTTATTGAAGCATACGCAAAAAGGTTGCATTTGGACGGAACCATAAAAAAGACAAGCAACGTTGTATCAGTACATTGTGAGGATAATTCCATGTTTCAGGAGAAAGCCAGAGAAGAAAAATACAGCAGAGCGTTATTGAATGTGAGGTGTTTAATAGTTATTTTGATAAAAATAAAACATCTTCCCAAGTTTCCCAATGGCCTACAGTGTGTTGTAAATATCCAGCGTCCAATGGACTTGAGTTTTTTTGGATGTGGGATCACAATCAGATTCCGCAAGAACATTAAAATGTGTTTGTGTTGGTGTAAAGAATTCAATTTGGAGAAAGATGAACTGCCCGGGTTGATAAATATGCTGTGAGGCTTTTATATCACTTCCTGTTAATTTGTAGCTTGTTTTGTTTTATAATGATTGATTTACTCTTTATTAAATTACAATAAAAGTAACACAATAGGTAGCCCTTGCTATTCTTCCCTCCCAACCATAGCATAAAGAGAAAATCTATACTGCTATTAAATGACCAAATTCATAAATGGGTAAACAGATTGTCTGTCCTAATCTTGACTGACAACTTGGATTGATTGAGATATTCAGTAAATCTCGATTCTGAAGAAACTTCACACACAAATAGGTTTCATAATAAAGACCAAAGTCTGTTTTCAAAATCTGTCAGAAGCAATATCGTAAAGTCTCGGTTTCAGTGAAGGTACGGTTTGCATGAACAATTTAGCTGAACATTAGACACATTTGCTGGGATTAACAGCTATTGCTCAATATTCTGGAGCAGTCATGCAGCCTTCGACATATATACAAATATCACTGTTGATAATTAAAACTGCTGATTGTGATGCCATCATCATGAAACAGGAATGCAGCTTTTTCCCGAACTTCAGACAAACTTTAATATTGTATCTTTTTGATTAATCTTATCATCTGAAAAAGCAGACTCTCATCTACAGCCAGCAGTTTATTCTGGCCACTTCCAATCCAAATGAGAGCAAAATAAAGACTGCACTTGGTCTTTGCTGGCAGCTCAAATAAAGTTCATTACTGGTTGTAAAGGTGGGATTTTTTAAATAAATGTTTTTGTTCTTCTTTTTGGGATGATGCAGTGTTTGATTCAAGGTGAGGTCAAATCACAGGTGTTTTACAGTGCAGTGCTGAGACTGCAAACAGTACTACAGCCTTCTGGGAATATTCAAGCTGTGTTGATCTCATTAGTTAGGAGGGAAGTTGAAATGGTTCCACCTCAGTTCCACCAACAAACTTCTTAATTAATGATCTCACTCTTCCCTGTTGATCACATGAAGTTGTCATATATACTTTCCAGCAGAATGTCCTCGGTGGGCAAGAAAAGGAGAACATGGTTCACATTATATTCCTCACAAGAGCAATTTAGAAAGAGAATACAAGCTACTGATGGCCCTGGAGCTGCTGATATCACTATTGTGTATTATGCTAATGCTACCACACTCTGGAGTTCCATCTCTTTAAACAGTTTTGATTAAAGCGGCTACTGTTCATATCTACAGTTATTGCCAGGCATGGATGCTGATGTACTTTCTCTATTCTGAATTCAAACATTGAATTTCATATTTAAAAGATGAATCAAGGTAATTTATAGAACAAAATATAATATAAGGCCTAATGAATTACAAGAAAATATTTAATCTGAGTTCTGACTAACTCCTTGTGAGCCAGCATTCTTTAATGGAATATGTTTTCTAATGGCCTCATATACTATTCTATATATTTATTCAACTTAATTAAAACATATATTACATTCTTTTAATGGTTTTGTGGATTATTGGAAGGTAGATGTTTTGTTTTTTCTCCCTGGCCTCTAGATGAATTAAGGCACGCTCTGAGCAACAATTTATTTAGCTGCATTAATCAGCAAGGTTAGCTATACATGCAATAAGCTGTGTCACGGGTTATAGTGACTGAGAGCCTGAATATGTATTTTATTTAATGCATTCAAGGTCTGGCATATTGAACTAATTCCTCAATTTTAATTTGAGCCATTGCTCTCTGCACTGTGTTAATTTAATTCCATGTTCATTGCATACATTTAGTATCTTTGTGGACATTAAAAAGGTAATTGCTTTTTTTTTTTTACTGTATGAAAAAACTAAACAAAAAGAAAATGAGAGGTCAACAAATATGTGACCATTTTTAATGGTGGGGGCGTGCTAGTCTCTGATTGGATTCATCGCGATAAGAAAATAGTTGAATTTACAGTGATACAGGATGTGTGATTAAAATGTATTATAGGAGGCTGAAGCAGTGTTAAAGGTTACCCCTCATGGCATGTATTTATGTGTTGGCAGGCTGCAAATTCTTGTGATCAAATTGACAACATACAAATTTGATATCTTCTGGAAGCTCTGCGGGAGAGGTTCTAATTTGAGGGCTTTCCGTGAGGTCTGATAACAGCTTCCACACTTTGTAAAATTAGTTTTCTTCTAGACTTCTTTTCTGGGAAGGAATGTGTGTTAAACAGAAGCACGTAAAGCACTCAGACTCTCTCACACACACACACACACACACACACACACACACACACAGTTTATAACCTTTAAGTGTTACTCATGAGTTTAACAGCAGACTGTCAGAAAGATGGCATGCCTATTTCTAGCTTTCTATTTTGTTTCTGTGTACATGAGCCAGGAATACTGCTGTAGATTTGTTCCTGCTTGTTTGTTTGTTTGTTTGTTTGTTTGTTTGTTTGTTTGTTTGTTTCCCCATGGCTACCACAGAATGCTTTAACATAGCATTTGAAGGAGCTACCAATGATTCAAAAAGCACAATCTGAGTGAAGGGCTTTCCAGATATGGTGATGTTTACTAGGGCTTTCATGGAACTGTTAAATTAATATCTTGAAAACAGAACAGAAGTGAGTGAATGTATATATTTATTTATTTGTTTGTTTGTTTATTTATTTATTTATTTATTTTATTTACGACATAGCAACTGTTTCTAAAACACTGAGCCGCCCGTCTGTAGCTGTTCTGCTGATACAGATTCCGGTTCATGTATGCAGTTTCCTGGAGGCATCTCCCCTCCTGTCTTCTCGATGAACTGTATCCCAAATTCAGCCCTTGCTACTGCCCTTTAGATTTCGACCCTTGCTTAATTCCAACAGGGACTCTTAAATTGGAAATGAGAGACTCCTCTGCTTTGCAATAGCTGCCAGCAGAATCTAATTTTGCCAGGACTTTTTTGTTTCCGACCTTTCTCTTGCTTTCTCGGTGCTGCTGTGGGCGGCTATGCCAGCAACAATTTGTTAAATAACTGCATGACAACAGACACATACTTTTAACTAGCTTGGTATTGATCCGTCTGGAGACTGCACATCTTTATTTGGATTCTTTGCATTAATCCTCGTGGCCTCTTTCAGGCCTTCACCAAACGGCACACGTCCAATCTGGGAGACACATCCAGGTCAGGTCCCAAAGTGACGTGCTTTGCATTCCTTATCGATTTCCTCCTGACCTCTGCTTTGATTCATTTTTATCAATTTTTAAGAGCTGTTAAGACCCTGGTTTCCACATCTGAATTGAAATTACCTCCTATGGTAGGGAGAGGTGTAAAACCAGAGAAGAAAGGCTAGCTTGGGCTTGTTTCAATGGGTTTGTCTTTTGGGAGGGCAGCAAAGTTTATTTACAAAATAAAATAAAAACTCAATTTGCCTTATCTGTATAGATGCAAGAAGATACAGATTTTCCCTAAATTTCCTTTGAGATTCAGCTTGTGTTTTAAAGATTGTTGACTGAACATATATAGAAATACCAGAAGCACTGCTAATGTGAAAAAAGCAAGCATGTCATAGCCTGTCTATTAATGTACATAAGACACCCCACATTACTGCAGTGAGCTGTTGTTTTTCTTTCAGTAAATCTTAGGAAGGTGTACATCAAAGTAACCGGCATTTCAAAAGGAACACTGAAGTGCACACGTTACATATTGTAGAATGAACATAATGGCTAAAATGAAAAGAATCCAATACAACATCACCCAATATGTTACACAGAAAAAACGCAGTACAAGATATACCAGAATAAAAAAAATAAAACTATAACATGGTACGTGTGAAGAATACACTGGAGTATAAAATATATAGTGAGAGCTAAAAATGCCCACTGGGATCTGATCCTCACTTATGCAGAGCACAAAATGATTGGCTTCTTCATGGGAATTTTTTTCAGCATTTTGTCAGCAGTAGGTAAATACAACACCTGCTTTCACTGGGATATGTAACGCATTAAAAGACAGCCGAGAATGCATTATGCTGTCAGCCGAGACTCTAAGATTTATGGCATTTGACTTAAAAATCTCCATATTCAGGTTATCAATTGACACATCTCTTCTGGGTTGTTGATTCCCCTTAGTGATGCCAGATGTTATACTGTTCCCTTTTTGCTCGCTCCTTTTATGGGCTTTTTTTTTTTTAATGCTTAGCGGTATGCATATATGAATTTAAATCCAAGAGATGTATGGCGGTGTCTGAATGACTGTTCTGTGAAGTGCGGGCCTGCCTTTATCTTGTACCCAATAATGCCCAACTTGACTTTACCTTGAAGACAAATTCTAATATAGCTGTACAGTAACTCAACACTTATCTATGCTCCCAGTGAAAAATGATAAAACAAATCAGGATATATCTCCCTTATGCTGCTAAGGGGGCATGACAGCCTGATTCCAAATGGTTGGAGTGCCTGTTAAGGTGACGAAGGATACAAGCGTTAGCCTGTTGGTGTTTGTTGGCAGCTTGAGCTTATCAGATCATAAGACCTCCCTAGCGAACTGGTTAGAGAGTGCAAACCATGAAGAACAACTGTAATTTGGGTGCACAATGGCGATTAAGGTAATTTACTTGCCTTTGATTGGTGTCTTTCAAGAACAGTGTTTAAATATTCAGCTCATAGTTAGTAATATGTGTTAGGTAGCTCATGAAAGTAATTATTTATTTAATTTGTATTTTAAATACACTGCTCAATGATCAATGTCTGGTTCACTGAAGTTTTTAACGTATGCAATCATGCACCTACACTGCTTTTTGGATCCCTGTGGTCTGTAGTTTTGAGGCCAACTAGAGAAGAAGGAATACAAACTCCAGATAAAAAGCAGACATGCAGACTCAAGATACCGCATTCACAAGACAAGATACGAGATAAATATTTGATTCAAGGTTGTCATCTCTGTGCTTTATACAAGAGGGCCACAACATTGAAAGGAAAAGCTTACTTCTCGGTTTCTTTATTCATTTGCTAGTATGTCCTGAAGGGAGTCAGAATGGAAATGCAGTGGTGTCTGCCTTATGGCTTATGTGTGACACACTGTAATAGCTTTGTTTGTGACAGCTTGGAAACCGCATTAGCTTTACTGTAAGACTGGGGGGTCCTTGCTAGAATGCAAACGATTCTCTGTGTATTTCTTGTGCATTCTCAATTTCCTCAACTTACTCTCTAGGCCACAGAGAGAGAGCAGGTGGAGAATGGCTGAAATTGACTTCTGAACTGTGTGATAAAAAAAGGAATTTGCAAAGGCTTAGCGGCTTTTAACTTTATTCACTTTTTCAGTTTAGTTAAATTAATCTGATAATCCAACTGCATTTACAGGAGACCTTTTGCTGTACATTCATAATCAAGAAGCAGAAACATCTTGAGACTTTTTGATTTTGATTAAACGTGATTAATCGCAATTACAAAAATATATTGTTTGACAGCCCTAAAATAGATTTCCCTCTAGTGGAAGAGGAGGATGCTCTGAGGAAGACAAATGAGTCGAAAGGCATAAGCATCATCTTATTTGTTATGTCTCATACATTTGATAAATCAAGAGCTTTTAACAACATCAATGACTATGGACTGTTTACAGGCGGGATATGCTGTCTATCTTTCCCTTTAGGTGGTTCTTCCACTACAGGGTAATCTATTTCCCTACATATTTCCCAGGACACCACATTCAAAGTGAATTGATAACACTGTTGTAGTGCCAGCAATTGTATAACTCAAATATCCATATAAATATATAATGTTAATAGTTGTTTCACTTCAGTGTAAAGGTAAATATTAAGCAACTACAAAGAGCTCTGTACTTGTCATGTAGGATGATACATAACTAAAAATATATGTGGGGTTTCAGAAGACACTATAAATGCATCATAACCTGGACTAAAGGGTTTCAATATTTATTGCAGACCTAACTGTGCCTTGTGAAAAGATTCCTGTGCTGCCAAATCGCTTAACAGTAGCTAACCCCCTTAACAAACTAACCCCCTTTCCCTCCTTTTAGATAAAAAAGACAGTTTCCTGACTGATGGTCCACAGGTACATTGGTGTGTCGCAGCGAATTACAAGTTGAACAGCATCCTCCCGAATGCAGCTGTGTAATGAATGTGTATCATGTGTAGATCACCATTTTTGCATTTGCTTTATTTGCCAAGTTTACCAGTATCCACCAGACAAATGTTTGTCTTGTCTATTCAACAACAATGAAGCTTTACTGGGGCATTTGAGTAGCTCAGACAGTTAAAGCTTCCACTCAGAATGCAGATCAGACCTCATCGCCAAGATCTGGAATCTGCCAGGATTCACCCAACGTCCATGTAATCTCTACAGTGTAATCATGGGGATCTTCAAAACCTTAGATGTGCTGTTTGCACTAAAGACCATCAGTGTTTAAAGAAGCAGATGAACTAACAATGTTTAGGGACATGCACTCTAAACAATGAAGGCTCTTCATTTTATTTTTATCAAAGGGTTCGTTTAACAACCACAAGGTCTGTTATAAACACAAGGGATCATTTAAGAACCCTTTTTCATAATGATTGCAGTTGATTTAATATACATTTAAGCTTCTTTACTGATCAGTGTTTTGCAAAAAGGTTCTAATAAGAACAGTATCAACCCCAGGAACCCTAAAATGCTCTTATTAGAACATAGATTGTGTGTTTGTTTTTGTTAACCTAACAGTCACAGCAATAAATTAACACATACAATGACAAAGTAATTAGCTATTGTTATGAGCATATCTGCATTTGTGTAGTTATCATCACATCCTCTCGTATCAATTAGAAAACATCAGCTGTTCAAATACTGTAATTGCAAATGTAAAACCAGAAATTACTAGATTACAGCCAATAACCTGGTAGGTAAAAATATTGTTATTAAAAAGCCAGTTGTACCCCCCACCAGTGCCTTTGGATTGCAAGCTGACATGTTGAAAGTGATTGCATTAGATTTACAACATATTAGAAACAATGGGACTACAGGAAACTTGTCATAGGAATAATATATCAAATATATGTAGTTAATAACATAGTAATTAAGCATGAATAGAGGTAATTACCCTCTGTTAATATTATAAACATGATGTGTAACCTTTTAAACTGAAGTCTTACCAGAGAGCACTGCACTGAAATTCAAACACTTTTACATAGTATAAATTATGTAAGAAACATGTTCATTAAGTTTGACATTTGTAGTATGTTACATGGAGAATGTGTTCAGCAGTAGAAGGGTTTTCCTTGTGCGGATAGAAAATAAAACAACAATTTAGCTCTGTTCAGAGCACTAATGGGTTTTCTAGCTGGTTGGATAGCCCATTGGTTCCAGTTCGGTGTCCCAAAAGACGAGCCCCTTCACTGTGTCCATTGCTCTGCTCCATTCAGAACAGCTCCCCTTCCTTGTGATTCCGGGAGCACACATCATCCTCGGTCTGCCGTGGCTCACTCACCACAACACGGTCATCTCCTGGACTGATGGGGACATAATTTCCTGGCGGCTGTTTCTCCCAGTGCCTGTCTCACCCCTGCCAGGCGACACACATAGAGAGCCCCCTTCTCTCTGCTCCAACACAGATCCCCCCTGAATACACAGATTTGGCACCGGTGTTCACCAAAACCCAGGCCTCCCGTTTGCCACAGCACCGGCCCGAAACTGTGTCACGCCTGTCTTGACCATCCCACCAGCACCGCAACTGGGTGGGATGTTACACATATCAATCAATAACTTGAAAAGCTAGATTATGTAGCTCATGGGTCACTGTTGAGTGAGCAACTGCAAGATCAATAGACTATAAAGTTTTACTTGATGAATCAGAAAGACATGCTGAAATAAACATGTTTAATACCTCATTTAAGTTTCCTCAGGGCTATTGGCAAAAGTATAGATCCCTTAGGTAGTTTAATCCGGAGCTGGCAGTAAAAAGTAATTAACCAATTCAAATTAATCGTTCTTCTGCAGTGCACATTTTACAATTTGATCGTGTGGTTGGCTGTGGAAATCTGAGCTTGTCACAGAATGGTTAGTAGCTTCCAGATAAATACCAAAACATTAGCTACTTAAGATCAGATTTACAGGCAATTTCCAAAACTCAAAGGTTTTAATAGAATCCTGTCTGTCTATCCATTTTCAGAAATGCATAGTGCGGGAGTCATCTTGATAGCCGTGTCAACCGTCTACGCTGTGTTTATGCTGTTGCCCCAGAAACACCTTTTGATTTGGTCAATCAGTGCAGAATAAATATTAGTGGCTGGAGAATAAATTGTGTAGTCTTTTCTCGTGCAACAGCTCCTTCCACAGTGATGTACAGCTTAGTTATGTTGGTAATCATCCATATCTTGGAACACTCAATTAATTCCGACAGAGAACTAATAGAACCGGATCCGATCAACTGGCACTTTTACTTCTGTCTTCATCTGCGTTTTGTAGAAAATGACTGGCTTGATCTAAAATCTACTTGTTCTTTATAAGCATGAAGCTAATCACTTCATCACATTACCGAGAAACACAATTTATCAAAATGATCCAAGGGTACAGAGTCATAGTGTGAAAACAGTATGGTGAGAAAGAACACAACGTAATTACGACACTATTTTTCATCAAGCCATAAAGATCAGTTTACTGAAGCCACATTACTGTAGTATTCATTATGTCATGGTATGGTGTATTTATATAATAGCAATGCTGTACTTTAGAATGTTCAATACATTTTTTGAAGTTAAATTCATTCATTTTTTTTGTTGATTAAAAAAAAAAAATGAAACAGTGGGGAATAAAAACAGTTAACATGTCAAATTGGTTCCATCAATTAGATGACCTAAACATTTCTGTAGATTACTATTGTATTTTCTTTTTAATCCTGACCTCTACGTGAATTCACATGAATTCGATAATGCGACCAGTCTTGCAATCAAATACAACATGAAATACATACCATCTATTGTTCTAACAGATCCAAGAACATATTAGAGAAGGTTTGACAACATTTCAAACAAACTGAAAGGGATGCAAGTTAGATAACTAACCTGCTCTTTTCAGGCAGAAAGAAAAAGCATTTATATTTTTATTAGTATGCATGTGTTGTGAACAAAAGTAATGAAGTTCCAGAAAAGTGGACAATGCGTGGAATAAATTAACTTCACTGACCTAACATTTTCTGCAGTATCAAAAGAAGTCGTTATCAAGAGATTTGATAAATGGGAAGAGCATTCAAAAGCAACCATCTTTAATGCCGGTAAGCTTTGCCGTCTTCTCTTATTTTGATTGGATTCCTTTAGTAAAATGTTTTTTCGGTCAAAAAAGAATCCAAGGTTGAAAGGTTAATTATCATGAGAGATGTTTTTCTCCAGAGCAAATCAATTATTACCCCTACTTTGAAGTGTGTGCAACGGTAATGGGCCATTGTTCTGCAAAGAATAATACATTTGTAATGGTAGGAATCTGGCAACCTAGAGATCAAGACAAAATTGACATCCTGTGTGAGCATTCTGTTTGACTTATTGCACTTTCTTCAGTGTCGTAATTCTCATCTCACAAACAATACCTTCATCGTTCCTTTAAAATCACTTGACAATACAGCCACCGTCTCTCCTTTCAAAACACACATTTCAGACCAGGCACTTTTTATTTTCTCGTCTTGTATATTGTCAAAATGTAATAAAAGCAAAACTATTCTCCAGCATTTTTGTGCTCTGCCACAGAGTCATATTAATTACAGGGTTTGTAATACTCATCTAAGTTTAATGGCAAATCTGTTAGCATTTTCTTTTCACTGAGAGACTCCACATGCAGTGTAGTTGTTTTTATTATTATTATTATTATTGTTATTATTATTATTATTATTATTATTATTATTATTATTATTATTATTATTAAAGAACAAGTAGCATGAGGAAAAACAACATTTTAATTTATTTAAACAATTTCAGGTTAGTAATAAATTGGGATTTGACTGGGATGTGTTTAGCAATGAGCACATTCATTCTGTTCATCCTTTTAGGTAATTTGACAAAGGAAAAGAGGTTGTTTCTGATTAAGAGCTGTCAGGATAGACTGTCTGCAAAATTATTGGGTAAACAAAATTATAGGTTGAGAAAATTGTTATTTTCAAGATGAAAGTGACTGCCGATTATGACAAAGGGACAGGATTTCCCCTGTTAATGGTGTGTGCCGTGATTTAGCCAGAGCTATTCATCATGAGATGACATGGCTGAAAAGTATTAAATAACTGGGGGAAGAGCAGCCACGTATGCAGTGATTCCAGTGGGCTATTGCTACATTGATCTCACTTCATATTCGTAATTAACTTATCATGATTGTGTCATTTTGATTTTAAGCACTAAAATCATACAATTTTTCATACAAAAGGCTTGAATTAACTTTGTGGCATAAACAATGGTCTTGTCTGTTGAAGAATTCACACTGAGCTGCATCTTTATATTTCCCAAGAGAAGCGTGGATGGTTATATTGAAAGGGAGTGTTGGTTTTGTGCCGGTTTTACGCTCGAGACATTTTTGTTCCCCCGTAGTCAAGCTGTCTTTACACCCTGACTGTAACATTTAACACCTTTCGAGTAAAGTAACAGTACAATCGAACGGACAGTCAGGAGCCAGACACAACTTGCACAGTGGGGGGGGCAGTAACCAGCATGGCAGCAATACTGGTCTCTACTAGTTGGTACTCTTTTGCCCCCAAGAGGTGCCATCCTGTAATTAAATAATGTCACCTCATTAGTATATCAGTCTGTTTGTTCTGGGGATTTGAGCCCATAATGAAGACCCTGTTGCATAGATAGTTGTTTGGCTAGTATTTTCGGAAGCAATCACAGTATAAAGGCGTATGTTTAGGCTGTACAGTATATCCATACAATGTCAGGCAAAAAATAAAAAGTTGTTCAGTTTTGTGTGTCACTTACAGTCTCATGAAAGAGAACGCCAAGTGCCTTATATTTTGCTACTGAATTCAAACATCATAATCTGGTCTTCTTAAATTAATTGAGGTTGTTGCGTGAGAATTTGCGCATATATAGGAAGCATTCACAGTGATGGTAACAACTGAGATATATTGCATGTTGTGTTGAATTTGAAGGATTCACCTTTCATCCAAAATTAATTCAAAGACATTGCACTGACATGTTCATTTGCATATGGTAGTTTGTTTTGTTGTTCCCGATTTCTGATTTACAGTCAGCATCAAACCTGAGCATAGAATCGAACAGGAAGGGTTCCAGGTCCAAACCACAGTCATTTCTAATCCTCATTAGAAAGTTGTGAGCTACAAAATGTTTTTTCTTTTGGCATTCATCCCTGTTGAATTAAGAACCACTACTGTGTGCATAGATTAGTTATTTTCTCCATGTTGTTGTTGATGTTGTTGTTATTAATAATTATAATTTGTATAATAAGTTTTAGTTTGTGGGTGTTCTCTTCACTGCTGGTAAAAACATGTATAAACCACATAAAAAAGCTTTTCCTGCTTTATTTGCTATTCAGTATCAAAAAAAAAAAAGCCTTTGTTTCACGGAAAACACAATGAAGCCTCTTTAACACGGCGTCTCAGGGGCAGAAGTCTCAAACTTTTTTAAACGCACCTACTCATTATTTTTTATTTTTCGTTTTAGTCGGTGTTAAACTCTTTATAATCACATTGTTTTGACTACAGATTGGAAGACAATGACAAGTGGGGATAAACACAATGCTCAACATGTCGGATTTGCTGGCTTTTGAAAGATTGCAAACTCCAAAATGACAACACTAACATAATAGTTTTGATGCACATTATTTTTCCTTCGATATAACATTAAATAACATGATTTTGAAAGCTGGATATCATTTTAATAGTGAAATATATTCAATATCTTTTCACAGAGCTTCACACATCATAGTTTAACATTTTCATATCCGTATGAAGCCAGTGTGTAGCTGGCCATGATGCGAGGCAGAGTGAGATCAGGTGCTTACAGTAGGAATCCTTATTACTGATATTTTACTTGGTCCCCATACCTTCACTTCAGATGGACTTTCACCTGCTATCACCCATGTCCTCACAGCTCATTTTCATTTGTGTTATGGCCTACATCTTGCTTTATTTGTGTTAACCAGGCTTGAATGCTTGCTCTCTATAATTTCTGTTTCTACATCCACTATTCTGCTTGTCGAATTAATGCCAGTAAAATCATACTGCAGCATCAAGAATACTTTCCTTCGTGGAGTTCAATCCACATAACTGAAACAACAACAACTGGAATCATATGAAAATACATGTACCCTTGTTATACAGAGAAATTAAAGGAAATAAAGTATTCTCTTTCAAGACAGATGAGGCTTTAGATGCCAGCTCCTTTAAACATCTAATCTGACTCAATGGTTGTGTTCAGTTACAAACCTAGCTCCATAATAAATAAAATACCCACCACTAACTGTGAAGTCAGGATTAGCATTCTGTAGAAAACAACATATAAAGAATCCAAATGTAATCTGTTTCCCTTGATTCATGTCCAAGGCCTCCTGTCTTGAGAACTACCACTGCTTCGTTCTTGTGAAGGAAGTGAGCACATTTCAGACCAGCATGCATGTCATTCCCCCCACAATAACACTTTCCTGCACACATTATAATTCTAGACAGAGCCACAGTCCCCAAGAGCCACAGGTCACAAATCCTGTAAAAAGTTACACACAAGTTATCTTTTCCGTGACCAACAAGCCCAACTGCTGCTACTGTCACATGTGTTTCTTCTTCACTGTGCCTCTCCCTTTATTACAATAATACCAAGCCACCATGATCAAAACCACCCACTACCCTCAGCTGTATTGCTCAGTGATGTAGACAAAGGGTAATGATCTGAATACACATGGAATATATAGTGATGCATTCATGTTCGCCTCTTGCACTTTCAACTTGATGGTAATTAGAAATTGTGCAATTTTAAATTTGACAAATTTGTTGTAAAAGCATTATGTAACCGACATCCTAATCTGTACATTGACAGCTGCTAATGCACAGGCAACCCCATGGCTCCTTCGTCTCATGGTGCGAACTGGTTGCCTGCCATGTTGCAAAGCGATATTTCAGTATTGTTCTACTTTGTTTATTCATCTTTTAGCATCGTTGAGCTTGTTATAGAGCACTGTGTTTCATCTAACATCTGCATTTTGCCTTCTTGCGAACTCTGGTTTATTTATATTTCCATTTATTTTTTATTTCTCTACCTTTATTATTGTCATGGGGGTACAAATGTCATCAGATAAAGCATTGCAAGGTCCTGGCTTCTTATCTAACTCTCCCATTTCACTGAGGAGACTAAATGAATGCTATGTATATAGCTGTCAGTCATTTGTTTTGGAGGACACGGTTTCTAATGAGGCTTTTGTTCTCGTTTGTCTGTTTGCATAATTGCCTGCTCTCAGTGAAAGGGGCCCTCATCAGGTCTTGTGTGCAGAAGCACTCCAGTTTTTTAAGTCTACATTTAATTGGATATCAATTAGATGTCTTGTTCAAATACAAAGTGCTTCTGATTTACTGATATTTATTTATTTATTTATTCATTTATGCTGTATGGACAAATGCTCTTGTCAATATTTCTCTGAATGGAAAGAGACATGAATGTCACCCCTCCCGTTATTGAGTTTCTTACAGATTTCATAACTTTACGGAAATGCAGTACTTGTGTTGGCTAAGCTATTCACTGAGAGACTTTAATTTATGTGTGCATATGTATGTTTATGGCTGAGTTATTTTAAACTCTATACTTATTTAATTTGCTTGCATTGGTGTACTGTTTCCTTTTCATACCCATTAATCACAGATCTAAACATTAAAATTAGTGACCTCCAAATTGATGAGTCGGTACCTGTTTTACATTATGTAATCTGTTTCTTTTTATAAATAATAAGAATGCAGGTGGCTCAACCTTTTTTAACAACTAAACTTGAAAACCTCCCTATACACTGCATTAAAAGGCATGCAATTTATGCTTCAATAGGGGCTGTTTGGAGTTAGGAGACAGATCTAGGTTGCATGTACAGTAGACAAGATGGAAAAGACAGACAGGCGTTTTCAAGTGAGCTACAGTGATTGAAACTGAGGGGTGTGGTGATTTACGGTTGGCTTCTCCCGAGTTGCCTGTGGAAACAATTTGCTGGTATTATACAACCATAAACAGTCATTGATTATAAAGAAAAGAGCAGTCTCTGAGGCAGCAAGGGTTTTTCCCACACTGACTGAATGGTTCTGTAATCTAATTACACGCTAGAGGACTACCCTCATTAGAAATGTGTATAAACAGTGCCTCTGACAACAGTAGCTTGGCCCCATCTCCAGCGAATCCCAAACTTACAAGCATTTGACTTCCCAATGAAGAGGCCTACTTTCCTACTGCTGCTATTCAGATGGAAGTGTATCCCTCCCTGTGAAGTGCTCGTTTACTGACTGGTGGAAATATCAGTACAGTCCAAACAAACTGCAGAAAAAAGCTTTTGTTTTTTAGTCTATATGCTATACTGAAAGATTGAGATCTGGACTGAAATGTCTCAAGCATGATTTTAGGTGGAATGGATTGATTAACAGTCTGGTAATAAATGTTAATGTAGGTAATTAATTGAATGTTAATTGTTAGTTAATTGTTGTGTTGATTGTTTCAACTGTGTCTAGGGTAAACAATTATGCATATGGTTGCAAACATTTATGTTTCTGGTAGCGGTTCGTAGATAGCATTGAAAAGGTAACAAATAATTTAATGTCTGTTACTCTTAATACATCTTAAATTGCTTAGACTTAGAATTGCTCACTAACAATTAAAAAATAAATACATTAAGCTACATCATAATGAGAGAAAGTAGAAGATGTGGAACTGCATCAAGTCATTTTGTGGTAGTATGCCACCAGGGTACTCATGGTATTCTTCAAAAAACCTACTTGAGTAAAAGTACAAAGGTATCATCTCTTAAAAGCACTAAATAAATAAATGCAAATATTAAATCCTACCCATAGAAACCTGCAGTTACCCCGAGTTATTCACCAGGTATATTTAGTGGGGGCACCACTAGCACACCTGCAGTAATATACATTTCAATATCAGATCAGGTATTCAAATAATAGTTCAATAAATAATTAAATAATAGATGTATTACTGTTATAATAATAGCACACATGATTCAGACATTGTCTATAAAAAAATCTATAGATTTCCTCAGCTGTGAAACACTATGGCTTTAGTGTAGCAAATCCATAATATTTTTACCAAAATGTGTAGCTAGCTAGCTAGAAGGCTATGAGACTACCACCGCTTGGCAGTGTTTTTCTGCAATTTGTAATAAAATCGGTAGAGGTTCTAAGTTCCGGGTAACCATTATTTTCAAAATTTGGGTGAATGATTTAAAAAAAAAATCTGTTAAAGCACAACATCCACAAATACTAGGTTACAGATACGTATTAACAGGTCCAGGAGCCTCCTGCATTCTTCACAATCTTGATAGTGTTCCATGGTTGATAAACATGAACATTCAGTAACAAAACTCCATCCTTTTAATAACAAATCAAAATCGAATCGAAGAGTAATCATCAATAGAATATCTGTCAACAGTTACATTACTAAACTCCTAAATGCATTCTACAAAGTGACAGTAATTGAAGCAAGAATCATGCTCCAATACTAAAGAAAATCTGACATTTATAAGTTTTACAATTTTTCTTATGGGTTATTCAGTTTACCATCAGCTTTGCCATAACATATCTGGTGTTTGAAGCAGACAGTAGACAGTTTTCCACAGATTCTCTGAATGTTCAGGTTTGAACCGTCAGGTTTGTAAAAGCTACCCTAATTCAATTTATAGTGACCTGTGTCACGTATCCTGTGCATTTGAATTATCAACAAGTATGCATGCATGTATTCAGACAACTTTAGAAGATTCTGTGAGTAAGATTCAGCCCATCAAATTAGATTCTCTCATTCTGAATAAAGCCAGCTACCTAAAGTCAAGTGGTTACATCTAGAAAACATGCATATACATACTTCATGACACAGCATCTCAAGGTATTTAAACATAAATACACAGAATTGCATACCATAAATTAGACAGGATTAAAGGCTAGGATATAAATGTAGGTTATAGGTTGCCGAGATAAGGGCATTGATGACTCCATATTTTGAATTATGAGCAATAACCAGTAACTTGTTTTTTACTGGTTTCATTATGTTGACTGGATAACATCAATATGGTCTCTTTGGGTATCGGCATATTATATCACCCAAACTAGCAGACGCTTACTGCATGTTGCTGTGCTCTCCACCCAATCGAGGCAGTGCAATGAAGAAACGAGTAACAGAGAAGCTCCTGGGGAATATAGTGGAGTAAAAGCACAATGTTTTCTAATGTAATATAATATTCTTGATGAAAAGTAAAAGTATCTTGAACATAAAGTACAGATCCCCTAAGTTTTGTAGTTAATGAATTCTATTTCGTTACTAACCACCCCTGGGTAACACTGAGTTTGCACTGTGGCAATGCTGAAACACTTTGTCTTCTACATCACATACTGTAACCTTTGCATGATTCACAGCTCTGAGTAATGTTCAACACAATCGTTTTTCATGACATTAGTTTGCACATTGGCATAGGTGGTGTATTACTTGCTCAGAGCCCAGACGCTCTTGATGCAGTCAGAGGCTGCGGATGTGTAAAGGCCATGGGCTCTATACATAAAAGATGGGAACCATTTGGAAGAAAATATTTGGGTGTCTAAAAGAGCATCTCTGAATTATTGCTTCACCTTGACCCTCCCTATTGTAGTCCAGGAAATTTAATAATGCATCTTAATCCTACGGTCCCTTTGAGATCAGAACACAACTAACACGACAGCTCCTCCAGTAATGTAAAATGCTTTCATGAACAGCGCCTTGTGACAAAGATATTTCATTTCAGCATGACTGGCGTCCAGCTGATCGGTAAAGTGGGAGTCCTGATATTTTCAGAAATACACTGATTCTCTCAATCCCATTGTTTTTATTGCATAAGCCCTCCTAAAAGACAGGTGGGAGATTGGCGTGGATCTTTAGACATGCTTTGGAGATGTTTGAGGACCGAACACCGATACCCTCTTCGTGGACTTCGTTTCCATCTAACCTTTCATTTCCTTCACTGAGGTCATTATGTGCTTAATTTGACCAATTCATGTTTCTGCTTCCTAAATAGCCGATTACTTCAACCTGTACCATTGCAACCCCCAAGCATTGATACTGTGTGCATGGTTATTATAGGGTCATTAAGCAACTAACCACCAGAGTAATGTGATGGACAAGAATATATTCATAATTTTCTCAGCTTCCAATTCTATTGCTCTCATTTTACAAAAACACATTCACTGAAGATTTTTATATCAGTCGTTTGTTTTGCATTTATTTCATTCTACAGTAGTGGAGCTATACCAAACAGACTAAGCTATTTGATACAGATGTAGAATAGTGGGTTAAGTACTTGGCTTGCTATTGCTTCATCATGTAACAGTATATCACCTGTCATACTGCCACACTTGTACGGCCTTTGGTTTCCACTTTATTTTTGTTTATCAAGCTGCCTTTCAATGGATTTGGAGATGCAGTTCCTTAATTAAAATGTCACAGAAAGCTATTAATCACTGTAGAGTTCAATTGTGTTCTCTGGGGAGTTTGAATTAAGTGATGACGATGCATGGAAAAAGGTGTCTGTAACTAGGTCGTTTTGCCTGTTTTCAATACCGCCAGCTGGGCCATTGCCAGGGGTACAAATAAAACAACATTAGCACAGATCGAATATGGCGAACATCTGAATTATTTTCGTCAGAGTAGAGGAAAGGGAAAAATATATATGTTAACATGAAATAAACAAGAAATATTGTTTATATAAGGTATTCTAGCATTGAGTGTACACAAAAGTATTCCAAGAAAATTTAAAATTCCAAAAGTATTGATGCTGTATTCCAGGAAGCAGTAAGTCATAGATTTATTATTGCAGATTTCAAGATTTGTTAATTAATATACAACAAACGTTTTACATGTAACATTATACCCACAAATGGTTTCAGTATCGTGAATTTATTTAAAGTGTTTTTAAAAGTTATTAATCATAGTTAAATATTCACAAACAAACCTAACGTAAGACAAACACCTTTTTTTGTTCCTCCAGTTTGATTCACAGTATGAAGTGTAAAACATTCCTAAATAATTGTAGATTTTCACCCTTTTTCAACCACTGAATAACTTAAGTTTTTTTCCAGCTAGAGTAAGCACTTTCCATTTCCGTTTGTCAGCCGCTTTGAATCTGTGGGGGGACGAGCTGGCAGTTCAGTTAATAAAGCGGTAAAGATTAAAGTAACGGGTTTCTGCTATAGTCGGAAAAACTGCTGCAAACTGAACTGAATAGCTTTCTCCCATCCACCTGCAGCACCTCTTTTCGAAATTGTTTCACTCTATCTGCAGGCTTAACCACTTTTATTCAGCATAGGGACTTAATGAATAACAAAACAGCTCAAGCAGGCAAGAAACAAAGCTGGGAAATGGAAACAGTTCCAAGTGTAGGGAAATTCCTGAAAACGCTAGGCCTGCTTATTAGCTTTAAGTGCCGACCATCGGTGTGCTTCATCCTGTTCTGGAGCTCTACTTTTATTGATTAACAAATACAAATCAAGATGGAGAAAGTTGTTTTAGGAGGTTGGGATAAACTCTTTCGGTTTGTACCCTGTGTGTAACATGAGAATCAGTTGTGAACCAGGATAAAATCAGGATATGATAGTCTTGCAGATGATCCTATTGGGCAGTATTTAATGCCTTGCAAACACACTCAATACATTAATTTAATATTTTAGTACACAAGGACACCAGCAACCGTATTTAAAGTCATGAGCTTGGCTTTTCTTTTCTTTTTTTAGTAGATATTTTATAACGACCAGAAACTCTTACTTGCTGAGAATCTCACTGACGTTCGTTTGGTGCTCTGGTGTGTTTTAGTTTTTCCCTCATAGAGGATTTGCCACATTAGTGAATCATTCCAACTAATTCAGCTTCTGAAAGCACTGACAGACACAGAGTGAACAGGGAAAGCAAATGAGTGTCACTAAAAACTAAGAACTCCAGTACTAGATTTAAGTCTTTACGTGGTATAACAATCATACAGTTCCCCACTTCTCAGTTTTTCCTTTTTTTTTTTTTACCCAGACACAGAAAATATGAATGTGCACATTTAACAGGAGATACACAAACTATAGTGTTGTACAAATATCCCATTATCATGCCTTTTTTCATGTTGGTATGGACTGATTCCTTCAGGCACAAGGTGCAATCTTGCTCAAAGGTGATTGTCTTATTCATCAGTATTCCTTGATGGCTAATATCTCGCCAAAGTGTGGTGGAATACTACAGAGTGACAGATAGTATGTCAAAACTGTGAAACAAGCTTCTAATGGACTATTTGGGAATTGTATCTATCCTAGGGGAGAGTGGGACTAATTGGGATGTATTACATTGTTAAAAACCTATTTCACTCTTTGCTCAGGACTTGGATTGAGTCAGGTTGGCAGTTTGTTATTGCACACTACATAATCAACCATGAGAAATGATCTTCCACACACTGATGAGGTTTTGGACTAATTCTTGTGATTGCTGCATTCTTCACTTTGGGGTAGTGTTCAAGACAGTGGCTATTGAGGATCTACCATGCTTCACAATATTGGGTTGATTCTATCAGTATAATGCAAGAAAGTGCACATTCTTCCATTTGCTTTAGGCTTATATATGTAAATGATGATCACTTAAAGACCAGAAGTAGGTCAATGCACCTTCTGTGGTATGATATTGGCATTTCCATTGTAAAAATAAATGTAGCTAGGCAGTGCTTTTGTTTGATGTCATTTTTCTAGTCAAAGAGAAACATGTTGATGCTCTGGTGTCATATACTCTTTCACTCTGCCTGGGGTTCCTATAATAACTGCCTGTTCATCTTTAAAAACAGTTTATCAGCAAGGTGTTTTATGTTACAGTAATAGTACACAGCAGAGATGAGACATAATTTGCAGCACATTAGGAGAGTAATTTTCAAATTTCTGTCCTTTTTTTTGGTGGTAGATATTACCTCCATTACAGTATGTCTGTGCTAAGCAATGTTGTCTTTACAGGTAGGCTTTCATGTCAGCAATGCTCTCAATCTGTGTAGTTCTGAAAATTGCTAAGCAACCACCTTTTGCTTTACAGTGCGACAAAATAAGCCTATCCATAGAGACGATAATGTATCCAACCTCTCCTTTTTTAATATATATGTTTTGTATGATGCAACTCTTCTCACATATATATGAGTTTCTCAGTATGTCTGGCACTGGGATGTACGATGACATTTCATGAACCATTGTAAGGTTATTTCTTAAAACCATTTTGCTGCTGTGAAAAAAAAAAAAAATTGAAGCCAGGGGCATCCAACCTCACTCAAGCTAGCAATAAGCAATTTCTTTTGTAATGGCTGTTCTAATGAAAAATAAGCATCGCGGTATGACACCACAGTGCTCGCATTGTTTGTGGACTTCTCCCCGTGTAAATGGTATGATGCATGTTTCAATAATTTGACTTCCCCAGAGAAAATGTAGTTTGGTTTCTGAGCTGAGCAAACAATGTTGATTTTGAGAGAGAAAACAAGGGGAATAGGCTTGTCTGGTTTTCAGTGGCAAATATGAAAGTGAGAGATCAGAGAATCAATCCATTATCAATCTGTTGCATTTTATTGAATGTATCAGTCTGTAGGCAATGGGGATCTTTTGAAAGAACAATCTGACTAATTGACTTTCTATTTCTACTGATTTCACATTGGTTACTCTGGACTGATGCAAATGTTTCCTCAGACCACCCAGCCCCCCACTCCTGATGACAGAAAGCATTTGCTTTTCTCTAAATACCAGTAATACAATATTATTCAAATAACTGGAAGACTATTTATTTATTCATTAATTTTAACACAGCCATTGCTTTATTTTCAGTGGGTATTTAGATCATATACCACCACTACATAGCCCTTAAACCACCACTGCATTTACCTCTTCCTCTCCCATCTGCCATCGTAATGAGACAAATGTTGCTGCATTGTTAATTGGCTGTTAAGCAGAGTGCAGCAGCTAAGTGGGAGTGGTTTATAAAGTATTGTTAATTAAATATAATATTTTTAATCATCAAACAGAAAATGTTGCTTTTATTTAATCATGGTTGTTTAAAGTAAATAAGTAAAACATTAATTCATGTCCAACAGAAAAGGTACTGTATAAACCACACTTTGAAAACCAGTGGCCTGGTGCTCTAGAGGTCTAGTTTCCCTCGCCCTTAAAAAGTTTAACTTTAATTGTCACAGCAAAATGACAATCCCAGCTCAGCAGTGGGCTTTCCAGGCTTTCTTTATTAATCCTGAACCATCTAAAGGTTGTGGCAGCCACGGATATATACTGTCTGACATAACTGAGAGGGTTGATTTATTTATTTATTTTACCTACATGGCTTCTTAAGTGTTTCTAAACCTGTCTCATTTTCTAATGTATTGTATTTGCATTCCCAAGGAAGAAAAAAAAGTCACTCAGTTCAAAAGCAGCAGGCAGTAGATCAACTCACCAGCTCATACAAGTAGTGCTTGAACTTAATCTCTGACTGAAGCAATCACTTCTGAAGACATCTATTCATCAGCACCATTTTGGCCATTACTATTATTTTATTGCAAAGAGGAAATGGAAAGCTTATTTCCTAATATATATATATATATATATACACACAGACATTTTGTTGCTTTAAAGCTTGCAGCCATCACACTTTGAAATAGGAATGAATGTGTTAAATACACAGCCTACTCCACACATTCACAGCAAGAACAAATGGAAGGAAGTAAATCGAGATTTAATATGACATAAATTGGAAACGTCATGATTGCGTAAGTATTCAACGCCTTTGGTGTGGCAACCCTAAATTAATCCCTGTATATATCCCCTGAACTGTCTGTAAAGCACTTTACATACTAGCAAGGACAGCACTGAATAAATAGTTATTATTAATACCACCACCAATATAACCTTATCCCAACTGTGAAGCATGGTGGTGGGAGTGTCATGGCGTGGGACTGCTTTGCCGTTGTTGAGAAAACCATGAATTCTGAGTTATACCAAACTATTCTGGAGGAGAACGTCAGGCCATCCGTTGTGCTGAAAATTAATATTACAATACAACAATCCTAATGATTCCAGCAAATCTACCAAAGAATGGTGAAAGCCATTTTGTGTTTTGGATTGGCTAAATCAAAGTCCAAACTGCAACGCAGTAAAAATTGTGTGGCAAGACCTGAAATGGGCTGTTCATGCAAGGCAGCCCTCCTTGTAGTAACTGAAGCAGTTCTGTTAGGAGGCATGGGAAAAAAAAGTCTTAGGAAATCTGAGAAAGTGATCTGTATTGGAAACGTTTGGTTGAAGTCATCACTGCTAAATAATGTACCACAATTTATTTATTGAATAAAAAGGCTTACTTCCTTCTGCACTCAAGTTTTTTACATGTTTGGTTCAGTAAATAATAAAACGATATATTTTTTGTGTGTCTGTTATTCAGTTTATCCTCATCAAAACATAAGATAGAGATTGTATAAGGTAATGTGTGTAGAATAAATTAAAATAAAGATCATCCCATGTATGGTTCACATACTTTCAAGCAGCACAGTTATTGCTTAGCCCTCTTCAGAAGGCTTGGAGTGAATAATATACATTATTGATGACACACTGCCAGAAATTTCGCTGTTCCCCTTTCTTAACCAGTAACCCCTTAATGGAGCCAAACTTCAAAGTGACGTCTCCTGCATGGTTTCAGTGGCTTAAAGAAAAAAAATGACTGTGACTGTGCTGTAAATCAGATTAGCATCGAAATGATAAAGCAAAGCAACCACAGTCTGATTTATCCTTGTCTGCGCACATTTCGGGAAAGTCAAAAAAGTAATAATTATGTGACACACTGAGTTAGAAATAAACATGAATGGTTCCTGCAAATTTAGTCTAGTGGAAAAAAATGTACATTATGCTTCTCTAGATGTTGCACAATATCTGGCACATAATTTACAATCTAAATTTACTGTCAATAAAGCACATTAGTGGCCCACGGTCATGGATGAATACCCTTTTCACGTGAGAGAAGTTAATGTTTCCAGCAAATCACATTTGATAATAAATATATGTTTAAATGGGGATTACTAAATGAACAGTGTGAAAAGGGTGTTCTTCCATTCATTCTGCTAGTATCTGTCATCAGATGAAGTATGTAGAAGTAAGTGGGAAGGGGACAGCTGACGGACAGAAACACAGACCAGTGCAAGGGCTGAAGGTGATGGTAGATTATAATACGATATGGCCAGGAAACAGACTTTGTCAATAAAATTTAAAAATCAGCCCAAAATGACATCAGAAGCCTTTGCATGCTTCACAGCATAGGGATTATGTGCTCTCTAGTCCTTGTTTAGAGATGAGGCTTGCACCCTGAGGTCTCAATTGAGTGCAGCTTTCCAATTGAAGATTTAAGTAGACTGACGAGCAAAGAATTGCACAGCAGTCAAGATGAGAATCAAGGTCATGATGATCATCCTCCTCTCTAATCATTGTCAATATATTACTGGAGGAAAGTCTCCTCAGTAATGGGGGAAGTGGCCATGGCTTCCCACACTGGCCAGACTGGAAGCTGAAAGCATTAGAGCCCCAGACCTTGTTGAACCTTTTCCAAATGGTCTGAGCAACCTACCGTAGACCCATTGTTGTTTATATATATATATATATATATATATATATATATATATATATATAAATATATATATATATATATGTTTAGATGAGCACTGGCAGTCTGCACTGATCAGATTCCTTTCTCTTCAGGCAAGTAGGTAGATTTCCTTTCATCAGCATGTGGTCTCTTCTAAATGCACTTTCTTAGAGCTCTCATGACCGTTTGTATATATTGAATCAAATGTGTTCTCGTAGTCAAACAATACCAGGCACAGAGGAAGCTCATTCTCTGCATCGTTCCAATACTTTTTATATAACTTGTATATTATTCATCGTGTTATATCCACTTCTGAATCTTGCTTGTTTGCTTGGTTGATTCGTTAATATCTTTGTAAATACTTTGTAATAGATGGGAAGTAGACTAATGGGCCTATAGTTCTTCAGATCTTCTTTGTTTTCCTTCTTGTTATTGCATTTTCTGGTGTTTTTTCTGAGACATTTTGAGAAAACCTTGGCCAGAATCATCACCATTTCTTCTCCAGCTATATTTAGGATCTCCACTGTGATTGCATCATTTCCATATTTCATCTTCTGGAATCACATAATTTTATGATAGATAGATGTTGTGGGGTTGGGCTATTGTAGCCCATGATGACTAGGTGGGGAACAATGTCAAAACACAGGACTGAGGGAGAGGAATAGTGTAAAACAGACCACAGGTGGTTTTGTTTGTTTCAATTCTGGAAAATGAAAAGAAAGTTAAACAACCTAGCTCCTTGTAGAAGCATTATCTTTAGATGGGATAGTCTGCTACACACAAAAACTAGTTAGCCCTCGACAGCTAAGCTGTTTCCCAGGTATAACAAAAACAACACAGCAAACAAGCAAACAGTTTTTTTTCCAGGGGTTGTTACCAGGGTTGTAGTCATCCAAACTAATCTGTTCAGGGTCACCAGCCAGTGCAATTCGTCATCCAATAATCAATCCAGTCAGTTTGTTCCTCTCTTTCTCCTGTGGTTGCTTCTCTAGCCACCCTCCTTCTCTTTCTGTCTGCCACTAACTACTAAGACAGAGAAAGCCCAGGGTGGGGTTAAATATCGGACTCACTGAGCAGCTGCACCTGGTTTCAGTCCAGGGCAGGAGGTGGGGCTGCTCTGCTGCACTGAGAGTGTTTTCCCCACAGTGATGTCCGTAGACCTGGCTGTGCGGTCCTAAGTTGTTATTTATTTATTGGCAGATGTCCTTATCCAGGGCAACTAAAAAAACATAAGAGTAATACAAAGTGCAAAAATAAAGTACAGTCCTGATCCACTGAGGCCTGGCTGTGCTGTCCGTGGTCCTGATCCACAGAAACCTTGTCCGTGGTCCTGTTCGTGGCAAAAGATAGTATTTGAGCAGGCACATAACAGTGATCAAAGACCCAGCCCCTCGCTGCACTGTGTGGGGTGGACACAATGCCAGGGCTCTATAGGCGGGGTCCTGAGGAAACAGTGACTCACAGTCTCATTACATTGTTACATTCTTGATACAGCTCAATGGATTTAATCCCATTTATATGCAACCTTTTGGCCCACAGCTGTATAGTACATTACTTCGAGATACCTATACCATTACACAATACATGAAATGGTATTCTCTCAAACCAGTGATCTGAATGGAATATCAAAGTCGGTCTCGTGAGATGATGTTATAATACTCTTCATCGTTATTCACATAAAGATGTTTGAAAAATCTTTTATTTTATTATTTTTGTCCCAGAAGTGTTAGATATTTCCTTCACTTATGGTTTAGTATGTTAATATGACTGTAATGCATAGAATATATAATATCTGCTCCAGTTTTCTCTTTAGCTGGGATTCTGCTACTCTTCAGCTGGGAGTAAGTGCTCTACTTTGGCAAGACAGATTCAGCATTAGGTCAGGGTCAGGGATTTTAATTCATATTCAAGATACAATACAGCATTAAATTGTAGGCTACCAGCTCTATTTTAAGACAGTAAAATTGAACTAATTTGCACTTACTTTAACTTCAGATGTCATGAGACTTTACAGAAATGCAAACTATAATTTATGAAAATTTAACTCCCATACTTTATGCTGTTTTTGTTTTTTTCTTAAAGGCCCTTAATTATAAACAGTTGATCAGTACATTTTGGATTTTACAAAGTCTTTTTGCAATTCCTTTCATCCCTTATAATAGTGCCCACATGCACTTTTTTTCTGTATTTCCATTTTCCTTCTCTTTCTAAATAATGGATTTGTCTCAAAGGAACAATAAGGTATCCATCAACATCTCATGCCTTACTAAAACAATATACTTATTTGATGGTTTTCTCATTGTTTTAAACTTGGGAGTCAGTTTATAACAACAGAAAGACCTTTAAAGTTTAACCCATTTGGAAACCTCACCAAGATCAGTCATATGTTGATCGTTGCCCTTTTCAAACCACAGATGTAGTTTTTTCAAATAATCTCATGTGAACTTTGTCTGTTTTCCATACGATGGCTATTCATATTTTTCATGTATAAATTAGAGCTGAAGAGCCACAACTATTAAAAAAAATTAAAAGACAAAAACAGAAATAACTCCTAATAAACATTAAAAAGCACCCACTTTAAAAGAGATCATGGGCCGGATTAAATCAAAACTTTGACCCACCCGCTAATAGAAAAGTACAGAACTGTACTCAATTGCTGCTTCATTTTTATTAAGATGCCACTTTCTTCTAATCATAAATGTAACCACTATGATGTACAGGTTTGTAGTTTGGTATTAGCGGGTGGGTCAAAGTTTTTATTTAATACGGCCCATGTTAGCTAACTCCCTACTTTGGATTTGTACAAGTAAGTGCAATGATTTTGTTGAAACATTCATACAATGCTTAGCTTCTAGATCTTTCATTTTCATCTTTTACAAGCATGTGTCATTTACAGTTGGAAGTGGCCTCCCTGCAGTTACCAGCTTGTGTATGTTGGCACTGTTTCTTTAAATTAATTTGACTGCCTTTTTTTTTTTATATGTGTTTTATAGTTCATCCCTCCCAAATGTTTTCATTATAACGAATAGCATGCTCAGCTCCTGTGGCTACAACAGACAACTAATTTACTCTCACTTATAAATACTATATATAAAGAAAATGTGCTTCAGTGTAAAACCCCAGCAGGTAGTCCAAATTAAAATGCTATTTGAAAGTGGGAGACTTTGGAAGACCACAGCACTCAAACTCCACAGCTGTAATTTTCTCATATAGGTTTGTTTAGTTTCAGAATACACACTCAGAGCTGTAATTTGTTTCCCTCTTTTTGTCTTTTTCTTTTTTCTCTGCCCTAATGGCAACCGAAAATGATAACGCTGTTTAATTTCAGAGCACCATTAGGTCATTAGCAAAACTCAGCCAAAAATAAATAAAACATTCTCTGCTGAGAAACAAATGAGGAGAAATAATAATTCACTGGCTGTTTAATTCTGACAGGCAGGACGAGGCGGCTCATCTGGGTAGCCAAAGATATGTGGGAGATAAAAGGTTGGCGATGATATCATCAGTGGGGAAGGGAATAATACATTTTAAAATTAAAAGAGTGCAGTTTAATTAAATGCTTGAAAGGACAGCTTTTATAACCATATTTCAAAATTCCTGTAAGGGCTATCATCTCTGTGAGTCTGTAACCATATGTGATTATAACTGATGGACCAGGGAATGGCTTTGAACCAGATTGAAAATTCAATTAGGAAACTAAATAAGAGATCACAATTGTTTTTTTGTACTGCTTAATGTTACCTTTTCATCAATTTAATCAGTCCCAAGTCTATTGACTTCAGTGTAGGTGTGTGTTTTGGTGTGTGGGAGTGTGCGTGTGTGCATGCATGTGAGTATAAAAGGTGCATATGCGTGTTAGAGTGTGTTTTGTTAAGCAGTCACACATATGTTTATAAGATATGTGCTACTCACACTATGTCCAGGTTTTTCTTTGCCTTTAAATTAAAAAAAACAACAGCAAATCCCCAAATGTATGGATAGGATTACAGAGATCACACTGACAGATTTTTATCAAGTGCGCACATTGGACACACACAGACGAAAACACTGCTGTTTACTTGTACACCATCTCAAGTGAGGACATAATGAAAGGCAAAGCAGACATTTATAGAGACGTGGCTCTGAATGAATGGTCTTGTTTCAAAGGTACTTCCACAGCAACTAACGGTGTATTTTCTGTGGGAAGTTCAATACATTCCCAGGAGAGGCGCAAAGTAAATTGGTATCATTATAATGAGCTGGGGAAACAGCTTTGAGAAAACAGTTTACTTTAGTGTGTATGATAACCAATAATACAAGAAGGAAACAAGATATCATTTATAATGCTTATAAGGGTAATGTTGATCTACCAATCTCATATTAAGCCATTTTATTTTTCTTCTACTGTGGAAATAATGCAATCGCTTTAAAGTCACCTTCAGGAACAGCCTATGTCGGGGTTGAATCTGTGTGTGTATTTGCATGTGTGTGTCTGAATGGTTACCAGTGGAATGTTGCATACTTGTGTGACAGAAGCTACGTTGGTGTTCGGTACGTCTTCAATTACCAGTATATAATATCCTAACAGGATACAAATGTTACTCACACCTGGGTTCTTTCAGTCTTCGACTTTGATTTCTCTTATTTAGATTACCCATGTTTTTTTTTTGTTGGAATGAGAGCGGGATATTGCGATGCTCATCCAAGAACTTCTAGTCCTCTTAATATTTTGGTTGTAGACTTACATGCGTGATATGAATTGTCCTCATAGTTGAACGTCTAAGTGGGTCCATGCTTGATCTTCTTCACATAGGGTTTATAACTAAAATAAAAAGTATTTTTGGAACCTACCTGTCCCTCTTCTGTCAAGGGAATGTTAACCAGAGATCTACATCAGTGCTTTACAAGGGGTATGCTATTCATAAGCATAATTTTATGCTGTTGTGAGTGTGTGTATATATATAGTAAATTACGTGTATACTAAGGTTACTACATTCCACATTGCGCATTTTATATTTCACTCTAAAAAGAAAAACAAATCCCTTTATGATCAGCCACCTTACATTGGCACCTTGCTGTTCATAACATATCATGTTTTGTTTTATATTTCCTGTGCTGATTCTTTGATAATAAATTCTTAACCATGCCTACATAATGTGTAGAACGGCTCCATTTATTAGAGCTGTCTGTGAGTTGTGAAGTCGGGATTGTGCTGGTAATGGATTCCAGGCTGTCCATTATACTGTATCTAATGATATGGAGATTGTAGTAGCCGTATAATATCTGCAGAGCGCTGTGTGACAGGGGATAAATTACAGTATCAATTCCCTTAGCAGACGCCTATCGTATACTTGCAAAACATCGGTGGAATACTGCAATACTGGAAAATTAAAACATCAGTGCCGCTTTGTAAATATTGATTTCAAACCAATCTAAATGCACAGCTTTTTAGACGGCGCGTTGTGACTGGAGTTGTTCTCAATTATGATTCCAATTACACGCATTCCATAGCAATCCATTTCCATTACAATTACTTCCCAGAGAAAGGTGGCTGTTACTGCGATTAATTACTTCTCGGCAACGGTAATTGCAATCAGCCACATCGGCGTGCCAAACTTTAATAGAGACAACTACATAGGTTGTAAATGACACCTGATTTTACACCTGCTTTATGAGTGCTCCACAGGGTTATCGGCTACTTCTCACTAGTTCATGTCCAAATCCAGTTGTCTGAGGATAAATGCATGTTACTCTGACCTGCAGTTTACATCCGATATGCATTTAGCAGTTTTCCATTTTGACTATGCATCCCCAAAAGACCTTACAATATGCCCTTGTGGTGAATTACGTTGAGGTGACAAATTCAATTTTCTCTATCAAATAGTATCAAATCTCTATCAAATTTTCTCTATCAAACATGCCTGGCTTCCTTCTTCCAATTATGAACTAAAGGAGTATTAGGAGTGGTCAGTCAGACTCAATGTATTACAATATACTCCACCAGAGAATTCATAAAATGTATATTATAAGTTACAGACACCTTGGATAGTAAGCCCTTTTTCCTTCTTGCTTTTCTGTTTTTTATTTTTAATCTTACCCAAATGCAACATCACATACAGCCGTAGCATATTGGATTCCAGTTTGTAGATTATTACATTGTAGAAATTATTCAATTACTTCCTTTAATGGCACTGCCGAGGCCCTTTTTCATCCTTTTGTAACTACAGAGGGTATTATTTTCTTGTTGGCTTTCGACTGAACATTCACCGTGTGCTTTTCAGTTATAACAGACCTCGCAAAAGTGAACAAAAAAACTCAATAAATCCATCCACCCTCTGAAATAAAATAAAACTGGCTGAGTGGCTGCAGACAGTCAAGATTGAACGGATTCTTGGTTCCTGAGCTCCTAATCATGTGAAATAGCCAGAGCCGTCTCTTGCCAGGCCTTCGTTGGAACTGGACATTTCATATCAGCTGCAAGAAGCACCTGGCTGTAGCCCCTCATCTGTCCATTTTTAATTATTATTGGTATTGTTTATGATCTACAAATTAGGCTAATTTTAACATAGTCAAAAGCATCAGTGTCAGAGATGTACCACATGAGTTTCAAGTTGAAAATACTACCCAAATGGGGAAGGGACATCTTGCCTTACCATGGGGAACCTGTGAACAATTGTTCTTCGGCGACCTATGGGCAGCGTTGTGAGGGAAATCGTTCAAGAGCTCCCCATCCCCCTTTGGCTTGAACCGTGCAAGACAAACACAAAAGCAGACATTCCTCTTAGCCTGGGATAAAACTATGAATGACTTCCTTTTAATGTACGATACACTCTGTATATGTGCCGTGGTGCCATGCATCCACATGTTTTTAATATTTTATTGGGTGGGGTTTACATTTATCTTGAGAATTAACACAATAGATGAGAATTATATATTTTTATTATTTACATTTAATGATGCTTAGTTAAAAAAGTCAATGAGTCCTGCCGTTATTTTTCCTCAAATTTACCTCAAATCAAGTGCTTCCACTCATACCCTCTGAATACACAATCATTTGTAGCAATACATCCAGTAAACAGTACAGCACTGCAGGTTACATGACTTGAAGTGCTATCAGTACCTTGCATTGGGAAGCAGCTCATCCAGTGAGAGCCAGGTTCCAGATGAGCCGTAAAGCCTGAAGACCACTGCTCCAGATCCAAGCTGTGAATCTCCAGTGCTATTGTAAAACTGCCTGAGTCCTGCCATGATTAGACAGACTAAAGACAGCTGGGCGCCACAGTTTGCCACACAGCAGGGTTAGCCACCACTGGTTTGGATATCTGAGATACTGAGCAAGACCAGAAGCCGTGTTTATGAATCACCTGGCTTGAACACTCTTATCTGTCTTGGAGCTGCAGCATTGAGACGAGCAGACGGCTCCACAGCGCCAGTGTTCGAGAGCTCACTGCCTGTTGTGCAGCTCAGTGCTCAGACTCTCAGGAGTAATGGAGGTTTGAAAAGTCTGAACTGCGTGAAACAATGCTGTCATTCTTTTGATTCAGCTGTAAAGCGGTCGATTAGGAATGTATGGACTGATATGCCTGTGCTTGAGTTGCCAGGTTTGTTTCTGTTGTTGAAATTGAAAATCGTTGCTTAATTAAAAACAGCTTTGCAGTTTGTTTGGAACTAGTAAATACTAAATGGATACAAAAGGGGGCATATTCCTGTAATTGGGGATTCAAAAGATGTTGCATTATTACTTCTTGTTTTGAGTAATTTTATTTAACAAAAATAGACCTTTTCATGTTATTTTTTATCTGTGATCTATTGTGTTAATATTATATCCGTTAATGTTTTGCTTTCAAGGCTGATTGACCCAATAAAAGTGTGTTTTTGGTCATGTCACATTTTGTATCATCTCTGTCACAGTATGTAGTGTATCGAGCAAGAGAAAAGAAAAGAAAACTCTTCTTCTTGTCAGAGAGATTGTATTGAAGGAGAAATAGCTGTCTACATTCACTGGGAGCCTTTTGAAGGCCTAGTGATATATATAAAAAAGTGTTTACTGTTTTTTTTTTTTGTACTGTCTTGAAAAACAAAAAGCGTACTCTCCTGCTGTGTCGAGCATAACAGAAACTCCTTCAATGTAAAACTCACTCTCTCATTTTCATTGTAAGGAGAATTGATGAGAGTTTTCAGTCATATAATGGATTTCTTTTCTGGGCAGTGTTTCCCTGTCTCACGTTTCCAGTTCAGGTGCCTCAGTGGCATCAGATTGTACCTTGCACAGGGACACACGGTCGATCTGTGACCCATCTCTCACAGTCATCCATCTCCTCAGCTGCCAGCAAAAATCAATTTCTATTTCTAATGTGAGAGCGCCTGAGTTGGTTTTTCTTCAAAGCCTGCACTTTCACAGGGGACTCCACTAGAGGGAGCCGCGCCTGACTGGTGCGACACAACACCTTGCCACATCATTCAAATTCTGCACAGGATCTATTGTGCTTTACAACAAGCCATTTAATTTGGGTGCTTTTATAAATTACTTCAATTAATTAATTTGGTCTGGGCGAATGTTCATTAATTTAGTTTCATAAGGACATCTCTTTCATGCATATCCAAATGCTTTGCAAGGGAAAACAAAACCGTTGCAGTTCAGTGGGCTTTAAATGACACCTTGTAAAAGAAACCAGGTCCCCGAAAATCCAATTCTAAGTCCATTTCATCCTACTTTTCTTTCCAGATGCTCTTTGTTATTGCACTGGCTTCGAGTTAGTCACTCGTTTTAAATAGACGTGCATTGATTGTGCAAAAAGTGTGGAGTTCTGTTAAGCATAGAAGCAAAATAATTGGAAACCCAAGGTGGGATTGCTGAATTCAGGTGAGATCCACATGAGTTTGTGTGGCTGAAAGATTGAATAATCAATAGTAATCACATGTGGTAGACTAACGTAGGATGCCAACATGTCGTGTATTATATCCAATGAAGTCATGGCATAGTGGAGAACCAATCCAAATGATGTTATGCTGGAGGGCTTATGTTTCATTTGAAGCTTAGTCTATGCAAGGGTTTCTTCTGTACAAGTCTTTATGGAGAGAAAGGGACAGGAGAGATCAGAGAACCTAACTGCTTCAGCCCATGCAAGTACAATTAAGAGCAAAATGGTGCTAAATGAAAATGTTGGGGTGGAGTGTGAAGGAAAACTCATTCTGTAAATCAAGGTGTGGTAGATCCCAAGGTAGATATCAAGACCTGAGTGTTTAGGTCCCTTCCTTTTCTTTAGATTTCCTTAAGCTGGTAGACACAGACTTTGGCTAATGGGTACTGCCTCTTTTTTCCCTTCCCCAGGCAGCCCACCTGCTACCGGCACTGGAACTTTGATCATCACCCTTGAGGATGACAATGACAACCCCCCGTGGGTGTACCCCTCCATGGCGCGGGTGTGCGAGGACTCCAAGGACCTCAACGTTGTGATCGTGGGTGGCAAGGACAAGGACGTCAGCCCCGCCTCAGACTCCTTCAAAATCGAACTGGGGAAGCAGCCGGGGCTGGAGAAGACGTGGAAGGTCACCAAAGTCAACAGTAAGTACAACCTGGCCAGCATTCTTTACCATTATGTTTTGTTAAAGGTATCAAGAGTTCCTGGATTCACAGAACAAACACTTACCTGCTATAGAGGTCTAACTGCTGGAGATTTTGCAATGGAAAAACACATTTGTTTGGTATGTTTATTTTCTCACTGCTTCTGATGGCTTAAAATCCTTCCTCGCAAGTTCTTCTCTTACCTTCAACCTGACTACAATTAACTTTTTCAACAATGATCATGTTATTCATGATGTAGGCCTCAGATGAGAACAACAAGACAGAAGGAAGACCTAATGCATCCACTTCAGACCAGGGGTTTTACCAGCTTTTATTCAGTGTCCATTAACAGACTATGAAATCCTCTTGCTGAAATGATTTCTGAAGTCCCTTTCTACAAGATGTGCGTCTGTGTGAGTGCCTGTGGGTGAGTTTGTCTGGGAATGTGTGTGTGTGTGTGTGTGTGTGTGTGTGTGTGTGTGTTAAAACTACATACTTCCTACTCTATGGTTCTCTGCCAATCAGGCCTTGTTCTTAAGTGCTACAGCAGACAGACGTCCAAACATGTTGCCTTTAGTTTCTTTGCCTCATGCCTCTGACGATACCTCATAAAAGTTTTAGACGAGCAGGAGAGCACATGGGGTGAAACACGAACGAGAGTTGTCTGCAGCTCGATTTTAGATGTGATATGCCTGAAATCTCCTCGACACATTCAAAAGCTTGGTATGCAATTAAAGTAAAAAGCCTGCATTGAGTACATTACTTTCCTCTGAATTAATATGAAATGCAATAGGTAATGTATTGAAATGATGTGGAAAAAGTACCAGCTGAAAGTTTGTACATGAGAGCCCTGTTAAGTGGTGAAGTAGGTTGTTTTAATGTTGTTGTTGTTTTTCAGTTTGTCTGGAATGTTAAATACAGGAAGGTTTGCTACTTCATATCTAGAGCCCATGCCATGCTCCCTGAACATTCAAAGCAAATCAAACAAACAGGAAACCCTAAAAACTGAATGTAAAAATTTGTTCAGTTTTCCAAAGCCTTTGTGGACAATATATCATGAATAGTCCTTTACAATGCAAGTAGAGAGAAGTACAAGGACAAATTGTAAAATATGCACACACACAAAAAAAAATACAGTAAGGGATACTAGAAATATAGTGTAAAGTATACGTATGGATTTAATTTAACATGCAATTTAAATCATGATGGATAAAGTCGGATTAGAAATTCCCAGTTTTTAATTATTTAAGGTAAATCCGAGATATAAACCCTCTGTGTTCTTTCCATAATTGTATTTAAAGGATCATGTGGAGAATGCTAACAACATTAAAAACCATTCCACAGTTTACATCTCCCTCCCTCTTTTAATTGATAAACACAGTAAGCTTAACAGCGTTCAGCTCCACTCTGAAATGGAGGCAATTAAAACTCCGGCGCTCCTCCACGCCACAGTTTCTCTACCACAGCTGCTTCTGGCTGCTTTGCAATTCATATCAGAGACTCTTCAGAAAACCATGTTTACAATGTAAGGAGCATAAAGTGACACCCTTTAGGGCCGCCCCCTGGGAAAACACAGATTTACTGATTTAAGAATCTGATTTTAAGTATTGCACTTAAAATGCATTTAAGATGCTATCATTCGAAGTATTCAGAGGTTATTCTGCAGTGTGTTTTTAATTCTTTGGTATACTTTAAGGGTAATTAAAAACTTCGTTAAATATATTTTCCCAAAGCTGCTGACAAACCATCCTTTTTCCTTCATAGGAACAGCTGTTTATAGAAATGTTTTTTTTTGTTTGTTTTTTAATCTTCTTCACTGCGTCACCAGCTACACAACTGCGTATCTCTGGTTAATAAGCTCATCCTCCAATGCTAATAAGCCTACCTTATAAAAATATTCTCTTTAATTAGAAGTTGTGCTGACTAAAATACAGATTAATTATTTTGTGAATGTAATTCTCTCTGCTGTCTGGGGATTACATTATATTCTATACTTAATCTACTGCCAAGATTACTCTTTTGGTTTTAGAAAAAACACACGTAAAAAAACCTTAAGTTTTAATTTTAGAAGCATTTCCCCACTGCACCAATTAAAGTCTGCCAGTCACATTGCATTAGCTTTTAACAAGGGCATATTGCAGACATGGATGGTATTTTACAGGGTTAGGAGCAAACTCCCCTTGAATCTCTTGATAATTCTGCTCTCTCCTTTTTATTTTAAAGGATCCTGCCACGTACAGATTTTGTCAGCCATCCTAGAGCACACTTAGGTATAATGCGAATTATATGGAGCACAGTTCATAAGATATTTAAAAACCTTGATTTAGCCTGACTACTTTGAGTTCGAAGGGCGCTATATTAATTCCTCGTTTGATCTAATCGGCCTTTCAGCTCATTCAAATGCCGGTCCTTGCACCGTTCCCACAGAGTGAAGCACTGTAATATGCATGACCTTGCAACAGGTCCAAGGACTATGTAACCAGCGAGAAATTTTGGAGAAATAGTAGCATGCATGGCAGGAGTTCGAGGTTCAATGCCCAGCACTGACTGTCAGCCCTCTCTGGCATCGCAATACCATTTCTAAACAACGTTCTCCTCTTTGCATTTGAGATCCACAGGATGAGCTTGGTCAGGATATTTTTGAAACAGCAGGGATGGAGGAAATTTGCAATTGCATCTGCTTTTTACAGATAATCACAGACTGGGGATGAACAACAGAAAATGTTCTAAAAGTCGTGATAATCCGCATGCATGGTACTTAGATCCATTCACAGACTACTGCTTATATGTTTCAGAGAAATGCTGAAGGAAATAAATACCTTTTACACATCTTTCTCTACAACAGATTGTATTTATTTTGGGTTTTGTGTTATTTTTCTCCATACCTAAACCAAAACTATAGTGCTGGAACATACCATTCAGGTAAAGTATCTCTAATTGGCTGAACAAATGTCTGTGTGTATCTCCATAATTAGCAAAGAGATTGTCTTAACTGTACGTCTCTGTAATAATACATTTTGCTTGCGTTCCAAAATGTTGATCCAAGAGTGTCTATACGAGTACATACTGTAACCGGTGGATTATGTTTGATTTGTTTAGTATGCTTAAAGTGTATATGCTTATTTAACCCCAAACCCATATTGTAAATTCACCCACACGTATAATTGAAATAGCAGAGTATCAGTAAATGAAGTAATAATCAAACCTGTATTCCTGCCAATTTCATACTTTTCTCTGTCAAGGAACATCTCCTCTCCTGCACACATGCTTCGGAGCAGAGCCTATAACTTTAAAATGAACATATAGTTTCTTGGCACGCTTTTAGATCTGCTCTGGTGCTCTGGGTGTTTATAATGTCGTTTTAAAGCTGACAAATGGGAAGAGGACATAAGCTAACAAAATGGGCATTTTAATTTGTTAAATATATATTTAAAAACAAATCAACTACAGTTTAAATGTAGAGGAAGATTGGTAATTTCTAACGGTGAGGCTTGGATAACAGATTTTGGCATTTGGAGTTCCAACAGTTGGACGTATTCTTTGCTAAATCAATACCTGACAATTTCAGTCTTAACTGCTTGATCCATCTTCACAGCTCTTATATCCTGCTGGCTTCAAGTCACCGAGCCCATTCTCTTTTATCAAGTTGTGCAGATGGTATCACAGTGCTTTTAAAAAAAATAACTTGCCCCCAAATGAAACATCCTATAAATACACATACCAGACTGGGCTTAGAAGAGGCAAACCTGGTAAAACTGCATTTGTCTTTTTCATGTTTCATTGAATAACTCCCTTCAGCAGCAACCTGTGAAGGGCCTTAAACAGCAGAAGGGATGCAGAAAGACTGACGCACTGCTTCTTAAAATAGGGAAGCAATGCCTGCAGGACCACTTAGTTGCATTGAAGACATTCTGTAAGGTGAAAGAGATTAAACGGGGGGGGGGGGGGGGGGGTCTGGGTACAGGCACCGGTGACTTCATCTTTGAGTGTCTTCTTAAAGAGAAACAGGTAAATGCTTTCCGGGCTTTACCATACGGATATACCCTGACATGAGATCAGACGAGGGTGGCCGGATCATTGTTTTAATGGCTTTTGCTTCTCCACCCTCAGGTACTCACTCTCAGGTCAGCCTCCTGCACAACCTGAAACGAGCCAACTACAACCTGCCGCTCATCGTGACCGACTCCGGCACGCCGCCCCTGTCCAACAGCACGGAAATTAAAGTACAAGTGTGCACCTGCAAGAAGAACAAGATGGACTGCAACAGTGCCGTTAGCCTGCGCGTCAGTGTAGGCCTGCTCCTTTCCTTCTCCTTCGTCACCTTGTTTTGTGAGTGTCCTCCTTTTTATTTATATATATTTGTCCTGTTTCGGTGCTTCCGTTGTTTTTTGCTGTACACAATGTCACCACAACTCTCTAGGTTCAGTATTAAGTCACCGTATGGCTGTGAAAAAAGTCAGTGGCTCTTCTGTAATGCTTTAGAGTTGGTCAGGAGAAACAACAACAAAAAATCATCTCCATCTTGCAAATACTAAATGCTTTTTCTATCATGACAAATTTGCAGTTTGTTGAGCGACAGTTGCGGCTAAACTAGATGTTTACTGAGGGCCAGACACCTATTTAGTGTTACAGTCATTCTGTGCCAGTGCACCACACAACACACTGGGTTTATGAAGTCTGAAATATGGGGAAATCACTTTCATGAGCCGATTGGTGGCTTGGTTTTGAACCCCTCTTTTGGAGGAAAATCTAAATCTTGTCTGTTTATAAGATCTCTGTAATACTGTTATGTGTCACTATGATCCTTTAGTTGCCCACTGCAGAGGACTATTTTAAATCCAGTTGTACCTCTCTGGTATACCCTACGATACCATATTGGGAAATGAAAATGTAACCCAATATAAACACTGCACTTTCAAATCTTCTGAAGGAGAAACAGCACAATATTCAATCAGACATGCCTGTGAAGCTTAGAGCCTTTAACGTGGTCCACAGTATCTCTGCATGGTGTGTTGCATTAATCTTTAAATCCCCTTTATATTTGAATGTCCCTATACTTACATAAAGTTGAATTTCTAATTTATACAATGTGCGATAACATGAATAATTACTTTCCAGAATATGAATTGTGACATAAAGGAATCAGTTGGACACTTGGAAACAGTAACTTTATTAACTTTTTTTTTATAATCCAAAGTTTCAAAAAAATATACTTGTATAGGATGTATAGGAGAACAATATCCTTTCTTCAACAGTGAAAATATTGGTAGAAGTAAATCCAGTCTTCTGGCATACTCAAATGTAGGACTTTGGGGATGTGGCATTTATTTTCCTTATTAATGCATGTGAAGTTATACTTATTGCAGGTATTTTGTGTGAGTCGCAGGTGACAACAACACAAAACGAGAACACTGACACACTGGAAGCTGAATTACACAGAGCAAGAATAAAATAATAGGGTGAGGAGGGATGGGGGTTTAGCAGGTAATGTGAATCGCTGAGTCCCGTGTTAGAATGCAAAGGTGGCGCTGAAGAATTAGTGGCTTAATCGAGACACGGAGGTGAAAAGAAGCAAGTTTGCGTGATCATTAACAGCTTTTTATTTCCCACCTCAAGTTTAATTAAAAAAGCAAATTGACTGAAATTACATTTAAAGGGATGCACATTCCAAATCAGGTGACTGTCATATGGCTGTGTTTCATTTTTCAACTCTTTGAGTCAAGTTCAGGTTAGGTAAATACCTAGTATTATCCAGAATTACATTTAACAATGAGTTTGACAGCGGGTGTCTGGAGGTTAATGATATTAGAGCATATCATAATTTAGGCACAGAACTCCATCATTCTATGTAAACGGTATTGATCAAAGGAGCCTTTGTAGCCAGCTCTTGTGTAGGAGGTGCTATAGCTCAAGACATTGTTGCTCATGAGATTTACCAGTGTTAAACCTTCTGAGATTACAAAGCCAGGGCCTAAATTAACTGTGCTCTGAAGCAGCAGAAAATCATTTGAAGTTGAAACACAGGAACAATTCTGAGCTATGTGTTTTAATAGTTATTACTGTAGGGATGCAGATAAGGTTATTTCCGTTAAGTGAACAAGGGTTTTGGAATGGAAGGTGCTGATTAGGAGCAGCAACGAAAGCTATGAAGTTTGGGCTAAAGTGTAGCAACACAATATAGGCCAATTTTATGTATGTATGTATTTATTTATTTATTTATAGGCTCTTAGACTGTAATGTATTTAAAGGATACTGAATGCTGTGGTTTAATGTCGTTTCTGTTGTTATTCTTGTTATTATTTTCATTTGTCTCATTATTATTATTGCTAGTAGTAGTTAAAGTAGAAGCACCAGCGATATCTTTTGTCCTAGTAGTAGTTTTGTTGGAGTGGTTGAATGCCTTCATATGGTATGAGCTTAAACATAAAACTACTATGTGTCTAAGATCAAGTAATTTGCCTTTTTATCTCCGCTTTGAATATCAAACACTTGAATTTCAAGAGACTACCACTATATCACCAAAGGTCACAGAAAAATAAAAAAAAAACAAAAGGAAAAATAGGTAGCCAGTTGAAAAGATGTTAGCAGTCTTATTATTTAATTCCTACAGTAGGAATGTACTGAGCCACAAAGAGCCTTTTTGTGCGATCAGACAGCCTTATCACAGTTAGCAGGGGATCATGGAGCCAGAGACAATCTTTCCATGCGATCCTTTCATCTCCGACTGCCAAGAGTCAGTCTCAAGCAGAAGAGGAAGGCCACGAAAGGTGCTTTTACCGCAAGAAGCATTGCAGGTCTCCAGACAAGATGAGTTCAGAGCCATCCTCTGCTGCCTACTGGAAGGGCACCAGTGGCTCTCATTGCTGGCTGACCTCAGTCCTGGAGATAGGACAGCATGAAACAAGCAAATAAAACCAAAAACGGAAAAGGCACATGGCAGAAGCGTGCAGACAAGACACCATGGCCACTGCAACAGGTGTGAAGGGTTTACTCACCTTTCATACGTAGCAACGCACATGGCTTCCTCTCTGTAGAAAACTCCCCGATAGCCCTTTATCTCTCCCATGTCTAATTGATTCCTCGCTTTATTCATTTCTTAAAGGATTGTGTGCAGTTGCTAGGCCAGAGGATTTGTGTTTTGGTTGTTTTGGTCAAGTCACAAGCGTGTCAGTTAACACTTGATGTTCAAGCATGGCACCTACATTACTTACTCGAACACAAAGCTTTACCTGAACATTGTAGCATAACAGCATAAGCCGAATGACATGCACATTCATTTATTTATTTCTGTCCATCACCTTTTAAGTAACTGGCACATAACTGACACTTAGTCATCAAGGAGAATTCAACACAGAACACTATTGTGGTGCATCAGAAGATTATTTAACTTTGTGAAACAGTTTCTAAACACCTGTTGTGGAACCTGTATCAAATAGCACAATTCTCCAGTTATTTTTCAAATGCAATACTCTTAACTTACATATGGCTTTAATCTAGCACACATTTATGAGCTATACACATTTCTGATGGTTTAGCACACACTTAATAATCATAGTTGGATAAGAGGGTTTATACAAACAAAACGATTTGTAAGTAGAAATGTCTGTACACCAAAGTTTACTTTGCAAAGTAGAGATAAAGGATTTTGATTGTATTCTGTACTGAATTCAAAATATCTTTTTAAATCATGGATATTAAAATCCTTCCCCCAGTCTCCTTAGAGTGTTTATTGTCTTCCTGGGGATTACGAATTCCATGGAGGTTTGCTATTTTAAGATATTATATAATGCGTAGTAAATCTGGTACATTTAAAATGGATCCTTAGTAAATGTACATTCCGTAATTTAAGCCTACATTAAGCATTATAAATCTAAGTAAAACCTTTTTTTTGACTGGCCTACAACCCAGCTTTGCACTCCGGAAGAAAAGTGCTTCTCATTGGCCCAGGCCTTTGCATTAAGCAATCTGAGAGTATTGTTTCCTCCTGAACTCCTAAGTCCTGCCAGTGTTTTCAGTTCTTGCTGTTGATGAGTGAAGAGGACTTTTTGTTTAACAAGGAGGATCAGTTAGATGACATTCTGGGCACAAAACTGTCAAGATTAAGATGATAGTTGAATTATTCTATCTGTGTGTGTGTGCATATATACAGTACTGTGCAAATGTTTTAGGCAGGTGTGAAAAAATGCTGTAAAGTAAGAATGCTTTCAAAAATAGATGTTAATAGATTATATTTATCAATTAACTAAATGCAAAGTGAATGAACAGAAGAAAATTCTACATCAAATCAATATTGGGTGTGACCACCCATTGCCTTCAAAACAGCATCAGTTCTTCTAGGTACACTTGCACACAGTTTGTGTTTGGGTTTCCAGATGTGCTGTCCAAGCTCTTGAAGAAGCACAAAGAAACAGGCAATGCCAACCTACCTGCCGAGTTCCTTCACAAACTGTGTGCAAGTGTACCTAGAAGAACTGATGCTGTTTTGAAGGCAAAGGGTGGTCACACATTCACTCACTTTGCATTTAGTTAATTGATAAATATAATCTATTAACGTCTATTTTTCAAAGCATTCTTACTTTACAGCATTTTTTCACACCTGCCTTAAATGTTTGCACAGTACTGTATATCACAATCACCTTCAGCCAATATCGATCCACTGCTGGATGAAGGCCTCCCCAAGATGTTTCCACTTGCTTGGATCTACAGCTTCTCTTCTCCATGTCACGCCTGCAAAGTTTATTATTTAATCTTCCCATCTTTTATGTGGTCATCTTCTGTCTTTTTTCGTCTCTTGGAATCTATTCTATAACTTCCTTTGTCCATATTTGATGTTCTCTTTCAGTGTTATCAGATCCATCTCTTCTTGTTATTCCAAGTATAAATCTTACCATGCTTCTTTGTCATCCACAGTTCCTGTAACATTTTTGGATTTAGTGACCAGGTTTCCTAACCATAAGTGAGCACTGGTCGTATGAATTTATCCTTTTTTTTCTTCAGGGAATTCATTTCAACAGTGTGCTGTTTCTTCCAAATGTACTCCATCCCATGTTTACTCTTCTTTGGATTTATTTCATAATATCTCTCTTTGCACTGATTTGTTGTCCAAGGTAGAGATAACTTTTGACTTTCAAGAATCTGTTGATCTACTTGGATTTTCTTAGATTTAGCAAAGCTGTTGAAAATGACTTTGAGAGTTCTTGAAATGGAAGCTGCAGGTCTTCAGGTGTGTTTGCAAATATGGCAATGCCATCGGCTTCCTTTTTCTTCCCAGTCCACAGTCTAGAACACTCTTTCAAGAGTTGCCATGAAGAATTTCTGTTGAGATTGTGTCTCCTTGACGTACTCCTTTACAAATCTTGATCTTGTCAGTGTCTTAGTGGAGTCGGATTGTAACCATCCTAATCCATAATATAAGGAAAACCCAGTTCATAAAGTAAAGTAATCAATTCTCAATGTCTCTGCCTCTCTCGCACACACTGGCACTCCTCACTGCCTCTCCTGTTTTATTGAGTGAGGAGAAAGTCATTGGGCAGGACCAGGTCAGATGCTCTCCTTATTAATTGATCTCCCCCCAGGGTCTGGGGGGGTGCAGTGCACTTTGGGGCAGAGTCTCTCAGTGTGTCGCCCTGCACAGAATAACTATATATATTCTATAAATACAATCTGATGAAGGGACGCCTGTGCCAAGACCGGTCATTGATATGTCTTTTTAAAGAAAATATAGGCTAATAACACTGAATTAATTGATATATATATATATATATATATATATATATATATATAAAAGAATAACTATGTGTACATCACACACGTCATACTGAATTTAACTGTGTTACACCAAATTATTCATTTTAAGTGTATTACTGGAATTAGGAAGTTTACACTGTACAAGAAGCAAAAAGGAATTAGCCCTGGCTCCGTAAATACGCTGAAAATATCAATAAATACTGTGCCGAGTGTTTGAACTCCATCATACTTATTAAACTCTGGATGTGAACCCTGCAGCAGTTCAGTGGGAGTTAAATGAGCTCCAGCATTAGAAATTGTTTCTAGCATTAGAAACATGTAATTGGGAGTGGAAGGCTGTATAATTTCTTGTGAAGTAGGCAATAGTCAGCATGTGAGGCTGTTGAAATAAACTTCCAGTTTCTGTGAGTTCACAAACCTTTGACTCGGTCTGAGGGTTACTGTGTTTCGAGTTTGGTTTTTGTGTAAGGGCATTCAATCAATCCAGACCTAGTTGCGGTGCAAGCAGTAACAATTCCAAAACAAAGCATAGTCAATAAACCCCCTCTTGTACAGTCTAAATGTCATCTCTGATCTCTATACCAGAGGCAGGAAGGACTTGCTTAATTAAACAGGCCCTCACACTCTAATAGTTGGGCTGATAAGAGTTCTGTTGACTTCAGCCCTCTCGCTTCTCAGTACCGTTAGGACAAGGTACTCAAAATGCATAAAAGGTCATTGATTTATTTATCCAGATGCAGTTTTCAGCCCTTTGATTTCCTCTTCCTTTCAAGGTCTCTATCAGAGGAATCCCAAATTGGTAAACTCCAGTTTCTGATCTGTAAAGCTCTCTCATTCTTTCATTATCAGGTTTCTCGTCTGCTTTCTCTTCTGTAAAGCTCTAAATATTAATTAAATACATTCCACAGACACTCCAGCTCCATTCCCCAAATTAAGTCTGATACAGCGCAGACAAACCGCCTCAGTCACTGTATTTGGGCACACAGGTAGAGTGCCAAAAAGAGAGACTGCTTTATTAACTACATTTAAACAGTATTGCTTGATCACTAACCCTGAGTGAAAACCATATACAAAGATAATGCCAATATCTCACCAAATTAAAAGCTGGATTGAAAGTTACTCAGCATCACATCTAATGCTATCACTGTCCTTTCTTCAGTATATGGGTTCAGTATATTTTAGAGATGAGTGATTGCAGGAGAACCGTACATCACAGATCCTTCTCGAGACGTGTATCCTGTCCGACTCGTCAGATGTCAGATAGGATTCCTGCTTCAGTCTAATAAATCTCATCCCCGTGCCCACTGCCCCTGACCCTAGTTAGAGTGAAGGTATAAAACAAGTCCTGTTAATTTCATGGCAATTGCTGGTTTGAAGATATCAGTTACTGTCTAATTACATCATTATATGTCTTGTTATCTGTTTCAAATCTTTTCAGAAATGAGGTCTCTCACATACCTTTAGTACTTGAGTAGAATTTATTTGGGTGGTGTAGCCTTTTCACACTATTCAGAGGTTATTCAGTCAGAGGGGATCACACACAACCCCATTAACTCAATATATCCCAATTATAGAGACGATTTAACTTCATAATAATACAAACTTTTGATCACTCTTTAAATCCCCCTTAATTAAGTTTTGATAGCTTTGTTTGTTTATGTATTTAATACTGGTGCACTTCCCATAGTTTCCCCCATAGCTGCTTATATGTGTGAGGCAAAGGGACTTTCTATTTTTGGCGCTGTCTGGACAAGATGAAAAAGCTCAGACTTCATAGGAACATGAGAATAGTTACAAAAAACAAGAGGCAGCTTTTTTAAAACATCTTAATGAACCCCAGAATTGAATCTCATCATTTGAAGTCCAGAGTCTATTTCCACATGATGTCTACCAGACCCCCACAACACTTTAAGTAATGAAGCATCTCCTGTTTTGATACTTAAACACACCCAAGATCAATCGCAGCTTGTGATCTCTGGTCTTGCGAGCTGTGGTGTTCATTTTTGTGCTTAGAGAAATCTTTGAGGTTGGCTTTATTCATCAAATTCAGGTTGTGGAATACGACTGCTTATTGACTTACAAGAAGAAACAGGATCGAGTTGAAACAATCCTACAAATATATTCTTTGAGAGGCACGGTTATATTTGTAGTCCGGCTAACACCGAGACTGCACATGTTCTGCTTTAACAAACAAACAAAACCATGTGGGAATGATCTATGCTGTAGATTATGATCGTACACAATCTCATTAGGCTTAGGGACATCAAAGAGGGTCGCTATACACTTCATACAGACTTTTTAATGGACGAAGGGGGCATATAGTTTGTGTTAGACAAATTTCCCTCAATGCAGGAGCTCCAGACAGTTGTCTGCTACTATCGGCAGGGTAATGCATTCTTCTGATGAACTTAAAAGTACAAATGAGCTATTATACGTCTCGCAGGAATTCAGCAAAACAAACACAATAAACAAGAACAAGTTTACTGTAATTAAGTTATACTAAGTGTATAAAGCTAAGCTGTATACATTAGCAGCTCTAAGTACAAATTAGATAAAGGAAGGATGTAAATGTATATGCACAACCTGCATGGTGTGTGAGCCACAGTCCTTGAAGATAAAAAGCACCTTGTCCTTTATTTATTTATTTATTTGTTTTCCAATTTTGCAGTAAATTATACCTGCTGCTGTTGCTGAAGAAAAAATTAAAAAGGGGCATTTCACAACGATAATTCTGACAAGCAGGAATACATTAACTCTTATTTGAATTCGCAAAAGGTGGTTGGGGCAAAGAAATGCAAATGCATGCAAATCCTCCCAAGATTTTTGTGTTTTCTCTTTGTTTGGGATTATGTTTTAGGATTTCTTTATTAAACAGTGAATAATAACAGTCTGAGAGTCAAAGATAAAGGCAGAGGGATGTGGTGATGGAATGGAGATCCAAGGAACTGGCTGACATTTTAACCAAATACCCTGAAGTCAGGTTATAAGCTTCAATTGCTCTTCTAATAGGAGGCATTTAGAAAAAAAAATCAGACCTAGTTTCAGTGAGTTCATATTAGTAGAGTGCAGTGGTAGTTAAAAATAGTATCACTCACTTCCCTGTTAAGATTAATTTAGTAAAACTGACATGATAGCCTGTATAATATACATGGAGCGGTTTTAGTTTCTAAGTGAATGTCACTGTGGATCAATGAACAGTTAAAGGGAATGAAGGCTGATCTGTTCAAATGTCTTATTTTGCCACCATCCGTCAGCATATTAATTAAATCTTACACCATCAATAAGATATGACTTTAGGTTGATGTTACATGTAATGACCTCTTGTACCGAATGCTTGGCAAGCATTCATTAATTCTGTGGCCTTAGGGGGTTCACAGTGTTTTATGCTTTAAAACCCTGGAGAATTGTGTGCTGTAATTCTGACTTTACCACTCATGGCATCTGGTTTCAGTCATTAGTGTAACACACACACACACACACACATAGATGTACACAGGTGTAAACACAGGTTTAATGAGGTGTATTTATTTGTAAAGTTAATTGTAAAGTGTCAAATCATCATACATACATCATTCATGACTGTTTAATACATTATATTGTTTTATTAGCAAATAAAATATGGAAAGCAAAAGGTGCTTCAACTTCCAGTGCATACTGTGTATATTGTTAATGTATTATAGCTTTAGAATATGACATTTTGTTCAAGCTTGTTCTGAGAAGAATACAAATCACAAATTGCAGGAAAAAGGAACTGAACCAAAATTGAAGCAGAAGATGTTAAATAAATCTCTGATTGACTCAAAGTAAACATGCGGGGCAGTTGCTTTAAATAAATAAATCAAATTACACTTTAAATAAATAATAAATAACGTTTGTGTCAGTTTTATAGTATGCAAGGTCTTTGATGATTCAACAGTACTTTTAATCCGTTTTTCTGTAAAGAGAGGCATTTCCTAATCCAATTCACTCTGTTGCAGAACTTGCGTACTTTGGGAAAGAAAATCAATGGAGTTGTCTTTCTCGATACTTTTCATTCGGAAGCCATCAAACTAAAACATTGTTGCTCTTCTTTCATGTACAGTTTTGGTATCTTACTAATAAACTGTTGGGAAATGCAGCTTTGTCTTCAAATAAAGTGCTCAAATTATAAAAAACAATTTATTTAGACTGTACACTGCTTTCAGGTACTACATTAGCAGTTATGGTCAAATAAGCTCAGGCATTTTTTATTTTATTTTACTTATTTATTTGATCAAATGCTGACATTTCTGTTGATAACTTTTCTTTATTTTTTCAAGTCAGCTTGAGATTTGAATTAACCTCTGATAAGACAGGGAGATTGGCCATGGTCATCTATTTAAGCATTCTGATTTGCCTGTAGGTTTTTTCTTCCCCTCAAAAACTGCCTACTGTATACTCAGCATTATCTTAAGATCTTGGCAAATCAATATTTATATCCTCTGTTGCTATGATTTATTGTATAAGTTCAATTTTGTCCCCAGTCGTTACTCTTTACAAGAAATAAATATTTATCTATATGTGTGTGTATACACTCACCTAAAGGATTATTAGGAACACCATACTAATACTGTGTTTGACCCCCTTTCGCCTTCAGAACTGCCTTAATTCTACGTGGCATTGATTCAACAAGGTGCTGAAAGCATTCTTTAGAAATGTTGGCCCATATTGATAGGATAGCATCTTGCAGTTGATGGAGATTTGTGGGATGCACATCCAGGGCACGAAGCTCCCGTTCCACCACATCCCAAAGATGCTCTATTGGGTTGAGATCTGGTGACTGTGGGGGCCAGTTTAGTACAGTGAAGTCATTGTCATGTTCAAGAAACCAATTTGAAATGATTCGACCTTTGTGACATGGTGCATTATCCTGCTGGAAGTAGCCATCAGAGGATGGGTACATGGTGGTCATAAAGGGATGGACATGGCCAGAAACAATGCTCAGGTAGGCCGTGGCATTTAAACGATGCCCAATTGGCACTAAGGGGCCTAAAGTGTGCCAAGAAAACATCCCCCACACCATTACACCACCACCACCAGCCTGCACAGTGGTAACAAGGCATGATGGATCCATGTTCTCATTCTGTTTACGCCAAATTCTGACTCTACCATCTGAATGTCTCAACAGAAATCGAGACTCATCAGACCAGGCAACATTTTTCCAGTCTTCAACTGTCCAATTTTGGTGAGCTTGTGCAAATTGTAGCCTCTTTTTCCTATTTGTAGTGGAGATGAGTGGTACCCGGTGGGGTCTTCTGCTGTTGTAGCCCATCCGCCTCAAGGTTGTACGTGTTGTGGCTTCACAAATGCTTTGCTGCATACCTCGGTTGTAACGAGTGCTTATTTCAGTCAAAGTTGCTCTTCTATCAGCTTGAATCAGTCGGCCCATTCTCCTCTGACCTCTAGCATCAACAAGGCATTTTCGCCCACAGGACTGCCGCATACTGGATGTTTTTCCCTTTTCACACCGTTCTTTGTAAACCCTAGAAATGGTTGTGCGTGAAAATCCCAGTAACTGAGCAGATTGTGAAATACTCAGACCGGCCCGTCTGGCACCAACAACCATGCCACGCTCAAAATTGCTTAAATCACCTTTCTTTCCCATTCAGACATTCAGTTTGGAGTTCAGGAGATTGTCTTGACCAGGACCACACCCCTAAATGCATTGAAGCAACTGCCATGTGATTGGTTGGTTAGATAATTGCATTAATGAGAAATTGAACAGGTGTTCCTAATAATCCTTTAGGTGAGTGTATATACAGACGACAAATTAAAGGAAAAACCCGAATAAATGAGTGGAGGAACATAATGAATGCAGATGCCTCCAAACAGGTGTACTGCATGATACAATTAAGCAATTAACATCCTATCATGCTCTGTGGTGTGTATAAAAATGCTGAGCAGGCCCAGTTGACCTTGATTTTGGATCAAGATGGCAAGAGGAAAGGATCTAAGAAACTTTGAAAGAGGGGTCATTATTGGGGCACGAATGGCAGGAGCTTCAGTCACAAAGACGCTCAACTGGCTAGTGTTCTCGACAAGTGGGAGAGTGCATGTGTGGCGACACCAAGAGAACGGTACAGGCCTGACTGCTTGACACCTACAGTGAGGGGGTCCGGAGGCTCTGTTGTGCTGTGGGGGGCATTTTCCTGGCATGGTGTGGGTTCACTTGTCCCCTTAGAGGGAAGGGTCACTGCAAATCATTACAAAGTTATTCTGAGTGATCACCTTTATCCTATGGTGAAACATTTCTATCCTGATGGGAGTGGTCTCTTCCAGGATGGCAATGCCCCATCCACAGGGCACGAGGGCTCACTGAATGGTTTGATGAGTATGAAAATGATGTGAATCATGTGCTATGGCCTTCGCAGTCACCAGATCTCAACCCTTTCAATTTTTCATGCATAACTAAGGGGGTTTAATAAGACTTACAAGATGTATTTATATTTAATGTATATATTTATTGTGCTGTAGAGACAGAGGGGTGTATCTGGAAGGTGCATAACTTTTTCTTCAGAATCGCTTAGCTTTATATTGTAAGAAACAGGACTGAAAACAAAAAATCAATGCATCCATCTATTACATATTCATCTACCACATTCATCTCTTGTCTACCGTTTCTGGATTCAGGGTCTGTTCTCCAAATCATTTCAGACCGTCTCCCCACATTACAGCGGGCATTCTTCAAAACTGCCCCGTCTGTAATCTCATTTGGGAAGCCGGAGCAGTCTAGTGCGCGTCCAAGTATAAAGTGAAAACAGATCAAAATGTGATCGTTGTAAGTTTAACTGACTCTGACCTCTTGCTAATGAATATTGCAATGCGTTTAAGTGGAGCAAGTGCCTGCAGTGCCATACAAGTGTATTTAAGTTATTGTGTTTTCCTATTGTGGATGGGGTCACGCTCATTGACTTGCATCCAGACAGAAACCAATTCAAACTCCGAAGAGGTCGGCCGCACTCAAATCACCCTTATAGTCTGCAATGAACAACTCCGGGTAGCTGTTCCTTTTCTTTAAAGAGGGCCAATTACCTGCAGCATCTCTATTTTATTTAGACCTGTATTTTACTTATTTCCTTCAAGGAGGACACATTTTTTATGCTTACACTAATGCAGTGGCAGATATTAAACTCAATAGCCCGTGATTGTATAAATCCCTCTTAAGGGAAAATAATTAAAAATAATCTCCATTAGCAACAGAGGATGGCTTTCCTATTGTTGCACTGTTTCCATAGAGCGCTGCTCCCCCACTACAGCCATACTTTAGGAGTCATGTACACGATTCAGAAAGTAATGGAAATTACAAAACCTAAGGAAACTAAAGAGGGTGAGCCTTAAGCAACATGTCAGGCTGAATGGAAAGTGTTAGGTGAGATTGTGACCCCAGAACACAAACCACTCGATAAACCTTTGAGTTGGTGTTGCTGTGCTGATCAATGGGCCAAGAAAAATGGCACCAAAGTGAGACAATGTCTCAGTGGAAATCCTTCCATTTAGTTGACTCCCATGCCATGCTCCCTTTTGTATACAAGTTAGTAACTGGATGAATATTGTAGCTGGCTGGCAAATGTCTTGAATGCAAAATTGAACAGGTAGCAAGAAGGTATTTTGGAAGGCAAATAAAAATGGCATGTGTAGGCTTGTTTTGATAGTTCTGCTATGGACTGTGGGAGACAGACAGCAGGTCTGCAGTGTCAGGCTCTGCTGATGGCGTGCCACACGTGGGAGCTGTGTAGGAGATGGGTGAGCTTTGGACAAGGGTTTGGCAGCATTTTATTAGCCATGATTCAGTTTTAAGGTACATTAGGTCACCAACGCAGGCAGTGTGATCTGGCCAGTAACAGCAGAAGACAAACCATGATTTGCTTAGTGAATTGCTGCAAGGGAGTCATTAGGTTGAGATTATCGTGGTGTGGTGCTTTTCCCAATAACACTAGATGACTAAAATGATCTCAGTGGGCACACATCTTTTGTAGACAATGGCCTATCTCCATGGTCACGATGAGGCAAGTCTTGTGTAACTCAGCTTCACAAGCTATTAAAAACTCACCCACATGCGCTCAGTGTTAGGCTACCTTGGAACTAAGGCAGTTTGTAGATACGCAACACTGTCTTTTTAAAAACATGTAGGAATTTCAAAGTGTCAAAAAGTAATTAAAAGAGCATTGGCTAGGTCTGAAAATAGCTCAATTAAGCTGGCCTTGAGCAGTGTTAGTGAGGTACACCAGAATCACTTGGGCTGATGGTTATTAGTCCAGACAAAACCATATTTCCATCTGAGTACTAATAATAATACAATCATTCATTTTAACTACAGCTGACAAAAATGCTTACAGTATAGTGGGACAAAAGGCACGCAATGTCTTAAAATACAAAATGATTGTAAGTACATGGTGGGAAATCATGGAAATTCACATATATATATGCATATATAAAAAAACTATATTCACAAAACCTTTAAATTGATGTATATATTGAAGTATAGTATGGATGGAGCACTTAGATTGCTCCAGTAAAATGCCCAGCTGTATAAATGGGTACAAATGTAAGTCGCCCTGGATAAGAGCGTCTGTTAAATGACAAAAATAATAATTAACCAGCAATTCTCTGATTATGATTGAATATATATATATATAATGTGACAGAAAATATGTACAAATATACGTCATGCATATCTTTGATATACAACTGAAAGAACAAAACAATGGCCAGGACTGTGATCAATTGTACTTACTCTATTAACTGAATTCACTGAAGGATGTTTCTCTCCCTCTCACTCTCTACCTCTTTTCTTTCTTCTGTTTCAGGCCTGTAAGTTGTGCTGAAACCTTGAAGTCGACACTCTGTGTTTCTGTCGCAGCACGGAAGAAAACTACACGTACACACACACGAAGAGAAAAAATAAAGAAGAATCTTAACAGTTAAAGAAATATATAGATTATTTGATAATTAAGGCCATCCTCTGAAGAATATGGTTTAACGGATCTCCTGTTGTTTTACAAGTAAGCCTCACTTTGCTCAAAAGCTCAGTTTATTGTCTGTTAGCCTCCCTCCCTCCTTCACGAACTCTGTTCCAGTTCTGCTGCCTTCGGCCTACTCTGCCTCTCTCTGCACATGGACTTTACCGCCTGAATTGACTTTTCATCTGTCTTCTCTTTTTTTGTTTTCTCCGGGTCTTTTGTTTTCCTGGGTGTTTTCTTTGAAAATGCAGGGCATCAACATCACAAACTCGAGCTGCTGGAAGAGGAAAGCGAGTGACTTTTCAGATGTATTTTGCAATTTTGTCACAGAGTACTGTATTTGATGCCATTTCCTTTTACTGGGAGGATATATAACTAAAGCCTGTTTTGTCTGCATTATGGTGGTCTAGCCTACTTCTGGGGCATGGTGGTCAAGTTGAAACATTGGGTCAAAAGTTTTAATTTCCATTTTTGTTTTTATTGCGTTAGTTGTAATCAAGTGGAATACAGCATATCCAGTATAGTAACGGTGTAAAAAGAAATGCATGGTAAACTTTTTGCCATGCTTATATTTATAAATATTGTACTGTTTATGGCAGACCGTGCTCAGCCCCCCACTCCCACGCCCTTTTGGAGGAATTAAAAATGTTTTCTTTTGTTGTTGTGGGTTGTTGTTTGGGATTTTTTCTTTCTTTTTTTTTGGCATATTCCGTCCAGTCTTCAAATTGTAAATGTTATTTTTCATTTTGAAGTCTTAGATTAATTTCAAACTGACAGTTGCTTAATGCCCCTTGTTTTTGCCACCGGTCATGTCCTGTTTGGGTCACACAACAACAAAAAAAAGACAAGAAAGAAAGAGAAAGTTAAAAGGCCATTAATTTTTCAGTTTGTTGGTATTGCGCTCGTAAAAAAATAAAAAGTAAAAAATACAAAAAAGTGTGTGTGAAAGACCCCATAAGTCATGAACAAACAAAAATGACGTTATGAATGAGTTATGTCTGTCTTTTGCACTAATTTAATAAACCCGTTACTGTACTTCCCACCACTTGGTGTAAGATATCTTTTATGATTGTGCACGCCTCGACTGACACCCTGGACGATAGTGTAGGACCCTACACTGAATAGTGCCAACCCAAGTGTGAACTACAATGAAGGACGAGTAGAAAGACGGTCTTTTTGGAGACACTGAAATGCTTCCCCCAGATTCCTGTCATCACCTGTTATCACAAATTGCCGAATGGGTGATGCATGAAATGGTATTTGGCTAGCCCCTGCAAGCTGTTTTCAGGTACTGTAAGCATCAGCGGATTGAAAGCAGTGGATATTGACCTGACAATGTGTTTCTTTAGATTTTCACCAGAAATCACAGGACCTCATCACTATTTTATTGGATATGTATTGTGTTTTCCTTGCTAGGAAAATCAAATGAGGTGTGAGAAGGCGATGTACAGTGATGGACAGTGTTGATGGTTGGGTTGCTTCACAGCTGTGAGATGCAGGGATGCCTTTGCCTTTCAGCAGGGGGTTTCACTACCCAGTTGCAGACGAGATATTTTTCGCTCTGCCATAGCTAAAGCAGGATCTGACTGAGATTTGGAAACCCATAGCATTGTATTCTTTCTAACACCTCTGCTCAACCCTTATGATAAAAGTCCAATCCTGACACTTTAATGGAAATAAACTATGTATGTGTCAAACCCGCAAGACACTACAAACAAAACACAACTAAATGAAGATAAATACACATTCACTTACCCCAGGTTAAGTTGCTAGTGATATGACAAGCATGTGAGTTCCTGGATCACCACCTCAATAAACCTTTCCCAAACCAAAGATAAGGTAAATACATTGGTGTAGCTGGAATTACTTCTTCAGGTGTACTAACCTAGAAATAATAAGTACAGCTGTTGCTTTTGTTGTTGTTGTTGTTGTTGTTGTTGTTGTTGTTGTTATTCTAAATATTGTCATCGTCATTACAGTGCATGTGTATTTCATATCCCTTCTATTCTGTTTGGAATACCTCACTCGTTATTGCAATAGGCTGCTGTAAACATTATCCAGCAAGAACTGATTGATACCCAGGGAACCTAATCAGCCATCACTGCTCTTACACCAGGCCCAGCTAAGTGGCATTTAAGAGGTGCTCAGCAGGCCCCTGCTCAGTAGGGTTCTCATTAGTTTGTTGATACAAAGCGGTTCAAGCCAACTCTTCCCTCCAGGGTACGTTCAATTCATTATGTTGAGCCGTACTTCTCCCCATCGAAGATCAGCAGCTTGTGTTGACTTAGGCCCAAATGAATTCAGAACGTCTCCCTGCATACCGATTGGAAATTCCAAACCTTTGTCACTGCATGGCCACTTTGTTTGCATGAGACCTGTTAACATCTACCCAAAGAATACAGTGGGGGGAAAAAAGTATTTGATCCCCTGCTGATTTTGTACATTTGCCCACTGACAAAGAAATGATTAGTCTGTAATTTTAATGGTAGGTGTATTTTAACAGTGAGAGACAGAATAACAACAAACGCATTTCAAAAAAGTTATAAATTGATTTGCATGTTAATGAGGGAAATAAGTATTTGATCCCCTATCAATCAGCAACATTACTGGCTCCCAGGTGTCTTTTATACAGGTAACGAGCTGAGATTAGGAGCACTCTCTTAAAGGGAGTGCTCCTAATCTCAGCTCGTTACCTGTATAAAAGACACCTGTCCACAGAAGCAATCAATCAATCAGATTCCAAACTCTCCACCATGGCCAAGACCAAAGAGCTGTCCAAGGATGTCAGGGACAAGATTGTAGACCTACACAAGGCTGGAATGGGCTACAAGACCATCACCAAGCAGCTTGGTGACAACAGTTGGTGCGATTATTCGCAAATGGAAGAAACACAAAATAACTGTCAGTCTCCCTCGGTCTGGGGCTCCATGCAAGATCTCACCTCGTGGAGTTTCAATGATCATGAGAACGGTGAGGAATCAGCCCAGAACTACATGGGAGGATCTTGTTAATGATCTCAAGGCAGCTGGGACCATAGTCACCAAGAAAACAATTGGTAACGCACTACGCTGTGAAGGACTGAAATCCTGCAGCGCCCGCAAGGTCCCCCTGCTCAAGAAAGCACATGTACAGGCCCATCTGAAGTTTGCCAATGAACATCTGAATGATTCAGAGGAGAACTGGGTGAAAGTGTTGTGGTCAGATGAGACCAAAATCAAGCTCTTTGGCATCAACTCAACTCGCCGTGTTTGGAGGAGGAGGAATGACCCCAAGAACACCATCCCCACCATCAAACATGGAGGTGGAAACATTATGCTTTGGGGGAGTTTTTCTGCTAAGGGGACAGGACAACTGCACCGCATCAAAGGGACGATGGACGGGGCCATGTACCGTCAAATCTTGGGTGAGGACCTCCTTCCCTCAGCCAGGGCATTGAAAATGCGTCGTGGATGGGGATTCCAGCATGACAATGACCCAAAACGCACAGCCAAGGCAACAAAGGAGTGGCTCAAGAAGAAGCACATTAAGGTCCTGTAGTGGCCTAGCCAGTCTCCAGACCTTAATCTCATAGAAAATCTGTGGAGGGAGCTGAAGGTTCGAGTTGCAAACGTCAGCCTTGAAACCTTAATGACTTAGAGAGGATCTGCAAAGAGGAGTGGGACAAAATCCCTCCTGAGATGTGTGCAAACCTGGTGGCCGACTACAAGAAATGTCTGACCTCTGTGATTGCCAACAAGGGTTTTGCCACCAAGTACTAAGTCGAAGGGTCAAATACTTATTTCCCTCATTAACATGCAAATCGATTTATAACTTTTTTGAAATGCGTTTTTCTGGATTTTTTTGTTGTTATTCTGTCTCTCACTGTTAAAATACACCTACCATTAAAATTATAGACTGATAATTTCTTTGTCAGTGGGCAAACGTACAAAATCAGCAGGGGATCAAATACTTTTTTCCCTCACTGTAACTGCCATCAAGTGCTGACTTGGAGGGCTCCTGAGTGGGTGCAACCAGTAAAAGGCTCTGCTTGGATCCGAAGCTGGGCCCTGTAGGCCGGGCATTGCTGACTCACTTCATTTTGACTGTTATACAAAACTGTGATATAAGGAGCAATGCACAGCTGCCCAAGTAAAGGGGGTTTAAAGGCAGTCAGGGTCTCCTTGGCTTACCATGCAACTGTGACCCCTGTGACTTACCAGGTGCACGTGAGCCTGAAATACCGGTCAGCTGCATTAGTCCAACCTACTGTACTTTAACTTTGCTGTTAGCATTGTGGGTTACGTATGCAAAAATGACCTGACAATATGTAAGTTGAATGATCTCTGTGCATTGAGTTAATCGCTCCTGTGTCAGTGCAAGGAACTGTATATTAATAATTCTAAGGAGCAAGAAAAACAAACAGTACTGGTTTAAGATTGGTAGTTGGAATCGATGTTCGATGTTATCCAGGTTTAGGTCACAAAACAAGAATTTTCAAGGTGCCTAAATAGGATATACAGACGGGTGACAAATTAAAGGAAAAATCTGAATAAATGAGTGGAGGAACATAATGAATGCAAATGCCTCCAAACAGGTGTACTGCATGATACAATTAAGCAATTAACATCCTATCATGCTCTGTGGTATGTATAAAAATGCTGAGCAGGCCCAGTTGACCTTGATTTTGGATCAAGATGGAAGTGCATAAACCCCTCATTACAAACACAAATGCGCATTTGAGAGTTCAGGGTTCAAAAACCATAGGCACTGGTCTACAGAGATGTGGAGAAAAGTTATCTGGTCAGTTGAGTCATCCTTCACCATATTCTCGACAAGTGGGCAAGTGCATGTGTGGCGACACCAAGAGAACAGTACGGGCCTGACTGCTTGACCCCTACAGTGAGGGGGTCCGGAGGCTCTGTTGTGCTGTGGGGGGCATTTTCCTGGCTTGGTTTGGGTCCACTTGTCCCAAAGGGAAGGGTCACTGCAAATCATTACAAAGTTATTCTGAGTCATCACCTTTATCCTATGGTGACACATTTCTATCCTGACAGGAGTGGTCTCTTCCAGGATGACAATGCCCCCATCCACAGGGCACGAGGGGGCACTGAATGGTGTGATGAGTATGAAAATGATGTGAATCATATGCTATGGCCTTCGCAGTCACCAGATCTCAACCCAATTGAACACCTATGGGAGATTCTGGACCGACATGTCAGACAGCGCTCTCCACAACCATCATCAAAACCCCAAGTGAGGGAATATCTTTTGGAAGAATGGTGTTCATCCCTCCAGTAGAGTCCAGAGACTGGTAGGATCTATGCCAAGAGCATTGAAGCTGTTTTGGCGGCTCGTGGTGCCCAACACCTTACTGACACACTTTATATTGGTTTTATTCCTTTAATTTGTCACCCATCTGTATATAGGAGCTATATTTTTATTATCTATGGTGGTGGTTTGCAACTTTTTCTTGGTGAGGATTTCAATTGGTGGATAAATATTTAAAACTTGTTTTTGTTTGTTTTGTTTCTTAATGGTTAATTTCAAGGTCTCTCAAAGGACAGTTGAGTCTGGGCTTGGATATTACAGAATCGCTCCTGGAGGCTGTGTCTCCATTGTGGACACAGTATTGATGTAAGTACTGCACAACACAGGTCTGAAGTACTCTTTCTGGCCACAGGGCTTTTCCTCTCTTAAATCGCTTAAACCTTTCTGTTTTATGATTCTGCTTTATTTGTTTCCCCTATCTGATTAATTGCACTGGAGGCACTTCACAAATTACAAGGATACATGGTATCTTCACAGTTTTTATCACTTCCTAATGCTGTTCAGTTTGCTTGTGGATCAGTCTTTCTTTAGTAGAATTCACAGTGGTGGCCAGAAATATTGGCAGATCTGATGATAATATGATTATACAGTTTGCTGCAATCAACGTAAACAGCGTGTGTGCTAATGTGGGTATGAGTGTTAAACAAGTTTAGCAAACTTTTAAGATGATATAGGGTCTGATTAATTTGGCAGTTTTTTATTTATTTTTTGGTTGTTGTTGATTATGTTTTTGTAGTTCCTTTCATTAGTAAGAAACCTGCCAATATTTTTCCATGCACCCTTTTGGGCTTTTATCCAAACCTGATCCTAAAAATGTGCTATGTTTATCGAAGAACACAATAAGGGTCTTGTTGAAACCCATTTGCTTTTTTTTTTTTTTCATCTGGATTGATTAACTTGGAATGAATACTTCTTGGCGATATTTTGTGCTTTTTTTGTTGTTGTTTGTCCTTACCTCTGTTACATAAAACTAATTCAAACATAACATTTAAGCTCAGTCTACATTCAATGCCTTTCAATGGTAATCAATTTCCTTCTAATTTTAAGAGATCTACCTTTCTCCAACAGAGCAATTAATTTGTTTGTTTTTAATTGCCCTGATTATGCACCCCAGAGATGGCACCATAGGTAATTCCCACCACCCCACTTTTTTTTTTCTTCTATAAATCATGTAGGTTGTTAACTTTGTTTTAAATTAAAAATCACAGTTAGTAGAAGCACATCCCAGTGGGAACAGGTGTATATTGTATCCAAACATACTTATTTCACATGCTGTTTATTTTTAGCAATGCGTAAGACGGGGACTCGAGCTGTTCCTTCCCATAGTATTATTTCTCACTGAAGCCCCTTTATGAGTGCAATCTCTGATTGCCGTCTTACATTTTCCCATCAGATGCAATCCAGTGTAGTAGCTGCATAATCCTCCATTTCCTCGCAAAGCTGGTGTTTCTTTCCCACACTTCCAAACGTTTTAATTACCGTGTGCGCTAAGCTTTAAAGCCTGTCAGAGGAATTCTTTCTACAGTTTCTAGTTTTCTTTTTTTTAATCCTCCAGTACGAGAAAGGTATCTTTCTTTTGTGGCGTTTGATATGTGCACTTCTTACCACCTGGTTTTGACATGTATCTGCAGATCAGTTGTTTAGGTTTTCAAGGGATTTCCATAATAACAATAGGTACAGACACAATGCTTCAAAGACCGACTGCATTTTGCACTTCCTCTACAGTTCCTGGTCTTGGTACAGAGAAGGACCTGAAAGCAGTCGATGTGTCAACTATGTGCAATATTTGCATATGTATGCATCTTATAATGGCTGCTTTTATGATAAGTGCCGGAATCTTGCATATTGTTTGCAGTGTCTGTAATTCTGTTTATCCTATTGTCACAAGAATGGCACAAGGGCATTTGTTAAGAGATAAATAATAATAAAAATGTCATACTTTTGCTATAAAGGCATGTCAGCATTTAAGATACACAAATTCAAAGAAACAGCATGTGCGTAAAATCTCCAATATATATGTAATTGATAAAGGATAACATGTTTAAAAGATACACAACAACCGAACAACTGAAAATAATTTCTACCGTAAACCTCAGATTGCAAGACACCTTTTCACTTGGCTATAAACTGTTTTTAAAAATCACCCAGTTGCCCCGCTAAAAAGGGTCAAATATAGTTTAAAGCCCAGGTGTTAGAATTTCTGCACAGTCTGGGACAGTTATTAAACTCCATTGGTCGTGTTACAGCAGCATTACAGCAGATGTCTTCAGAAAAGCATTTTGAAGGATGTGAAGATATATAATTGTTTTGCCGTGCTGAGGATAACTCCAAATTCATTTTAATCCCACTCTCTGTCTCATCTTCCTGTTTTTTTCCCCTTTTTTATCCAAATATATATACCACCTAGTGTGTTCTGTTCTCCAACCCACGTAACGTTGACTAAAGCAAAGTCTGTGTACATTCCCCCTTTGAACAGCCCACTTGAGAATTTAAATCTCTGAGCATAATCTAGTGATGTTAAACAACAACTTTATACAATTAGTTAATGTTGTTAACTTTAATTTTGACACACAAAATAATAATTATGTATATATGTATAGTGTTACCTGTCCAGACATGTAAATGTGCACACATGTAATCTAAATTAGCCTCTGTTTAAAATTGTAAACATTTCTCAGTGTAACTTTGGACGTGTCTGCTTGTTAAATCTAAGATCCAGCATTGCGTCTGTGTGTTTCCTTCTCAGGAGTTATAAAAACAGTTTATAGACCCAGTGCCTGTGTCTTTTCTTTTCCTAGGGATGTGAATCAGTGTGAAATCATTTTTTTTGTGATATTTGTAGTAGAAGTTTGTTTTTGTTTAGTTTTTTGTTCTTGTGAAAAAAATAGTTGGGGATATTTCTGCTCTTACTGATGGTGAATTTATCCTGGGGAAATTCAATATAGTATATTTTTAGCCCATGCCAAGACTCATGCCTGTCTCTTTTGGGAGAAGAAAGAGAAGGGAAATGTGATCTCTACATTGAGTACTATATGTTTGAAGAAAGAGAAAAAAATCTCTACTCATTTGAAAGTGGTACCTGTGGTAGTGTAATTCCAGCGGTAGAGGTATTTGACTTGACAGCAGTCTGCCCTGGAGTGCTGGCCTATATTGAGGAAGGTGAACAAATACCATTCTTATAAACCTAACTATTCCTGCTGGCTCCTTGAGCTTCAAGTCTATCTCAGTCTTGCTCACTGTCTGTTATCGCAAATATAACACAAGACACAATTCAACCTGAGAGTAGAAACCATCTGCACACTATTCTTTGTTTACAGAACAGAGGAAGAACCAAATAAACAAAAAAGGAACCTGTGTGTTTTGTTTTGAAGATTGAACTTGCAATTTTTGCTCCTACGCTATAGGTTTGCTGGGCTTCTCTGTTGGACTCACTCACTTATCCTGAGGTTGCACAGGCCCAGATACAGTATCTGTATTCATGCTTCTCCTTTACAAAGCACTGCTATTGAGAGGGGTCCCGCACTGAGACGATCTGCTTGGAGAATACTTTTCAGTGAGCTTCCAACCTGCGCTTTGGAAAGAAACTTGTCAAGCAACCTGCGCTGGGGGAAAAGACGTCAGGGATGTTTTGGTGTACTTCTTTGTGTAGAATTTGGTGTTGTATTGGTTTTCGGCACCAGATACTAGATACAATTCACGGAGAATTGGGAGTTCCCCCTGAGTCAATATATCAGGCCTAACACCTCCCAGACCCTCATACTCTCCTTCCAGTGCATCAACACTCTTCCCTGGGGTAAACCGCACTAGGAACGAAGGGCTTAATGCACTCTCTGCAGCCCCAGGCCTCTCTTCTACACACTGTGTCAAGGTGTTCAGCTAACTGCAAGTTTATTTATTTATGTGTGGGGTGGGGGGGTGGATTTGTGTTCTGGATTGAGCTCATTCAGAGCAGAATTTCATAGCTGATGAACTGGTGCTCTAATTTACCAACCTTCAACACCCTCTTTTTAATTAGAGGAAAAGGAAAGAGTGCATTTCACCTCTAAGCATGACAAAGGCTTCTAAAGCAACTAAACTGCATTAATTATGTTCCAGCAGTCATACACTGAAATAACAGTGCTGATTAAGCACGTTGAACAGGCTAGCCGGTCAATTTGTGCACCGTACGTAATGTAGAATCAGTCATTGTTAAAACCCACAACCTCCCTTCCCTGTCAGTTATTGACATGGTAAAGAAATGCCTTTTTTCTCTCTCCATTTTGTGCTGTAGCTTTCTTTTTTCGGCATCTTTATTTATGAATTATTCAATCAAAGTGGATCACCTGGCTAATCTCGTTATCTTGACTGGCATGATAAAGAAAATAAGCTGACTCAAAAGAGCAAAGCAGCAGCACGAATCCATACACAGATTTATCCACAAACTAGTGGGGAGTGTCTGAAGTGAGTCTCCCCTACCTGTTCGGTACATCTGTAAGAATCTATGGATGATAATATTTCATTCTGCCAAAAGAGACTGGTTTGTTCAATCTGATTTTAATGAACAGCTTTCACTTTCCATCTTGAAGCCTCAAAGCCACTACTTATATATGTTTTTGTTTTTGTTTTTTCCCCCTGCTTTTATCCCCCCAGAAACACCTTCATGTTTATTTAAACTCACTTGATTCAAACTGACATGCATATGACAGCACTATAAAGCCATTAAATTAGGTCTCTGTAGGCAGCACAATCAAACATGCAGCCCTGTAACCTAAGATTGATCAAGCATCTGAGACCAACCATGGTATTTAACAGCCAGATAAATGAAGTATTTATCAATACATGGTTAAAATACACATCCAACAATTTAAATTGTATTGACGGGGGCTAGCATAAAGATATTGGCCTCTTAACGGAAAACAATCATTTGACAGCCGTTCAGAAATTCTTTTAGGACGCATTCATCATGACACGGGGTGCAGGGTTCAGTTTGACAGTAGCTTTTGCTTATTTGGTTTCTTGTTCTGTTCCATCTCTACTAGGGAAAAAGGCTTGTCTAATTATGGAAAGATAAAGATGATGTCATCGAAGAATTGTATTTTACCGTACTGGAAGGAAAGAAGCGTCTGTGCTGTTATTCACAGTCACACTTGCTGACACTGGGAATAGCAGAGTAGTAAGGTTTGTAGCAGGGCGCAGCACTAATTTAGCTGACCGAGCTTTTCACACACCTTGCACTCCATACTCTGTGAATGCCTTGCCAAAAATGCATGAGCTAAAAATGGTTCCTTAGTCACTGGGCCCCAAATGGGAACAGACAACTTTGAGCTGTTTCTGGGTTACATTGCTGTGCAAGAGCTTTAATAAATTCCTGGTCTTATTTATTTTTAGTCTTCTGCACCCTTGATTGAACACTTCCTTTACTATTAGCCGCATTTGTGAGAGAGGTAATGGATGCGATTCATTTTCAAATGTCTGGATGCTCTCACTAAACCCTAAGTGATCTAATGATTGCTTTTATGAATGGTTTATGGTTTTAAGATTAAAAAACGTTTTTTTTGTTGTTGTTTGTTTGTTTTTGTTTAGTTTGTTTCTGTCTCCATGGAAAGAAAGCATGAATTGTAATTAAAGCTATGTAGTTACAGTTCTTTAATGGAAAAATGCATAACAATCAATACGTTCTAATTCCCAGATCAATGGAGGTTTGCAGGAAACCTATCATTCACATGTGCATGCCTGCTAAGCAGCGGGAATTGTGATGTTTATTTGCAGATCTTTTTTGTTTTTTGCACCCTCTGTCAATCAAGATTTTAATTTTGATTTACTAATGCTTGCGTGAAAGATGATACTGAGATTGTATTGTCATAGTTATAGTGCATTATTTTTATTTTTTAGGACAAAAGGTGTACTTGTAAAAGTTACACAAATATTCCTTTACTTTTTCCTTTTCATCACTGAAAAAGTTAATGGTTCTTACCAGGGAGTAGAGAAGCCCTGTTCAGATGTCACTGAGTTCCCACAAAACAAATGTTATTCTAAAATCTGTCATTTAATGATTCAATTATCAAAATGTCTTTTTGGAGATCTTTGGAACCATTAAAGAAATCAAAATCTATTTCAAGACCTGGATTCACTGTGCTGTGATCTATTATTTAAACATGGCCCTGGTATTAGCTAGTCTGAAGGTGGAAATGAAAGTATCATGGCACAGACACAAGTAATACAGCATTGACCAGTAAAACCAATCAATGTAGCTTTTCCACTTCAATTGCTTTGTGTAGATATATATGGGATAAATGATTCGATAGCCATTTGTAACAGGTGTGTTAAGTGCAGTAACTAATTATACCATTGGCTGGTGACAGAAAAACATTACTTTTGTTCTTAAATTACAAAGTTATACACTGACATAAATATCACTGGAGACGTGCCCAGCTCACTGCTTGCTCTTGTTCCATCAGACATGAAGAGCAGACCAGAACTTTGCCCCAACCCCTCAAAACATCCCCCATCTCTGTGCCCAGCATAGCAGTGCACTGCTAACGTCACTCAAATAATGAAAGGATGGGTGGATGGATAGATCCAAAGATAGATGGATCAAGAAAGAGATCATGCACTTATGCTTTTTTTTTTCTTTTTTCTTACTTCCTTCACTGGTAAGTGCTTGTGCTTTATACAGGGTTGAGAAAGGCCTCTCACTCAGAGAATTTGTGCTTCTCAACTTCTCTTGTCCTTCTGGCCTTTTAGACACTTGAATCATGTTAAGTGAGTACGTAAGTGATCCTTGTCAGGCTCATTTGTTTTAGTCAGCAACGTGTCGGGTGCCAAGTCACGCTTTCCTTCATTAAAGGCTGGCTGTGATAACAGGGAAGGATGTAATTGTTATATAAATTTTTCTGATGCATCGCCGGCTCCCAGAGATCTTCAGAGCTGCATTTGTGTGAACTGAGGTCTCGCCAGCATCTCAGACAGAACATCATAACAGCAGGTGGATAAACAATTGGAGGCCTCTTCACACGTTTACTACTGAATTGAATCCCAACCTTTCAGGCTACTATACAAGGTAGTCCTAAAGGAATGTTAAATCTCATTAACAGGAAGTTAGTCTGCACTGACACAGACATACAGCATAATTGCAGCTGCTTTACACCTGACATCTGAAATGCGGTACAACTCAACGCCGCATACAAAGAGGTCGGCAACAAAAACAAAGCATTGCATTCTCACTGTTGAAGCTCTGTATTTCACCATTTTCACCGAAGTCTCTAATGTAGGAAGATGTACTTTGCTATTGTAATGTACATTGTAATGCTGGGACGTGTTCCTTCTTCTGAAGGGCATTATATCCATGCTGTCCTGATTAAGTAAAGCACAGTCAGCAGAGGTTCTGGTTTAATGTTGGTTATTCATTTGGTGGACTTCAATTGGTTTAGCAAATTGTGGAGCGAGTTTTACATTTTTAATCAACTAAGCTGACTACTTGTTCCATATAAAAGTTAGGGAGATGGCCGCATAGTTTTTGTGTTCACGTCCATTACTCTCCAACCACTGGGGTTGTTAATACTCTACATCCCAAGGCTCTGAAGAATCTAAACTGAGATCAAATGCAGTCCAGATTACACTTATCCCCCAGTACTATAGTGTGCTGTAACCACCATCAACAGTTAATGCTCAGGCAGCAATAGACTCAAGACATATAATATGTTATGCGGGTGGAGGATCCCTTAGACCTTTGCAAAACCACAAATCATCAACAGCACTACTGAAGGATGATCTAAGCTCCAAATGTACTGAAATTGCCCTTTTCTGTTAAGTTATCAAAAGCTGAATTGCCCCATGACAATCACACTATTAAACCCTTGCCTCTTTAATGATGTCAATGCCTCTTTCTGTCTGAGGTGCTAGATGTTTGCTCTACAATCTTACAATTGCATCAATATGCCACTAATCTGCCCAACACATGTAAGAAAACAAAAATAACACTTACTATTTTCTGCACTTGCTTGTGAACATCTGCAGAATTCTCAATAGTTATAGAAATGGGATCAGGTATGCAGAGCAGAACTTGAATAAAAATACTAGGATTAGCCTAATGGTCAGTTCTGTTAAGCATCCTTAGTTTTCTCCTTAAGGAATTGAGTTTAAAATTGTTTTACAAAATACCTTAACACATTGATATTGATTCACTAGTTAACAGAAAAGCTGCTACATTTAATACTTAATATGAAGGTGTTTTATGCAATTGGCCATTGATCTTCAATGCTCTTATGTTTCTGGTGTTACTATGTCTCTATCACTTTAAAAACAATTCAGAGTTACACAAATAGTGAATAAGAATTTGTTAAAAACATGTTGAATACTGGTCCACAGAACAAAAAAAGAAGAAAGGGAATTACTTTCCGGTTGATCTAAGTTGCTCTTATCTTTTCAAATACTGATGAATAAAAAGCATATAAATCAAATTTGTTTTGTAGTTGTTGCCTTTTGGAAGAGTATGGGTTCTGTCTGGCCCTCAACTATGCCTGTTTTCAGACCAATGAATATTGTTATTTTCTGTCATGTCTTATTTCATTTTACCTCTTTATGTATGTATTGTGCATTTGTTCTTTTCAGATCAAGTTATTTCCAATTATGAACAGAAACAAACATTTTCTGAAAAGTGAAAGTTTACTGTCAGAGAGTCTACAATAGACACAGGGTAATATGGTTCAACCCTGGACTTTCAAGGTGCTTCACCAATAACAATGAATGGTTCTCCTTGTGCAAAAAATCATAGCAACCACAGGATGATAATCTTGCACATATTCTTGGCTTACAGTCACAGTCACTATTATGATTTGGCTTTCAGTTTAACTAATTTGAACTTTGTTTAATAAAAAATAAACAAGTACAATTGGATAACATGTATAAGTTATAACACGTATACTAATCATGTATACATGTTTAATAGAGTATGTATATATACTTTATAAAGCATTAATAATGCATTCATTATATAACTCAGTTATAGCCATATATGGAATGGAGAGACTTTTTAGCCAGCTGTTTGATTTTGAGGCTATTCCATGTATTGTTGTAACAGAGTTATGAATGCTTTATAAAGTATATATTAATCTACTAAAAATGTATAAATAATTAATGATGCATGCATAAGCAGCACCTTATTATAAAGTTTTACCTTAAAGGGTGTGAAATATGTTTATCATAAATTATGGTCAATCCAATTATATTTGAAAGTACATTATAATGACAATGAAGTGACATGGCTCTGTGTCCAAAGGAAATACGTTAATGAATGGAATGAAGGTATGGTGTCTGTATCTTCAGTTTGTGTGTTGAAATCCTTTACAGCAAGATAATATTCATGTTGCTTAAATACAATCTAAATGTTTTTCCTTGATGATATTGCTTCAACACCAGAACCCAATCGTTGAAGTGTTGGCGTCTTGCTGCCAATTAAGTAAGAAGTTCTTGGAAGTGGCTGTTGAAATGAATTTGGGGTTTAACTCATCGGTTTCTAAAACGCTTTCACAGGGTGCAATCATTCAGTGCCTTGTCACTATAACTGTACGTGTGTAACATTAGCTGGGACTATTCCATTTGCAATAGATGGTGAAAATAATGGCATAGAGTGTGGAGAGCATAATAATAAATTACTAGAGCTTTAATAATGTATTACCTTTTAGCCCATATTTCATAGGGTTAATTATTGCAGTGGAAAGAGGTTTTCATAACTGCAAAATAGCAGAAGGTGGGTGTGGGGGCATGTAACAATTTGAATTCAAAAAGTTGCCAGGCAGGAAGGCAGTTGAGAGGCAGGAAGCTACCACGCAGTTTATCGTATTCCCAGGAGACAAAGAGATGAAATTTCACCCAGCAGCTTTTTTCTATCCACATCACTCCTCAGCCCTTTCTCTTTGTATTTACAAGTTGTTGTTGTTGATGTGTTTTATTTTATAAGTTTAAACAATAATCATTAGATAGAATACTGGAGGGAACTACATCAGGAAAACTTTCTTTGCATCTGCTTTTCAGCTATTAGACCATTATCAAGCCTGGATTATTCCCTGGGTAGATCTTTTATGAAAAACAAAGTCGATTCTGTTGTTCATTTTTCATGTATTTCCCCTTACAACTTAAAAAGTAACCATTCTGCTTGTGAGAAATGGTTATGCTTGTGGTTAAATGCTGTGATATTATTATTTTAGTATTTTCTCCCTGTTTTTCATCATTAAAGTTGTTTGTAATAACAGCAATATCTGTTTAATTTTAATTTTGCTTCATAGCTTATAGCATTCATTAGAAAATTATAAGACAAGAGTGGTGCAGTTTGCTGATGGCTCATTTCCCCTGCCATCTACTGACCAATATTTCATAAAAATATATTTACTTGTTATATTAGTATTATGCATCCTTTGTTTGCTATTTCATGCCCTGGAGTGTAACTAGATGCAACTGAATGATGAGGATGTGTGAACCAATGGTACCCAGTTGTTTTTTGTAGTTTAAACATCCATATGCCATTACTCTCAACAGGCATCACATGTCTTTTTTGGAGGGGAACTGTCACAGTTTTTAAAATGTGGTTTATATCAGGGATCAGCCTGAGAGTGGGCCAAGGGCAACATCCCCCAACCCCTGCCTTTTTTTTGTTTTTGTTTTTTTACAGATCATTGAAATATAAACATATGTTCATACATGATTTACAAACTAACTATTGAATCTAAAAATTAACTGAAAGCACAACACTCATGTCATTTTGGGATGTAATTGGCTTTTGGAAAGTGATCCAGTTTCCAGTAAAACCCGAAGGCATTTTCTCATCCCATGTGAAGCAAATGCTTTCCAAAATGAGATTAAAACTATTAGTTTTCCATTGAATTCTCACTATGTGGATTTGAATTCATTTGTTTTTAAATTACTGAACATAACTGAACATTTTTATAAAAATCTAAAAATTGTTTCAATTTTGCTAATGTTTCATATTTTAATTATTTAATTTCATGTTGTTGTGTTCTCTCCTCTACAACTTCCAGCTCCTACTTCTACACCTTACAAACGAAGGTGTGGCTGCTTCCTGCTTTTATGCAGGCACTGGCCAATCATGGGAGTCCTGCTGGTCAGGTGCTCTGCCACAATGATTCACCCTCCCAGGACTCATGGGAGGTGAAGTGTTGGCCTGCTTGCTAAGCTGTGCTCCTCCTAGCACTGTGATCCAATGTGTATAAGTCAAGTATCTGTAAATCTTTCTCTTCAGTTCTATAATGTTAATAGCTTTTAACGTCTAAAAGTGTAACCTTCATCACAGGCTGCTATAAATACCCCAAAGGAAAGAGAATTTGTCATCCCCATGGCAGTTTGGGCATAATTACATTCAATGTAATTACTACCTGAGCTGCCGCGGGGTAAGATTCCCGTGCTCTTTAGATGTAGTCTTTTCTGATATCCGGTAAGTGTTGACACCGTTCGGGTTTTAGCAGCGGCCATGATTGTGATGAAGGTTACACTTTAAAATATTAAAAGATACTAGAATGATAAAAGAAGATAGAAGATAGAATTGAATGGAAAATCACAGATTAATAGTTTACTTATACGCTCCTATCTACACACATGTACTAGTCATATTAGGGATTGTGATAGGTCCCCTTTCACCCTGCCTCTAAAGTAGGAGATTGAGAGTAGTTTCAGAGGGAGGGTGGTGAGCTTCACACAGTCTACTCTTATAGACTATTAGACACAACGGATCGAGAGACCACTTCCAACATCGGACATGTGATGATTCCGAAGACCCAGAACATATCATAGAAAACAAACCCCACGTGATTTGAACCAACATAAGAAAATGGAAAATAAAACACTAACTACTCTTTTTTTTATGAAATACTGCTCAGTAGACCTTTAGGATGTTTGAAGCAGAATGGTATCATTGAGAATGGAAATGCACCTATTACGAACCTGATTCAATTTGCTCCCGTTCTTTTAGTTCCAGTCTCTGCAGTTTTTAAAACTGAATCAATGGTAAGAGAAAGTGTCATCTGACAATCCAATAGTTTCTTGGCACATTAGGCTAATGGCTGTGCTTATATGAAGGGAGATAATATCATCTTTCCACAAGTAAATAAGGGGAAATGTTTCTTTGGATCATAAAAACAATCCGTTTACTCTTTTTATTAGACTAGAGTTAGATTCATGTCCCTATCACTCTCCAACTGGCGGGGAAGGGGGACGGAGAGAGGAGAAATCCTCCAAGCGACGAAATGGCCCCTCAGAAAATAAATATGTGCTAATGGATTCATATTGCCAGAACATGCTTTCTTATGATTTTTGATTGCTTTTGAAAGACTGCACAGATTGAAGGCAAAAGCAGCACATTTAATCAGATTTTCAACAAGTTCACTAGTTTTTAACATGTTCCTTTTCATCTGATGCGAAATCTATACAGTTCCTACAAGTTAATGCAGGAATATGGATGTCAAACTCAGAGACATGATTGCTACCCCTAAACACATAGGTAAATCATGAGAGACGGGACACAATCAGAAGAAAAGTTTTTTGTTTTTTTTTCAAGTCTTTATTTAATTAATTTAAGTTTCTCATCTGTAACCTGCAATTTCTTTTCCACCTGTTGGTCTCCTTGCTACATCTGAGGAATTGAGTAGAAGCCCACATGAAATATACATAAAGTATCAAGCCAAGTCTAAATATACACCCCAGTTACTTAAGTATCGATGTAGCACAACTGTTGTTATTCAGCCTCACCCATTTATATTTGTTGCTGAAAGCATGGCATTTGGCACAGCTCCATCTCGCATGAAAACGCAGTCACTGACATTTGGACCTCCCCTAGGTAAGCACAACATTCTGTGTCAGCTACTTAAGGTACAATTAAACGCCAGCCTTTTTATTTAGACCTTCAGAGATTATAGTAATACAATACTGCACTTCTTAAGCTGAAGTGTTTGTTAATATTTAAACCTATTAACAATCCAACACACCAGAGCACTTACTCATTTACAATTTGTTTTTCTCCGGCAAATGAAATATACTCAATAAATGGGAGTGTCAGATTTAATAATCGTCTGCCTTTGGTACAAATGCAATGATGACTTCAAAGACACCCCCCTACCACCACCACCACCCCCGAGTTGACTAATGTTATGCAAAGCCATGACAGGTTTAAGATTGATGGCATTTAATATACCGACTAAAAAGAAATAGCTCATTAATTGAAAGTTATCACATTAAATAGATAAGCTCCTGGACCAATAGCACAATTAGCAGGTGTCAAAGCCAAGTCAGTTTTATATAGTGATTTCCATGCTTCTTTAACATAAACTTTGAATCAGCAAGCCAAGGTATGGCATGTAAAATATGTAGCTATATTGCCACATACAGTAAATACTTTCTAAGAGGTTATACAAATGTGTCAGTTGCGGGCACTGATATAAGGGCCCATTCTGGCAAGCAGTTTTTCTTACTTTTTTCTACACTTTTTGATTGAAAATATAGAGCCATGAACAAATGTTGGCAGGTATTTGACAATAATGAGAACTTAATTCTGTTTCAGTGAAGAGACCATTATGATGGACAAAGACATACAATGCATTTGATTGATATCATTGAATTATGACTTTTATCGCACAGGATTTGATAAATGTTCTGCAGTTATTCCTGGGATAACAGAATGGTATATTGTCTGAACCAGGCCCCTTTTTAAGCATGCATGGTATACACTATGAGAACAGCTAAAGAACTTGGTCTTGGTTAACTGCAGAATATTTGCATTCGGTGCTTGGTGTAGAGATTCTGTTTGCGTTGGACAAATATCTAGGGGTTGTTATGTCTTTTATAGGAGAGGTATTTGCACTAACAGGACTTGTGCTTTGCCTTTTTTCTCCAGTACTGGTGAACTCCCTCTCTCTCTACTGCCATCGAGTGGTCAAGAGGAATGTGGAACGCAGTGTTAGTTGAAGAGCCTTATTCACGCTGGGGTTGAAATTGAATGAAAATCGTTTACAATTTCTGTTCAGTTGATTTATGTATTTATTATTTGTATTTGTTTGTCATTGAGTAGTTTGCAGCAAATTAGACTGTTCCACTTGAGAAATGGCTCCTTAGTAATTACAGGAACATATTTATAGGAAGTAGACATATCTCTATAAAAGCATATTGGTAGTAATGAGAGCAGATGGAAGTAATAGAAAAAGCTCATTGTTTTTTGTTTGAGTTTATTTCATTTAATTAATATATCACAGAAAATAATACATTCAAATGTTAAAGCGTTTATGAAAATCTAATATTATTTATAATATTATATAATATATATCAGCAAACATTGTAGAGAAGAGAGTGCAGCTCTCACTGGTACAGCACAGGCTTATAGACACCTGGCAGTCCTAGAATCCTGCTAACCCAGAGCCACTAGATATAAGAACATAAGAAAGTTTACAAACGAGAGGAGGCCATTTGACCCATCGTGCTTGTTTGGTGTCCATTAATAACTAAGTGATCCAAGGATCCTATCCAGTCTATTTTTAAATGTTCCCCAATTTTCAGCTTCAACCACATCGCTGGGGAGTTTGTTCCAGATTGTGATGACTCTCTGTGTGAAGAAGTGTCTCCTGTTTTCTGTCTTGAATGTCTTGAACCCCAATTTCCATTTGTGTCCCCGGGTCTGTGTGTCCCTGCAGATCTGGAAAAGCTCCTCTGGTTTGATGTGATCAGTGCCTTTCATGATTTTGAAGACTTCAAATCCTCACGTAGTCTTCTCTGTTCCAGAGATCAATACCTGAACTACTGGGCCCAATCCTATCTCTGAGTGGAGATTATTACCAGTTTACCCACACAGACGTCCTGTTCAATTGATGTGTGTCCATATGAACATGGCGTATGGGAACATTTAGGCAAGGCACTATGAAACTATGAAAACCTGATTACTTTAATACTATGCTGTAGTGCTACAAAGATTATTTGAATGATTGTATAATAAAATGAGACAATAAAACAATATTAGGTTAGTATTTGCTAGGTTTTCAAAATGGCAGAAAGAGAACAAGCAACAAGTTAATCATGCCATATCTCGATTATGTGAATAATCAAAAAGTAATCAATATATAATATATGCAGCTATGTTAATAGTTGAAAGCAGCACTGCAAGATGGGATAGCAAAGTGGAATGCCTTCAGTCACTTTTAAGGACTTTTACAGAAATAGACCTCACTAATGCTCCTTTCTGTGCAATACACAAAAGCAGAACTATGTGGGAGGGATGTGTCATATAGGAATAATAAATGTATATACTGCAAAATAAATACTTAGAAAGAGCCGCTCAGTCTCCCAAAGACACAGTGAGGTTGTAATGGAGGGCAAGGAACTCTGAGCTTGAACCAAAGGCATCTGCTCAGTCTTGACAGTTCAACACTGCAGGCACGATCACAGCCCCGGGCCGTCAGAAGGTCTTCAGCGGTCTTATCAGATGGTGTAACCCCCTAGAGTGAAACTGGCCCACTTTGTTATATCTTTTTTTTTTCTCTTTTGCTCTGAGAGGTGTTAATATACCCAGTTGGTAAGTTTTTCTTTCAGTTTTTTTTTCACCATTTGTTATGACACTGCATTTGCACTCCAACTCCATTCCAACTTTCTACAATTTTGCAGTACTTAGTCTTGTAACAAATTGCTTAACAAATCCTAAAGGTGTTATCCCCACCCCCCACAGAAAAAAGCAAATGAAGTCAGAGTTTCAATAGATGCCTCAAGACATGATATGCAGCATTTAATGAACAGTCTTGTTAATAACAGTATTAATAAAACAAATTCTCAATATACAGCACGGCATTTTCAATTCAATAGCATTGTTCTTTGCATTGTTGGCCTAGTTTCCTTTATAAAATCAAAGGAACACTCAATTGAATGTATCTGCCTTTTGAAAACAGTCTCATTTGATAAGTAAATAAAAACATTATTGGTAGTGTTCAGACAATGAAATGAATTGATTTGCATAGCTGTTCATGTGACAAGTCGGTCATCATCCCCACCATGCAGAAAGAAGCAATGTAGCATAAAAGAAAGAGTACAGCAGGGTCTACATGGCCTTGAAAATCGCCTCCACAGTCCTAAGACGCAGCGCCCACATAACCAAGCATTCCTATCGGTGCAGCGAAAGCACGTCCTTCAGGGACAGTGTATCGTGAGGGCAGGGTCAATCTCTTTCTCACATTTCAAATAGCTTCCATATTTAATTGAAAACCAGATGAGGAATGATACGTGGGCCTCACATGACATCATCATTCGGGATCCAGCGCTCCCTGCTGTAGGTCACGTTGCTCTCCGAGACAAAAGTCAACGCCAAAGTGCACGTGTTGGAATTTCCGTGGCAACACTTGATGCGCTGCTCGTGATATGAAGTGCAGTTCATTCCTAAATTAGTAGGAGCCTTGAGCTATGTCATATACATCCCATTCATTGCATTTGATTCCTTATGCTGTAACAAATAAATTATATGTGTATCCCTATTGATTTCCTTATTTTGTTTGCCAGATTCACTATTCCTGCAAAATAAAAAAGACTTCTGAAAGCAATAGTCAGTAGGAGGTAAATCAGAGTTATGCAGAGTGGGACCAATCAAATTCCTATCCAAATCTATAGGACATGCACTACTAGCTGGTTTTATGCTACACCAAATGGGCAGATACAAGCTGAAGTGGAAATAACTTTGGTTATCACACTTTTAAAGTAAGAAATTACATAATAGCACCATGCTGGTGATACAAATGAATGTTCTGAAATATGCAAATCTATTGATTTGTTTCACAGCCTATAAAAACATAAATTATTGAGCTGGGATGATTGAGGCTTGCTGCATTTTCGACAGCAGGGTTGAGTATTCATTGTGTTCCACTGAAACTTTAGTTGCTGGTTTGAATCCTTCTGTACCATTCAAGTCCATCAAATGTTTCTAGCATGGTGTAAAGTATGAGCATCACATCCTTAGTAATCTGTAACCTTTTAAAATGTTATTTGATATATCAAATGTATTAATAGTCAGTTCAATCTGGAAATGTAAATTCTGAAAATGTAAAATAAATTAAAAAAGGATTAATTACACACACACACACACACACACAAACTAAAAACATGCCTGAAGCCTTTTTCAGTTTTCTGAACATATTAGCAATACTGAGACATCCAGGATAAAAGGCTTTCTGTGACACTCATTTTGCTGTAATTAGTGTTGTATAAAATTATTTTTTAACACAAAATACAGTCTTGACATAGATTATAAAAACAAAGCATTAAAGGAAGAGAACCAATATGCACTAAGTAGGAGTGTATGATTATATGACTGTTCATAGAGCTCTCCATGGTGCTGAAATCCCAGGGAGCTATTAGATAACATGTGCGTTTTTAGTTCCCAGTACTTTAAATAACTTGTCTGTCACACCGTCTAAAAAAAGGTTGTTTTCAGGAGGTGGGCGACAGGAAATATCCTGTTTTTCTTTGTTTTGTACAAACCAAAAAAGAAAAACCACAATACAGATCTTAATAAAGCATGCAACACCAGTATTTTCCACATTGTCTGTACTGTAATGCGTGTATGTATTTGCATCCCTTTTCCTTTAAAATTATATTTAAATTAATTTGTTTTCCGCTTCCATTCCAAATAATGCTATAATGTCTATAAAAAAAACTTAAATTAGTATTTTAAAACAAACACACAAAAAACCTTTTGGTCAAAACAAAATTACCATTTTATACCATACTTACCTAGTAGATAATATAATATGGCTTTGTAATATTCAGCATTTTCCCTGACCTTTCTACCTCTCATTTACATATCATGTTGCTGTACTGCCTTTACCAGGAAAAAAAAAAAAAGTGTCCATTTTGTGTAAGAGGTAGACTTCATAACACCCAACCTTTATTTTTCCATGTTCAAACAAAATGTTGGATTTTTCTAATTGCCTAATCCTCATTAATGTGGAAACAATTACGCAAAGCCATTTTAATATGGTGTGTCCAGCATTAAACTAGTTTATTTCCCTCATTATAATTTGATCACTGACTGATTAACACATTGCACTCTCATTTTTGCACATGCAGTTTCTACATTCAGCTTTAAAACGAAAAAGCTTACGTAATTTTAAACTCAATTTAGTCATGACATGCCAGAAGCCCTATAAATTAAGCCAGACATTCCTCAGCTTTATGCTATGTTGTCCTAAACAGATCTTATCTCATATGGTGTTTTTGATACTGTGTAATTTTCACCTGTCTCTCTGCATCCTGAATTGATTAAGAGATGTTTAGACAGCTGTAGGGGAGTCACAATTTATTAAATAACTTAAGCAGGGAGACACTGCACAGATTTTGGTGAGCTGTTTATATCTGTACCACCACACTCATACAGCAGGGTATTTTTGAAACCAAGGACTGAGTGCAGAAAATTGTTATGGGAAAACAATCTAATTGAAAAAATATTCCAATTAAGGGATTAATTAGTCTGTCATTAAGAGCTCTGATGCAGCAAAAGTTAAAAAAAAAAACAAGAATGAATTAAATTGGGCTAAAGCATATATTAAAGAGAATTTATAGATTAAGGCATTTTTCCAGGCGAAGCAGGGTGTGCATGTACAGAATTGTCTTGATCACTTACTTTGCCTTTGTCACCTGATTCATATTTTATTCAGTTGTGTTTCTATATTTCTCCTTTACCCATTTAATTTCTTCTGCTCCTCATGTATTTTCCCGGATTGCTTCATTATTTTCTTTTAAAAGCTGATAAGACAGGAATGTATTTCAATACGATATATATGTAGGATGTCGGGGGAAAAAGCAAACACAAAATGCAAAGAACAAGGAGAAGAAGGTGACTATGTAAAATGCAATTCAGAAAAAAGAAAATCATATTCATAGAAAGCAAATGGGCCTGTATGCGCTTCCGAATGAACGGCGCAGCCCATGGTGACAAATCAAACAAACAGAGCCGAGAGTTCAATTTTGTATGCGATGCCTGTGAGGAGGAGAATGGCTGAGCTGATATCTACAAGATAAGTTAATCACACTTAGAAAACCAGCACAGGATTAGTAAACAATCCTCCCCAGTAATGCAACTTAACTGTGTGACCCCCTGCACATTTCAATTTTATTTTGCGCTGCCTGAAAAGGAATAGTGCTTAAACTGACAGAGGCAAATGTCACCGAAGTGCCAGGCGGGCCGTGTTCCCCCATCTTAATTTAATAAACGCAGCTTGTTGCTCTTGCGGTTTTTCTTTACTAGTGTGACCATTTACTTTGTATTTGGTCTTCACAGTAGGATCTTTTTTTTTTTCAACAAATGTGAAGGTCAAATAATTTAAATAAGCTTTTGTAATGAAGGAAAATAAAGACAAGCATGCAGAACAGTATTGTACAATGTGTGTGGCTTAGTATAAAAAGACTAAGAAAATGGTTAATTTATACATCTGTTTTAAAGAATATTTATATATATATATATATATATATATATATATATATATATATATGTATATTGTTTTTAAAGATATGATTAGTGTCAGTTCTCATCTGTAGGAATAACAATTGCTTTCAAACCTTTCCTAATTTAGCTATATGCATTATGTGACCAGATAGGATTTGAGCAATTGTCTACTTGTGAAGACTGCTTTGAGAGAAGATGCCACTTGTCAGAGGAGATTTAATACAGTAATAATTATCACCTGTGTCTGTTGCCATGGTTACCGATGGTGAGTTGGCCAGACGACCACAGAAGGAGAAAAAGAAAGAAAAAAAAGAAACGGAAAGAAAATGTACTATCAAACCAATTTAAACTGGAATCACTTTTTTGTTTGTTTTTTTGTTTGTTTTGGTCAAAAACACTATATCCATGGAATACAGTACTTGTTCCTCTCATACTGTGGCTTTTGTCCCAGGCTTTCTTGAGAATTGTTTGGGAAGGATTTGTGTCAGTGTTGCTTGGTTGTTGTTGCTGTTTTTAAGTACTTGAAGAAGCATTCCGATACAAGTTCGCTAATGCAGCTCAAATAGAAAGCACAATGTACCACTAGCTTTGACAGATTATGCAGGGATCTGAACAATTCATTGGTCTGGCTGCTGTTCTAGGGATAAAAATATGTCTACTGGAAATGTAAACACAATAGGTGAGTTATGACCTTGGACACTATTAATAAACCTGCAGGAGGGCATGCAAATGTTTCTGCTTTTGCGAAGATGTTATGATTCAGGTGTCAATTGATGACTTGAAATGGCCATGTAATTTCATATGATTTTAACAGGTTTATTACAGTTATATCTTAAAGCCAGGCACCAACAGCTAGAAGTAAATCAGTGCCCTATCATACCACAAAAGAGCAGGAATAGAGACGCACAAAGGTTTGCTTTTTTCCATTGAATCAGCTCACACAGGATTGGGGGGATGAGCTCATCATATTGAGCAACAATCCAATGTGTTTACTGCCTCCAAAGTGGCTATTGTAAATCACTCTGTAAAAGGTATGCTGATGGTATACCTATTAGTGTCATTCTGGGCATAGATGGTATAGTTTGAAAAACATTCTATGCCTTTTTTGTCATATTTGTTGAATGAACAACACACTACAGTCATCAACCTGTTTTGCACACTTTAATTTTGTATTTTGTGCCAATTTAACAAATGGCCAGCTCAGACTAATTGTTATTATTTTTCAATTTACATTCCTTAGTTAACAAATGGTTATTGCACCCTGGTGAGCAACCTGAAATCTTTTTGAAGTATAGTGTCTGGTAAGTGACATTTTGAAGCAATTTCAATCCAGACGAGTTTTAATTAAGCCTTCAGCCTGCCATCCCTTGTGGATTCTCCTGCACCAAAGCAAAGGAGGGTGATTTTTTTTTTCTCCCTTCCACAACATCTGCTTATGTTTCTCTGTAATGTCAGGTCCTGACGACAGATCAGGCCAAGAAAAGGACGCTTAACGTTCTGAATGTCTCCCCAGGGTGCAGTACAGTGTATTTATTCATTATGGCTTATGGTCCTCATTGTCTCCTTTTGGGTTATGTTATTATTTGTGATGCAAACAGCTTAAAACAAGTGATTTCTTCATGAATGGTGGCGAAAGATTAATGTTATAGACAATGAGGAGAGCTTTGGAATGCAGAAAAGCATCCACAAAGGAAGTCTATATGATACAGGGACAGAGAGTCTTTTTGTAAATATACAGTACTGTGCAAAAGTTTTAGGCAGGTGTGAAAAAATGCTGTAAAGTAAAAATGCTTTCAAAAATAGACATGTTAATAGATTATATTTATCAATTAACTAAATGCAAAGTGAGTGAACAGGAGAAAAATTGAAATCAAATCCATATTTGGTGTGACCACCCTTTGCCTTCAAAACAGCATCAATTCTTCTAGGTACACTTGCACAAAGTCAGGGATTTTGTAGGCATATAGTCAGGTGTATGATTAAACAATTATACCAAGCAGGTGCTAATGATCATCAATTCAATATGTAGGTTGAAACACAATCATTAACTGAAACAGAAACAGCTGTGTAGGAGGAATAAAACTGGGTGAGGAAGGCATTTAGTTAATATAATATAAAATATAATTATTGAAATGTCTATTTTTGAAAATATTTTTACTTACTTACATTTTTTCACACCTGCCTAAAACATTTGCACAATACTGTGTATATATGTATTTAGTCTTTTTGTTTCAGTGTGTTTCTTTCTTTTTATTTACTTTTCTTTCCCTGCAGGTTGCTAAAATATTTAACATTTTCTTTAGGGGGGTTCTATAGTTTAATATTATGAATAATAATAATCATTCTTGTTCTGATCTGAAAGGAACTTTACAGGGATAATTCCATTGTGACTACTTTGTCATAATTTGTTTAAGTAATTTTGTGATAATTTGTAATGAACACATTACTGACTTCAGTGGTCAGAGGTGACCACTCTTCACTGGATTGAACAAATGACTTGCAAACAGAAATTAAATGTAAAAGCTTTCCAAGTCTTTGTAAGCTGATGATTAAAGGTAACCTATAAAATCTGCACTAATTCTCTAGGGTCATGCACAGCCATTCTTATTTACTTATTTATCTGTTTGTTTGTTTGTTTGTTTGTTTTTGTTTACATTTTGCCACCCCCAACTGAGCTACTGTGGCCTTGTTTTCCTTTTGGTTTTTAGGTGATCTGTCTGTGTTGTACTCTGTAGTCTCTGCCATTTGCTGTTTGCTGTCCTGGTTTAATCACTATTGAACTATTCCAAGAAGTGCTATCTTCTTAAACAATTTCCCCAAGCGGACACGGAGGGACTGAGAGAGAAGAAGCATATCACTTTTGAGAAAGAAAGCAGAAGATAGAGAGACGGAGAGAAAGAGATGCTTGTGACAAGAAGTAGTGATGAAAGATGATTTATGATAGTAAAGCACTGTTTGAGACAAATTGTTTTCAGCTGTAGAAAAATAAGCTCAAAGGAAATCTTGAAAAGTGCAAAACCCTGAGGGTCTTCGCTTACATCCAATGGCATGTGTTTAGGAAAAACATTCCTTGCAGAAATCAGATTTTACATCCATATTAGAACCCACAACCAAGACTAATGGAGATGAATCACTGGCTGTCATAATCACCACGATAGACAGCCCCTCATGTAGTCTATTTAAGATGTGTGTCAAGGTAAGTAAAAAATAAAAAAGATTATTTAATGCACAGGGTAGAATTCTGTCAGAAGAGCTAATAATGAATGTATCTTTGGCTCCAGTTAACCTGCTGTCTGGGAGATGCTCTTCCTTTCGTGTTAATGTTATAATTATCCTGTTTAAATCAAGTGCTCTAAAAGCATGTCACCTTAGCTGTAAGTCTTATACAGGTGCCCCCCCCCCTTTTTTTTTTTCTTTCAAAGTCTAACGTGAGACACCTTTTGAAGAGGAGCCGGTTCTTTTTTAAAGTCGCACACGCATTTACCGGGGAGGTCAGCAATGCAGAAGGATGTCGTTGACAATTGTTTTGACTAATAAGCGAAGTGTGAGAGCCTCACCACTTTCCTAGGCTGAAAAAAAAACATTGAAAAGATAAAAATGCCCTCCCTACCCCACACTCACATGTCTAATAACATTGTATGCTTTACAAAACTCAGAGAGGTAAAATAATAATAGCAATATGAATATGAGAGAGATCATAAAGCCATTCCAAACCTTAACTAAGATTTCGAGACAGAAAGGCTACTTGACTGAATACTGAGTGACAACAGAAATGGTATTTGATTGTGTGTAATAACAGAGCTTTGTCTAAGCATTAATCTTCTCTGGCTTATTTCATCTTGGTTGTCTGCAGCAAGGAGACGGGTTGGTTTTTCAATGCAAAATAAAAGAAGAAGAAACCTCAGAGGAGCATGGATGCAAAACTTGGCCACTTCATGCATACATAAATAGCCACAGTGTATATCAATACAGCCAGTAACTGCTTAAATGACACAGCATTAATACAGATGTCACATTTTCGGCATTAATGTTTAGAGAAATATGCCCCCCCCCGAGTTAATTTCATTTTGACAGCATTTTTATTTCCCCCCCAGCAAAACAGGCATTGAATGAAAAGCAACACTGGGGGGAATACAGTGAAATTTGGATTGTTTAAATATAAATTAATTGTTTATATTAGTGTAAAGTGTAAAGTAAAATAAAGTGTTTTTTATAGACCCTCAGAAATAATTACACTGTTTACCAATTACAAACCAAAATCCCAGCTGACAAGTGCTTTGATCATATAGCTCTTATAACTTTAAAATACTTTGGATTTCAGCAACCACTGACCATAGTGTTTCTTTGTTTGTTTGTTTGTTTATAGATGTATGTATTTATTTATATTAAGGCTAAATTTCAATTGTAATCCACACGTTTCTTGTCTTACCACTATAATTTTCCAGAACAGGAGAAATGAAGACAACTCGCATGTGTCTTCTAAGATGTGCACATCTGCCACATCTGCTTCAGCACACTGCAGGTCGACAGAAAAAACAGCAGGGCAATGTAAGGACAGGAGACTGGTACAGCTCTCAGTGATAACACTGCAAACACAATTACTCAGACAGCCACAGGGGTTGCGATTGCGGCTTCAGATCTCACACATTCAACCACTGGACCCTGTAAGGAATTCCAGTCACATCTGGATAATGACATATTGCAGCTCATATACTATATAAATCACTTATATCTGCAATACAGGGCTCAACCCTTAAACCCAAGCTTAGATATTTACTCGAGATAATGTGGGATTCACAGAAATGCTTTTTAATCCATACATTTTCTCCATTTCACTCTGCACACAAAAATCATATCCTGATAAGAGCAATCAGTTTCCCAAAAATATTATTATTAATAATAATTTTTATTACTACTATTATTATAAAAGTGGTTGGTTGTATATATGGTGTAGATGTGGGAATTCTAAAATACATGTTCATCTTTAGAAGTGGTTTAATTTACTGAAGAAAAAAATGTATATATACATATATATCTTAGGCTCTTTTTCTTGGCAGGTGAAGGGATTTCTGCTTCAATAGAGTCATTTTGATTTGCTTTTAAAACAATAAAGATTACAGATAAGAGCTGATACCCTGTAAGAGGTTTTCTGACAGGTTGATTTTGAAAACCATGAAGGACTACATGCTACAATATATGTTATCTTTTTTGATTCAGTGGATTTTTCATGAGGAGAAAAGCATGATGCTCTGTTCTACATGTTTGTTTTATTACACAAGCAGTGAGAAACACAGAAAAACTGTATTTTATTTCATTAAATCATTAAATGTATGCTACAACTTGTCCTCTTCAAAAAGGCATAGCATGTTATCAAAAATATTGACTTCTTCACAAATGCATTTATGGATAGATTGAAAAAATATTTTGTTTCAAGTACATTGCCTATGTATACTTTAACCTTATTGAAGTTACAGTTCAGCAGTTTAATTTTCTTCCATCTCCTTTTCAATGCTGGTGCTCTGTCTGAAGTGTCACACTTCAATACATTCTAGCTAGAGTGTTAGTTGGCCTCTAGAACAGAGATTAGTCTTGTGGAACCTATACACTCTTAGGAAAAGGTGAAGGGTCAAGGATAGCAGAAACAAATGGCATTTGGGGCTGTTTAAATGACTGGGAGAGAGAGCTGATGGTATGTTGTGTTTCTTCAGTCAAGAACCCAAGTCCCAAATCTCATTGAATGACTCTAGAATTGACAGTTAGAGCAATGACCTCCGCCTAATGTAATGTTAAAGCCACAGTCTGTTTCACATGGTCAGATACACACAGCCCTACATAGATACACAGAAGTCATGCTTAATTCAACATACTTGAGCCCTCTATAACTTCTCACTCTCCCTTAAAATCAGCACTCAAATTAACCCTTTGACTTCAGGGTTGGGTCAGTTCCTGTTTTTCCCTTCCCATTCAGTTTGTGATTCCTTTTTCAATTCAGTTCTAATTCCAATAGAGCCTATTGTGTCAATGCCAAGAATTGGAGTTGGAATTTGGAATTGGTCTGAAAACATTGTCCTTCTCAGGACTTTTAATGCATTCTGTGTTGACAGAACAGGATGATATGGGAGGTCATTCCTTTCAGTTCCAGGACAAGCGTTCTTAGAACCTAAGTATAGAAGCTTAAACACACAAAATCAAATGCTACTAGATGATGCCCACTGACATAATTAAGGATATTTCAAACAGATGCTGGTATCTATGTGTACATGTGTCCTGTTCAAAACAATGGACTCAAACCTCACTTTCTGCTAATCTGGTTTGTGAATGCATTTTGAGGACAGAAATAAAGAATATACCAGTACTTGTGGAAATGCACGTTTCCTTGAAAGAAGTGATAATTCTTTTGAGTAGTTTTGTACACATTCAAAGACTGTGGAGATAACATTACCACTCACCAAATTACATTTTTATCAGTGTTTTTCACTCGTTCTTCGTGCTGGAAGCTTACTTTTGCACAGAGCCGCTGAGGGTGATAGTTCACCATTACACAAGGTGAACTTTGAAGATTTAGAAGCATATGAGTTTGAAAGATATTCATTCATGCAGATTCTCTTCAGTAGTAGTGAGCTATGTATATTGCAGACCAGAACAGCTTGTGACCTACAGTGAGGGAAAAAAGTATTTGATCCCCTGCTGATTTTGTACGTTTGCCCACTGACAAAGAAATGATCAGTCTATAATTTTAATGGTAGGTGTATTTTAACAGTGAGAGACAGAATAACAACAAAAAAATCCAGAAAAATGCATTTCAAAAAAGTTATACATTGATTTGCATGTTAATGAGAGAAATAAGTATTTGACCCCTTCGACTTAGTACTCGGTGGCAAAACCCTTGTTGGCAATCACAGAGGTCAGACGTTTCTTGTAGTTGGCCACCAGGTTTGCACACATCTCAGGAGGGATTTTGTCCCACTCCTCTTTGCAGATCCTTTCCAAGTCATTAAGGTTTCGAGGCTGACATTTGGCAACTCGAACCTTCAGCTCCCTCCACAGATTTTCTATGGGATTAAAGTCTGGAGACTGGCTAGGCCACTACAGGACCTTAATATGCTTCTTCTTGAGCCACTCCTTTGTTGCCTTGGCTGTGTGTCTTGGGTCATTGTCATGCTGGAATACCCATCCACGACCCATTTTCAATGCCCTGGCTGAGGGAAGGAGGTTCTCACCCAAGATTTGACGGTACATGGCCCCGTCCATCGTCCCTTTGATGCGGTGCAGTTGTCCTGTTCCCTTAGCAGAAAAACACCCCCAAAGCATAATGTTTCCACCTCCATGTTTGACGGTGGGGATGGTGTTCTTGGGGTCATTCCTCCTCCTCCAAACACGGCGAGTTGAGTTGATGCCAAAGAGCTCGATTTTGGTCTCATCTGACCACAACACTTTCACCCAGTTCTCCTCTGAATCATTCAGATGTTCATTGACAAACTTCAGACGGGCCTGTACATGTGCTTTCTTGAGCAGGGGGACCTTGCGGGCGCTGCAGGATTTCAGTCTTTCACGGCATAGTGTGTTACCAATTGTTTTCTTGGTGACTATGGTCCCAGCTGCCTCGAGATCATTAACAAGATCCTCCCGTGTAGTTCTGGGCTGATTCCTCACCGTTCTCATGATCATTGAAACTCCACGAGGTGAGATCTTGCATGGAGCCCCAGACCGAGGGAAACTGACAGTTATTTTGTGTTTCTTCCATTTGCGAAAAATCGCACCAACTGTTGTCACCTTCTCACCAAGCTGCTTGGCAATGGTCTTGTAGCCCATTCCAGCCTTGTGTAGGTCTACAATCTTGTCCCTGACATCCTTGGACAGCTCTTTGGTCTTGGCCATGGAATCTGATTGATTGATTGCTTCTGTGGACAGGTGTCTTTTATACAGGTAACGAGCTGAGATTAGGAGCACTCCCTTTAAGAGAGTGCTCCTAATCTCATCTCGTTACCTGTATAAAAGACACCTGGGAGCCAGAAATCTTGCTGATTGATAGGGGATCAAATACTTATTTCCCTCATTAACATGCAAATCAATTTATAACTTTTTTAAATGCGTTTTTCTGGATTTTTTTGTTGTTATTCTGTCTCTCACTGCTAAAATACACCTACCATTAAAATTATAGACTGATAATTTCTTTGTCAGTGGGCAAACGTACAAAATCAGCAGGGGATCAAATACTTTTTTCCCCCATTGTACAGTTACAACAATGTTGTTTCTTTTAATATTGACAGTAGGTCTATTGTTTCACATGGTAGAAGTAGTTCAATTAATGCACTACATTGTGTTTGTTATATAAAATAATAATGACAATCAATAAAGAAATACATAATGACCGATCAATTCCTTCTCATTACCAACAACAATTTGACATAAAAGATGATCCATCTATGCAATTGACCTGCTTTAAGGTTTAAACACCATGGTTCAGATGTTAAGATCTGCCTGCATGGGAATATTTTGAGAATGCATTCTATTTCTGCCCCTAAAACACTCAATCCCAAAGTCTCTGCTTCCAGGCGCTGGGGCATGTCAGTATTTTGCATTTTTAAAGGCATATGGTTTAAGTGAAGGGGAATAAATAACAGCAGCACCCCCAGAACCACCCCCCCAGCTCACAGTTTTTTCTTGTAAGCCTTTTAGCACTGCCTTTTAGTGTTTCTGACATTTTTGGCACCTTCACTTTCTGTTTCAATACTTTTTTTTTTAATTCATGATAATATTAGCAATGGCATAAGTTTACCTTAGGGCTTCCAACAGCAAACATTATGAAAGAACAAAACACACTTAAAAAAGTAAAAATATCATCTGCACACCTGTACCCTCAAACATGTCTTGACAGGTGCTTCACTCACAGTACAATGGAGAATTGTAGTAGCTTTGCATTTTCCTTTCTTAAAGATTAAAAAAGAGTGTAAGGGGTTTAATGTATAGTGAGACCCATCAAAGCAATAAGATGTTTTTATTTTTGTATGTGGGAATACAAATTATATAATCTTTTTAGAATTCAAAGTAATGTTTGGCCTTCATTATAAGTAGATACTGCAAATCCAAGCCCATTGATGGGAGTTTGTTCTCCAATCCCTTAAATATTGTCAAATTATTAAAAAATGATGCTCTCTCTCTCTCTCACACACACACACACACACACACACCTACAGTCTACCATATAATTATTTGATTATTACAATTGTGAGGAGTTCAGTGAGTCCAGTGGAGGTTAGTTGGTACATTTAAAAAAAAAAAAGCAGATTTCAAATTGGGCTGATTGTTCTCTTTCTCTCAGTGTGTCTTTTCACTGGTAATTGTGTTGTTTTCAATAGATGTTAATTGGTTGGCATTCACTGACTCTAGAAGTTTCCAGAAACTCAGTCCTGTACACATTCAGTTTGTTTTCTTTACATCCACACTTTTTGTTTTTCAATTCTTCGAACTGATGACTCAGAAGCAGTTAAAAGTTCTCCTAATGTTAATTCTGAGATGTATCCAGCGCCCCAAGTTAACCTCGCTTGTTCTAATGAAAGTACAAGAAAACAACAGCAGCAGAACTGTTAGCTGAGGTAGGTATATGTGTGTGAGTAACAGTTCTTTTTTCTAATTTGCAACAGTTAACTCGAGAAATCAGATCTATTTTTTGTTTGTACGGATGAAAGAAAGCCCACTGTGCCAAGTTGTGATGCTGTTAATGAAAAGGAAAGAAAGATTAAATCAATGTTAGAGGTGGGACAGAAAAGAGCTGTAAAAACACGTCCAACTTCTGTGAAATTATTGACACTGCGTTTTGCAAAACTGGCACAGCTTATTATGTTCCTGACAAATGCAGTGTAAGACAATCTTTTACAAAAACTTTTCAGACTGCTGAACTCAATGTATTTAATAGGTTTGTAGACTCAACCTTGGCTGTAATGCTCCCCACAATGTCTTTAATAGATGGCCAGAGGAATGCTGTGCCATTTATCCTGCAGTGCAAGTAGCAGTAAGCGACAATGTGTCTGATGTGTCTCTTCACGATGCACCATTCCAATTCCTCGCAGAGATGTTCTTTGCAATTGAGGTCAGGGTTGGGAATAGATCATGACGTTTCAATCTGTTATCAACAGAGGGAGGTTTGTCCCATTTCTAAGACAGATGGGAGGACTTGGGGAGGTAGTAAAATCTGTTTCATATTGATATTATGATAATATATGTGTGTGTGTGTGTGTGTGTGTGTGTGTGTGTGTTATAACAAAACACAATAATTGGTCTGATTTTTCTTCACAAACTTTTCATCCACAGTAGGATTTCTGCTCTGTGTGTAATTATGGAATGTATTTTTGACAAGCTGGTTAACATTAATGCTTCTTTTGAGATGGATTTAATTGCTTTTGGCTGCTTAGAAACTAACCCCCTGCTGTCTGTGGGTACAATTACATTTGTTTAGTCTTTATGTTTTCACTTTCAACCAAAAACATAGCAAATCATGAACGTATGAATAATAGTCATGTATGGCTATCCCTGTGGCCAGAACTCTATCCTGCTGCTGAGCTAATGGATTCATAACTACATTAAGACCCATTAAAACTTTTTTTTTTTAATCTCTTGGTTTAATAGTACCGACAATTGTTTTTCCCTTTTAATGATCCAATTATAACTTAATGTGACTTGCAAGTGTAGCCTCACAGAAAACATAAAGAAACAAATACAAAGTACCTACATACTCGACACATTCACTCAACTTAATTACGTACTAATATGTATAATTCAAGAGTTTTTTTTGTTTCGTTTTTTGCATTACATTGTTAAAACCGCAGTTGTTTTGTTGAGTTTGTTCATAATGCTACAATTATATCTGTTCCAAGTTTGCAGTTTACTCTTTGTTTTCCGTCTGCATCTCATCCTAAATGCATCTCCGAAGAGGCTTTATCCTTTCAAGTACTGGAAATAAAAAGGTGGTTTCGGGGAAGAAAAATATCTTTTGTGGAAGCACATTTTTAAAGCAGAATTTATTTGACAAACTCTCATCCTACTTGAAACTACTTTCAATGCCAGATCCCTCTCATCTCCTGTCACGAAAGGTTTCTTAAAGTGCATTAAAAAATTGCAAGGAAAATGACTGTGCAGTAACTGTGTAGGCTGGTAAAGAAACAGCTATTCTTACACTTTCACACAAGGACTTCTGATCTGTATTGGGCTGGATAGCACTCAACTCTTGCTCAATCACATTTGTCTGCATAGATGGCATTTGGCTTCATTGTAAAATAAAATACAGCAATGTGATGCAGCAACAAGTAGTAAGACACAAACTCACTAACTAAGTTGTGTTAAGGTCTGAATTAAATCACAACTTTGACCCAGCCACTAATAACACACACAAACCTGTACTTCATTGCAGTTACGTTTACAAATAGAAGACATATTGGCTGCATTTTTTATTAAGGTTTTAAAACTCAGGGATTTATTGTCAACTCCATGTGTGTGCTAAACAAAACATTGTGTATCTAATGCCTTAACTAATATGCTTATTGTCAGATTTGAATTAATTTGCGTATTTCACATTTATAAATGGAGGTTTAATGTTTGCCAACCTGTATAATTAAATAAAAAAAGCATGTTTTTTTTTTTTTTCTTTCCAGATTAATCCCAATAATTAAAATATATTCATATAATCGTATATAATCTGTGTTTGCTTTTTACATTAGATTGGAGCTTATTTTCAGGTATGCATAGTATCCTGTTATTTTTTCGGAATACACTCGACTGTGAAACAAATTGAATAATCCACCTGCAGGAAAATATATTCAATAGACTTGACACTGCATTGTGCTCAGTTTCAGGTCACCAGTCTTTTGACCCTTTCCGATGTTCAGAGTTCATACTGCATTTACATCACAGGTTAACTGGGCCTAGCAGTGCCGAGGGAAGGGAGGTGAGTCTCCAAGAGGTATCCCAGAATCCCTAGCATTCTTGTACTGTCACTTAATGTCTGTGTGGCAGGAGGAAACTTCCACAGGATGTGCAGCAATCACTTTGTTCTTATGTGAGACGTATTCGGAACACCTAAGCAATCAGGACGTGAGATATCGCGGCTTTATATATGAGTCAATTCCAGTATCGCTCTCTCATTCACAGTTTACATGGAAATAGGCATAGTTTGAATTATACTGGGTGGGAGCCCACGCAGTAGAAATAGAATAGAAACCCAAGTATTTTGAATAACGTGTTTACATGTCTTTCATAATGATAATGTGATAATCCACTAGATAGTTTAGTCACCCACATACCTTATTCAGATTACTGCCAATCACACATGACTGATTACGTTTTCCTAAAACTCGGGTATTCCAAAAAGTCAAAAAGTAGCCACGTGATGGTCCTGAATGTGTCCGCCTTCGGGCCGTGCCGCTCTGCCTCAGCTTTCAAGAGGAATTACATTCACAAAATGGCAAGAGCAACCAAAAACTTTCCCTTAAAGGAGACAAATAACTTTAATAGTGCACTCTCCTGCTATTATTGGGTTATTGGCAGGAAGGAAGGCTACAGTAGGCTACAAGTTGATTGCATTCCTCACAGTTCGTAAACCCTATGGCTGCTAATCAAAGCCCATTAGAGCTGGTAGGGAGAAACAAAACAAACCTTTCCACCTCCATCTTCATCAGGTTCAGAGAGGAGGGAGAGAACAGGAACCCTTTTCATGTGGCATTATCACAGTGCCCTTCAGTAGCTGGAGTCCACTTGACTTAAAATTAAAGGAAAATATGTCCATTTGTGCTTTTGACAAGGTTTCAAATGGAGCTTTCAGGATCTGGCCCAGCAGCTTGTCAAACAGTAAATTGTTATGACGCTCTAAATTCACTTGAGGATAATGAAGTAAAATGATATAATAAGCATAGCTGTATAGAGCAAAAAGATGAAAGGGGTGGTCAGATTTCACAATCCCTTCAATGCAGGTTGTCATAACTAATTGAAAACTTTAGTTGCACTTTTTCTATTAGATTAGATGTTTTGGCTTTTTAGAAAAGTTATTTGAAGTTAGGTTGAATATGGGCCTAAGATGTTAATACATTTTTTAGCCTTAAAAACACTTTCCTGATGAATATTCCGGTACTTCAGTAGTTTATGAGATAGTAGAACAAATAACAAAATGGAAAAACCAAAGGGAAACAGATTCGGTATTTTTTCTTCTACGTTCCCATGTGTGTTAGCTTATCTGGCATTGCTTTTGCACAATGTTGTCTTCTAGGTGTGTGGTATTGATATTGATATAATGTTATTGGATTTATCATTCTTCAAATGCCTTAGTCAATTGTGTGCATTGATACATAGAGGTAATATGTATAAATCCTTTAAACCTGCATGGTGGAAAAGCAAAAGGACACAGCTTATAAGTACATCAAAGAAAAGAAAAACCTGGACAATGGCATTTTACCTTTAATACACTTCTGTGGCTTCTTTTGGATTGCTAAACACAATGTGGATATGTTTAATGCAAAATACCGATACCTGGCAAACATGAGAGTACTTTCTATGGTAATAAAACCACATCACTATTGGAGAATCCTCTACAAAATACAGTCATTAATATAAGAATCAAGTCTGAGTCCCAGTACTTAGGATAACTGCAAGAAATGGGGAGGGGGGTGGGGGGCTTCAGAAATAGGCCACTTCAGGCATGCACATATTTAAATGGCTATATAATTCAAAGCATTGGGGATATATTTTTTTTATTACTTTGTAAAATATGTGTCTCAACTCTGCTTTCATTTTTTATAAGTAATAATCGCTAGCTAAATGTCACAGAAAGTGGTTCTGGGATACACTGAGAACAAAATTAACCCCAAAGCGACACCTCTATTTGAAGGGGAGACTTTAAGACAGGCTCTTGGTAAGTGGCAATTTTATCCATATACGAAAGACATTTATGGAAGCAACAAGTGTCACGACTTTAATCATGACAGACAATTCTTATTAAATTATCGTTATATATTTTATTTTCCTGTATAATCCCGGTAGATCTTCAGTCTGGTTCCCATTTCTGTTACTGACCCTGCCACCTTGAAATGTTTGTAGTCAATCATTCATAACAAAACACAAACTAAATAAAAATAGAGTAGTGCTGAAACGACATTGTGTGAAAAGGGGATAGCAGGTTTGGGTGACATCAACTGACAAGATGACCTATTACAGGTATTCATTTTGCCAAGGTTCCTCTTACCAAAGTGTTTTTCACGTTACAAATTGAAGTGCATGGGTTCTGCTTGTGGTGAGAGAGGTGGACATAATTGTTCTACTACATTTTTTTAAGTATATCTAGGATTACAATACTGTAGCATTTTCAGAAGAAGTCACTCTAAAAGGCTTTATAACTATACTCAGTTATTTTCTGTCAGTCACAGACTACTGTGGGCTGTAGTCCATGTCAAAACAAAGAAGGCTATATAAATAACATATTAATTCTGTATGTCAATTAATTATATATATATATATATATATATATATATATATATATATATATATATATATATATATACACTCACCTAAAGGATTATTAGGAACACCATACTAATACTGTGTTTGACCCCCTTTCGCCTTCAGAACTGCCTTAATTCTACGTGGCATTGATTCAACAAGGTGCTGAAAGCATTCTTTAGAAATGTTGGCCCATATTGATAGGATAGCATCTTGCAGTTGATGGAGATTTGTGGGATGCACATCCAGGGCACGAAGCTCCCGTTCCACCACATCCCAAAGATGCTCTATTGGCTTGAGATCTGGTGACTGTGGGGGCCAGTTTAGTACAGTGAACTCATTGTCATGTTCAAGAAACCAATTTGAAATGATTCGACCTTTGTGACATGGTGCATTATCCTGCTGGAAGTAGCCATCAGAGGATGGGTACATGGTGGTCTTAAAGGGATGGACATGGTCAGAAACAATGCTCAGGTAGGCCGTGGCATTTAAACGATGCCCAATTGGCACTAAGGGGCCTAAAGTGTGCCAAGAAAACATCCCCCACACCATTAGACCACCACCACCAGCCTGCACAGTGGTAACAAGGCATGATGGATCCATGTTCTCATTCTGTTTACGCCAAATTCTGACTCTACCATCTGAATGTCTCAACAGAAATCGAGACTCATCAGACCAGGCAACATTTCTCCAGTCTTCAACTGTCACTGTTTGGTGAGCTTGTGCAAATTGTAGCCTCTTTTTCCTATTTGTAGTGGAGATGAGTGGTACCCGGTGGGGTCTTCTTGCTGTTGTAGCCCATCCGCCTCAAGGTTGTACGTGTTGTGGCTTCACAAATGCTTTGCTGCATACCTCGGTTGTAACGAGTGGTTATTTCAGTCAAAGTTGCTCTTCTATCAGCTTGAATCAGTCGGCCCATTCTCCTCTGACCTCTAGCATCAACAAGGCATTTTCGCCCACAGGACTGCCGCATACTGGATGTTTTTCCCTTTTCACACCATTCTTTGTAAACCCTAGAAATGGTTGTGTGTGAAAATCCCAGTAACTGAGCAGATTGTGAAATACTCAGACCGGCCTGTCTGGCACCAACAACCATGCCACGCTCAAAATTGCTTAAATCACCTTTCTTTCCCATTCAGACATTCAGTTTGGAGTTCAGGAGATTGTCTTGACCAGGACCACACCCCTAAATGCATTGAAGCAACTGCCATGTGATTGGTTGGTTAGATAATTGCATTAATGAGAAATTGAACAGGTGTTCCTAATAATCCTTTAGGTGAGTGTGTATATATATATATATATATATATAAGTGTATAGCTGCCTAGGTTATAAAGACACTAAACTAACACAGTTAAATCAGTGATTGATATTGATGGTGATGGTGCTATTGATGGTCCCACCCCCTTGAACCTGCCTAGGGGTTAGACAGTGACATCCCCTTCAGTACTGTGGCCGGGTCACTACAATAACATTTTCGCTTCTTAGCATTTTGCAGCAAATTGTATCTTTGTTTACATTTTTTATGTATTTTCTCTCTCACGCATTGCTAACACATAACAAAATGAAGAGCTCTACAGCCTCACTGAACTAATTCTCTGCAAATGTGCCAGTTTGTCAGTATTGGTGTTGAATAGAATTAGAACAAATCAGGAGATAATGTGCAAGATTTTAAATCCTCTGTGCACCCACCTATTTACCTCTGAACACATGCATCGCTGGTCTCTGTGTATCGCATGGCTGGGTAAATAATGTGATACGAACATCCTCCGAGATTTCACAACAACAAAATGTATATTGAAAACTCTTAACACATGCTTGACTACATCTTTAACATTAGCTTTCCTGGTGTACATGTGTTGGCCTCACTGTGGCATCCCTTTTAAATTAAAACATAGTCAGTGCTGGTCTCCTCAATGCGATTGTTTAAATGCTGAGTTATTTGTAATGGTGATGTTGAGCGCACACACACACACACACAAAAACATTGAATCAGGCAGGAATGATAAGAAAAGTTAGTTATTTAAATGCCAATCAATTGAAATATCCCACCACTTATTTGATGCCAACAATTTCCATAGGTCTAATGGAGAGGAAATTAAGAGGCCGAATTCGAACTAGTATACTAGATCACAGGTGTCTGTAATTTAATTTCAGGGGACTTATACCCAGTGAAATATAAATCTATACCCCTTCCTACATATGGAACACTAAGCACTTCCAGATAACATTGACATTAGTTTAATCATTGTTTTCATACGTACACTTAATTAAACATGCAAAGATGTTAATATCTGCTTTTCACAGTATAAGCAGCCTTAAGCTCTAAGCCTTTAACTATATATTGAAGATCTGTTTAATTGGTACTAGAAAACACCTTTTTGCCTGCATCTCATAGTTAATGATGTAAGTATGGTAAATAAATCCTTTATACATATATATTTATATCCTGTATTAATCATACGCCAAGACTCCTAGGTAGTTTTAGTCAACTATATTTATCTCATCATAAACAATGACGTTTAGGTCACTAATAATGATCACATCTGTACACAGCTCTAACTACAGAACATCACAAGAGAAAACACAGATCTGTTGAATTTGGAAGCATTTAATAAGGGCTCTAAAAATTCCATCCGGCGAGTTAGCTTTAAATATTAATACAATTCAAATGAGAAAGCTAAAATTGGGGCTACTTTAATAAAAGCTTAGTTGCTAATGCATTTTTGGCTGCTTTTCAAATACTTATTTACACAAAGCCTCCCTCAAAGCAATCAAAATAGGCTATTGTCTCCTTTCCAATCATTTTAAATTGAGAAGGAAAACAACAACTCCATTTAAATGAGACTAGCGTAAACTAGACTTAATTACAATATATTAAAATGTTGAACAGGGTCATTAGAGAATTCAGGAGATAGAAACTATGTTGATTGACTTTTAAAGCTCCACTTCCCTGTCCTTGCACACAGCTGAACCCAGGAAAGATAAGAACTCCAAATGAGGCAAAGTGTAATGCATTTATTGCATTTTATTGAGAGAAAATTCACTGCTTTGTGCAAATCAATTTTCCCCATAGATGTGGGAGGAATTAAGAAAAATAAGGATTATAAGGAGAATTAAAAATTATGAATAGCTGGGATGGCATACTATGTTGTGCAAGATCAATTGCAATAATTCCTGTGGGTTGCTTTGTGTTTTGTCTAACAGAATCAAGAAATAATAGGTGGATTATTGGATTGTTGTAACAATTGAATTCGGGAATAAAGGTGTCCTGGAAGCACGATGTTCTAATCGTCTTGGCAAAAAGAGAAAAAGAAAAACTGTCCAGAAGGGAAGAAACAGTAAAATCACTGAATGAAAAAGCTTTTTGTAGCACAAATGTATTCACAAACTTGTCAGGTCTAAGAATAGAGCTGAGGTTGTGCTACTTATCATATTCTGTCTATATGTCAAAGCCCGCTGCCCACAATTAGGATGGAAAGATATTATACTTTTTTTTAAAGGCTAAATAAATAAAAGCAACATTTTGTTTTGGGTGAAGAGTCCCCAAAATACCTTTAAAGGAATGCAGTGGGAAACAAGAATAGAAGCATGAAGCATGACTTAATTATTCTGAATGGTAGATTCACACACTGTGGTTGAATGTATTTGTATTGTACTTATTTACATCCTTATTTCTATTTAATGTATAGTGTGTTACCAAACACACAGAAGCATCAACTGTTCACTGTGTATTTAATAGCACCACTGCCCTGCTTTTAATGGACGGCTGGAGAGGCTTCTGAGTGGCATAGCAGTTGAAGCTCGCGTGCTACATTAATGCAGGCGAGTGACTTGGGCTCTAATCTTGCCCATGCTGGCAAAAGCTCGAAGGTCCCAGAGGGAATCACACAAGTGGCTAAATGCAATCCAGGGGAAGGTGGATGCAAGTTGTCTGGTGATAACCCGGCTCGCTGTATACAAACAACCCCTGTGGCATCTCAGGTGACTGCAGGTTATAAATATGTATTGTAGCGATCCGGGACCCTGTGGGACTGTGTATGGTAATTGCTGTCATGTCTGTCTGTGTGTGAACCAGGGGAATTGTGGTGGCTTGCGGGGTTGAAGGTTAACTCCACGTGGGAACGGCTGGGGAGCAATGATTGGGGAGAGAGGCTCAGAGGGTCAAAGGGGTATATAAGGGATGCCCTGGTCGCAGCAGCAGGGGTTGAGGGAGAGACTGAGCAGTATTGTGTATGTAAAGGCTGTGTTGCTCTGGGGGAAAATAAAATTGCATAAACCCTGACTCTCTACTTATTTGTTGTTTTCTGTAGTCGGTGGATCCAGCTTGCCAGCAAAAACATTACAATATCCAGTGGCTATAGGAAGTATTCACCCTCTCTGGACTTCTCATTGATTTGTTTTTTCACCCTCCGATTTTGAAACTATTCAGTAGGTTGTGGAAATTAAAGGAGGGGAATTCCATTTAGATGCATCAAAAAGTCAACAAAATGTGAAAAAGTCCAAGGGGTGTGAATACTTACTATAGCCACTGTTTATCGGTAGATTGAGATGGCTGGATGAACACTGTATGATTATTCCCGCAGTGCATGTTCTAGTATAGTGATAGACATCAGTCTCTGCACTCACTACCTGGTTTGCTCTTCCAGTACAGTACAGAGGTGTTTATTGTTGGAGGTCAAGGATCTAAGAGGGCAGTCAAGTGTTTTCAGCTGCGTTCTCATTAAAGCACTAGGTAACACTGTCAGCTTTGTAGCTTTATTAGTATTGAGTATATGTCACCATAGAATTGTTGGCAGTACTTTATCCTTGTTATTATTATTTTTTTACAAAATATCTTAATATATATTGGTGGTGCCCTTCAGAATAAATAGCCTTTGCAGAGTCCCTAGTCTCTGGTACCACCCACTACCCAGGCTTACTATTACTTTTGTGTATAGTGTATGTTTCTGCAAGTTAATATGTCCATGCATGATCCTCAAATGTAAATGAATAATATACAGTACTGTGACATGTTAATAGATTATATTTATCAATTAACAAAATGCAAAGTGAGTGAACAGAAGACAAATCTACATCAAATCCATATTTGGTGTGACCACCCTTTGCCTTCAAAACAGCATCAATTCTTCTGGGTAAACTTGCACAAAGTTCTTAATGACTTTCGCTGTATGTTTGGGGTCGTTGTCATGCTGCAGAATAACCCAAATATTCGCAGTTTGTTCACCGAAGGGCTGGAGAGCGATACATGAATGAGTGTCTGCAGGCAACAGTGAAGCATGGTGGAGGTTCCTTGCAAGTTTGGGGCTGCATTTCTGCACATGGAGTTGGGGATTTGGTCAGAATGAATGATCTCCTCAATACTAAGAAGTACAGGCAGACACTTATCCATCATGTAAAACCATCAGGGAAGCATCTGATTGGCCCCAAATGTATTTTGCAGCATGACAACGACCCCAAACATACAGCGACAGTCATTAAGAACTATCTTCAGCATAAAGAAGAACAAGGAGTCCTGGAAGTGATGGTATGGCCCCCACAGAGCCCTGATCTCAACATCATCGAGTCTGTCTGGGATTACATGAAGAGAGAGAAGCAACTGAGGCTGCCTAAATTCACAGAAGAACTGTGGTTAGTTCTCCAAGATGTTTGGGCCAACCTACCTGCCGAGTTCCTTCACAAACTGTGTGCAAGTGTACCTAAAAGAACTGATGCTGTTTTGAAGGCAAAGGGTGGTCACACCAAATATTGATTTGATGTAGATTTTTTCTTCTGTTCACTCACTTTGCATTTAGTTAAATGATAAATATAATCTATTAACCTGTCTATTTTTGAAAGCATTCTTACAGCATTTTTTCACACCTGCCTAAAACTTTTGCACAGCACCGTATGTAAGCACATTAGTGTTGGCAAAGTATTCTGCTTATGTGATGGTACAAAAAGAAAAACAAAATATGCTCTCTCTCTCTCTCTCTCTCTCTCTCTCTATATATATATATATATATATATATATATATTTGCATGATAGTTAGAAAATTTGTAAAAGATTAAGCTCTGTTTTTTTTTTTTGTTTTTTTTTTACTTTGGTAGTCAGTCCAATTAAGAATGAAAGGGCACTGAAATATCCATTCAGTATCAGGGCTTTTAACAGACAGTGAACAGTGTTTGTCTGCATTTGAATTGGAGTATATTTAGACTGCCATAATAACCATCTGGGCAACTGAATTAGTGAAGAAAAGCAATAACTATATTTTCAGAAACAGTTACCTGTACGATGTGTTTTAACTGTATGTGGATGGTAGCTATAACATTTAGATTCTATCAACTGTTATTTAAAGGATCAACAATATTGTGACGCAGTTGTACTTCAGCTAAAATGAATATATTTTATATAAAGTCTCTTTTATATACAACTAATGACAAGTTATTAGACATGATGTTAATGAAAAAGTCTTTCAAGCAGTTAGATGAATGTGTTTGACCTCAATGTTATTTTTGACATTTCATTAATTTGTAAAAATGCATGTCAGCAGCTGAGATTGACGATACTGTCATGCTAGTGAGTTAAGGACATGCCGTTTATAGCAGATGGATGAGTTTTCCAAAAAATGTAATTCTTCTGTTTCTGACCAAAAAGAAAAAAGCTGCTCAACAACCAAATGTCCTTGTTGTTGTTGTTTTCCTTGTGGTTTGTTTGTAGAAAAATATTGATACTTAGGTCAAACATCATGCACCCTGAGGCTGTAGTTTTCTGCTTGAATTGACGTTTCTCATTTTCCCGTTTTTCTGACTGTTTGCCCTTTTCCTGATGCACATGAAATGCATTTCCCTCATCTGCTTTCCCTGAAGCCTTGTGTAGCTGCATCGGGAGGTTGAAGATTCAAAGCTGGGTTCAGGGGAGACCTTTGGCAATTGTGACAGAGCAGCCTGGTTTGACCATGGAAACTGTTGAGCTATCGGGAGTCTCTTAAAACAGCAAGGGTCTACAAATACAATCACACCACCTCTGAGCTCATACTCCAAGCAAGTCCTGTAGAGAGATGCACATTTGCATTGTTTTTAATAACCCAATGCCAATTTAGAGAATGTGTGAAAAGACATAAGAGCTTAGAATTTAAAAAGCTACATTAGAGAGCTACATTAACGTCCCCCACGATGCTGCAGCTCGTTTGCCTTGTTACTTGCAGTGTGAACGATGAAGATGGCGGAGATCTTTTCTCAGGACTCGTGGCAGCTACCTTAACCTCTCCTGATTTAGTACAGGAGTCACAGCAGTGCGCTCAGTTGACAATGACTGCTTGATTCCAAGATTCCAGGGCCGACAGCTGGCAGATGAAATTCAATGTGGACAAGTGCAAGGTATTACATGCAGGTAACAAACATTTCCACTATAATTACACTATGGGAGGAACAGAACTAGATGAAGTAACGCATGAGAAAGACCTAGGAGTCTATGTGGACTCCTCACTTTCTCCATCCAAACAATGTGGGGAAGCAATAAAAAAGGCAAACAGGATGAAAAGTGTAGAATTGAGAACAAGGGCAGTAATGTTCAGACTGTACAATGCACTAGTTAGAGCTCATCTGGATACTGTGTGCAGTTCTGGGCTCCACACTTCAAGAAAGATATCGCTGCTCTAGAGGCAGTTCAGAGGAGAGCAACCAGACTTATTCCAGGTCTGAAGGGAACGTCCTACTGAGAGACTGAGGGAACTGAACCTTTTCACCCTGGAACAGAGGAGACTACGTGGGGACTTGATTCAAGGCATTCAAGATGGAAAACAGGAGACACTTCTTCACACAGAGAGACGTCACAATCTGGAACAAACTCCCCAGCGATGTGGTTGAAGGTGAAAATTTGGGAACATTTAAAATCAGACTGGATAGTATCCTTGGATCACTTAGTTATTAATAGACACCAAACGAGCACAATGGGTCAATGGCCTCCATATATTTGTAAACTTTAAGTTCTTATGTTCACATATCAGCAACTCTATTTCATATTTCTTAGAAAAGTGGCCGTAAGTATCCACATTAACAGAAAGGACATGTTAGACTGGAGGCTAGACCAAATCACAATTTTGACCTACCCATGAATCGAAACATATACATCTGTACCCTATGATGGGTTTATTTATTGTTAGAAGCTGCTCTCTACTATTTATACATCAAAATGCGACAGGGTACAACTTTGTAATTTGTTGTTTGAGCTGGATTTGGTCTAGCCCTATGACTTTGACGCTAAATCGCAGGGTCTCGATCATTCAGTCACTTTCTGTTTACTTTGCAACTGCTGTATATTTCATTTCACTGTATCAAGGGCTTTATTTTACTTGGGAAGGATGTGGTCCTCTCTGTCAATACAGTTACAGTGTGCCATGAAGGTGTGGATTATATTCATTAGCTCGTGCCTGTTCAGCTATAAAGTAATAAACAGTTTAATCGATCAACCAGATATTTTTTAAACCATGCAAGCAGAGGCAAGGAATAACAATTTATTTTGTTGGGAGCCTTTTTTTTGTTTTTCCTTTCATAACACAAGGCCACGGCAACAGCACAGTGGATGCAAAGCTTTTTGTGCTCTTCCATTCGATGAGCTCATTTGGTGTTATTCATCCTTTCATTTACATAATTACTAGCATCTATTTTCTCTTAATTATTACTAAGAATGCCAAGTAAACCAAGTCACTGTGCTTTCTCCTGTGGAACATAACACATCTCCCAATCAGGACACATGTACAGTTATGTACATAAATATTTGGACAGTGACACAATTGTCATCATTTTGGCTCTGTACGCCACCACAATGGATTTGAAATGAAACAATTAAGATGTGCTTTAAGCGTAGGCTTCCATCTTTAATTTGAGGGTAGTTACATCCAAATTGGGTAAAAGGTGTAGGAATTACACCCATTTTCATATGTGGTCCCTTTAGAGGCTCAACAGTAATTGGACAATTGGCTGCTCAGCTGTCTCAGCTGTTCCATGGCCAGGTGTGTGTTATTCCCTCATTTGTTCAATTACAGGTAAGCAGATAAAAGCTCTAGATTTGATTTCAAGTTGATTTCCGAAGAGCTGCCACTGAGAGTGAAGCAAGCCATCATTAGGCTAAGAAATCAAAACAAACCAATCGGAGAGATAGCAAAAACATTAGGTGTGGTCAAATCAACTATTTGGTACATTCGTAAAAAGAAAGAACACACTGGTGAGATCAGGAACACCAAAAGGCCCGGAAGACCACGGATAACAACTGTGGTGGATGACAGAAGAATTCTTTCCCTGGTGAAGAAAAACCCCTTCACAACAGTTGGCCAGATCAAGAACAACCTCCAGGAGGTAGGCATATCTATGTCAAAGTCAACAATCAAGAGAAGACTTCACCAGAGTAAATACAGAGGGTTTACCACGAGATGTAAACCATTGGTAAACCCAAAAACAGCAAAACCAGATTAGAGTTTGCCAAAAGACATCTAAAGAACCCTGTACAGTTCTGGAACAACATCCTATGGACAGATGAGACAAAGAGCAACTTGTACCAGAATGATGGGAAGAGAAGAGTATGGAGAAGGGAAGGAACTGCTCATGATCCGAAGCATACCACCTCGTCTGTGAAGCATGTTATGGCATGGGCATGTATGGCTGCCAAGGGAACTGGTTCCCTTGTATTTATTGATGATGTGACTGCTGACAAAAGCAGCAGGATGAATTCTGAAGTGTTTAGGGCTTTATTATCTGCTCAGATTCAGCCAAATGCTTCAAAACTCAGTGGACGGCGCTTCACAGTGCAGATGGACAATGACCTGAAGCATACTGCGAAAGCAACACCATACTTTTTTAAGGCGAAGAAGTGTAATGTTCTGCAATGGCCAAGTCAATGACCTGACCTGAATCCAATTGAGCAGCATTTCACTTGCTGAAGGCAAAACTGAAGGCAAAACACCCCAAGAACAAGCAGGAACTAAAGACCGTTGCAGTACAGGCCTGGCAGAGCATCACCAGGGAAGAAACCCAGCATCTGGAGATGTCTATGGGCTCCAGACTTCAGGCAGACATTGACTGCAAAGGATTGTTAGTTTGTCCAAATACGTTTGAGGGGGGGGGCACATATAAAAATGGTTGTAATTCCTACAGCGTTCACCCAATTTGGATGTAACTACCCTCAAATTAAAGATGAAAGTCTACACTTAAAGCACATCTTCATTGTTTCCTTTCAAATCCATTGTGGTGGCATACACAGACAAAACGAGAACAATTGTGTCACTGTCCAAATATTTATGGACTTAACAGTATGGCCAAGGTGTGGCAACTGTTTTCAAATGTTGATGCATGTGACACTTGGTTAGATATGATAGTTTATCATTTTAAGTAATTCTGTTATTTTTTCATTTAATTCAGAAAAGGATATTCTTTAGTCTTAGGGAGTCATCCAACAGCAGATCAACAAATGCTGCAGCTTATGATATATATATATATATATATATATATATATATATATATATATATATATATATATATACACACACACATACACAGTACATATGAAGGATGAAGGCCTCCCCAAGACACTTGCTTCAATCTGTAGCTTCTCTTTTCCATGTCACACCTGCAAAGTGTATGATTTCATCTTCCCATCTTCTGTGTGGTCGTCTTCTAGGTCTTTTTTCATCTCTTGGTATTCATTCAATAACATACTTTGTCTATCTTTGCCATTTTAACATTTTCACTCAATGTCACATATTTTAGTTTGTTCTCGGATCCATTCATTTATTTTTCTATTTATTTTTGATATTCCAAATCTACATCTTTCCATGCTCCTTTGTGCCATCTATAGTTTCTGTATAATTTGTGCATTAAGTGACCAGGTTTCACAGCCATAAGTGAGCACTGGTCGTATGCATTGATCAAATACTTTTGTCTTTATGCAAATGCTTACATTTCCTTTCAAGAGTGTACCACTTTTTCCAAATACACTCCATCACATTGTCACTCTTTTTCATTTCTTCAATAAGATCTCCATCTGCATTGATTTGTTGTCCAATGTAGATATCATTTCTCACTTCACGTCATGATTTCCTTCCATTTTCCTACAGTATTACAATTTCAACATCATCAGTTATTCATTTTACACAGTGTGTTTTGTTAAAACTGACTCACAGTTGAAGCAGGAAATTCAGACATTTAAAGCTTTTCCTTGTAGCAATTTGCTTTCATTAAGGAGCTGAGGGCAAGTGATTTTTCATGTCTTTTTGGAACACCAATGAAGCTGTTTTTGAAGTGATTTGGAAAGTATTTCAGATGTGTCCCCTAAAGCCTTTAAAGCACTTGACAAGGCTGAGAAAATTAAAACGTTAAGTTCACTGTCTCAAAGTACCGTGCTTTGTTCAGGTTGTACTAAATATTACATGGTCTTCCTGGTGTGCTTTTTACATGCCCTTGAAAATCCCCTCTGCAGTCATTACTTCATGGTGTAGCACACACATATCATGCACATTACTCAGGCAACAGCGCATCCCTCAGGTGGCAACTCTTTAAGGACAGGATCAATCACTATCTCACATTTAAAACAACTTAAAAATGCAATGTAAACCGAGGTGGGTTCTTGGGTCTCGGGAGATCTCAGCTGTCAAGGAACCATTTATCTGGGGTAATTTCATGTTACTCCTTAGAACTCAAATTTAATACACACGAGAAATAAGGAAATGCTGAACTGTTCATGGCAACAGGTAAATCTCTACTCATTCTTATATGTTATAGCCAGTCACTGACATTTAAACACCCTCCCTGTACATAAGTGAACTAAATTTCATTACTACAACCAATTTCTCCTTCTTCATCGGAACTGTATAGCAATGGATTTGGTTTTCCTAATGTATTCCTATGTAAGGTCACAACTCTTCCATGTATCTCTATAGAGGTTATGGTTCTCTGACAACGGGTACATTTAAAAGCTTTCATACATCATTATCGTGTAATAAAATGATCTGCTTTGAAACAGTGAAAACTAAAACTAAATATAGTGTCAAAACACCAGGCACACAATGGAGCAGGCACAAACACCTCCACATCTTGTTGCTTGGCCTCATTGATTGTGAAGGGCCTGAGTCATGCTCAAGTTTAATATAGATATAATGTGGGAATCTTGGAGATACCCCTTTTTGGGGCAATGCTCAGTTTAACTAAAGAAAAAGACCTTGGGAATTTAAAATCATATTCAAAATAGTGTGTGGGAGATTGTGTGGCAGACAGCATTTGCCTAGCTGTATAAACCTGTGATATTGCAGTGTAGTGACTGTGGCAAAGTAGTCTCACTCTGTGGCTCACAGTGGTAGTCTCCTAGTGGAGTAACAAGCCTGTTAGTGCTTGTGCCCTGAACTTGGCTATAGCTGGATGGCCTGTTAGTAATGGTTTGCTGAACTATACCAGTCACACTGTTCATCTGGTTGGCTGGGGCGGTCCTGCCTTACAGTCTGAAAGACCTTGGAAGGGTCATAGGAACATTGATTTATGAATGGAATATAGAGTATGGATAGAGCAGTTATTTTCATTCAAGCACAATTAAATGCCTTAAACTATGTAATTCATCACATCCCTGCACAATGAATAAATACAATAAATAAATACATAAATAATATAAAATCATCCTACACTTCATTTGAATAACTGTGAAAACAAGTGTGGTACACAGGGGATCCAAATGGCCCATCTAGACACTTGTCAGACAGGAAGATCCATTTTGTTATTACTAGATTGTTGGAATGCTAATCCATACATTATACATGTTTGCTTCAGGTTTTTGATTATTAGACGTATACATCATTGTCAGTATTGATTTTGCCGTCTTGACAAGGACTGCAAATGAGAAATATGATCCTGGCGAATGTCTACTGTATAAATATTTTAACACTGGAAATGCAAGTCATGCCCGGTAAGAATATAAAACCCTGTAAAGGCAATTCATTCAGGGTGCAGCATCGAGGGAGAGAAGGGGTGGAAACTCTTGGCCACCCATCAAAAAGTTTAACGTGGTTTCCGGGGAAAACAAGAGAATACGTATTAAAATGTTGTGGAGTGGATTATTGATCTGAGAAGCTGGGCCAAGTTGTAAAAGGACTCTGTTAAGTTCCCTGCTCATTATCTTCCACAATAACTAGAACAGATGAAGTGGCTGATGATGAACACGTTGACCTTTTCCTTCGCTACTGTCGTCTCTTGGTATTGTTTCATTTCCTTTGAAAAGGTAACGAGGAAAACTTGTCTTTCATGTGTCACGAAATAGGGAACATGCTGCCCCACAGACCTCACATGAAATGAGCCTTGATGAATGCAATTGTGCTCATTAACCTCTAAAAGGGTAGTTTTACTCTTTTACTTTGTCTTCTTTTTTCTGCTCCTGTCTTTTAATGCGTTTTGCTGTGTGTTTGGGGCAGACTGGTTTTCATTCTGTCGCAGTAGAAGTCTCTTGGGTAAGTTATCACTGAAAAAGTGCTCCCAGTTGATTCAGTCCAATGAAGTGTCTCAATGACTTGCAGACTGACTCTTATCCCATCCCTGCCACCTTCACTCCTCAATGCACTCCTCAAAACGAGGGACGGCATCCAATGTCAAACTGTGCTGGTTGTGACACATTTGTCCGACAAACATTTGTTTCACTTTGGGTGGGAACTAGATTTGAAAAACCAACCTGCTCAAAAAGGCAGAAATTCCTTCTGGTAGCATAATGATTAGCTCAATACTTTTATCACCAGATTTTCTTCTGTACATAACCAGAATAAGGATTTGTATTTTAATGTAGCACAAGGCCTACTTTTTTTTAAGCTTTAATGTGGCAGTTTTTTTTTTGTTTTTTTTTCATTTTGCCCCCAAAACATTTCAGCAACAGTGTTGGCCAACAAAGCCAAACCAAATGTCTGTAGTGATGAGCCATCTTTCACGTGCGGCAGGGGAAAATGCACAGTCTCATTATTCTAGGGTTTAGATATAGTTTATGTATTCATCATTCGACCAATATCTCGGAATCTTGCTTTTTCTTTCATGATTTGCCCGTTAGCCATCATTATGAAATAAGCAGATCCCCTCGCCCTTCTCCCGCTCTTTGTTTTTCTGACAGCAGCCCTCAATAAAGAATGTATGCATCATAATATCCATACTTCTTAATATTCTTCAGAGTCTGTTCATTTACATTTCCACACAATGCACCTTCATGCATAATTATAAAACCCCACTATTTCTCTATGAGGGGACACATGAGGATACATTTTGCTATTTTAGAGAAGCAAGATATTTTAATGACGACACTTTTTTTGGTGAGCCCAATGTCACCCCATCTATCTACCGGGAGACTGTGGGGAAAAAGACAGGTCTTGCAATGTGTGTGGTTATGGTCAATTGCTTGTATATATATATATATATATATATATATATTATTTTTCATCACATTCTCCTGAATATGCAGATTTTTGTATTTGCCCTGGTATTGGTTCAAGATTATTGCAATGTCACCTTCACAAATATGGAGAACAGAATGACTCCAGAGGATAAAATGGACACTGGGGTTTGTTCAGGTCAGGGTCAAATAGTTGCTTTGAAACTGGTAAAAAACTATAATTATCTCTAAGAGTACAGCTCTATAAATTCAATGTTGGCACAAGCAGCCTACATAAGAACATCAGAAAGTTTACAAACGAGAGGAGGCCATTTGGCCCATCGTGCTTGTTTGGTGTCCATTAATAACTAAGTGATCCAAGGATACTATCCAGTCTATTTTTAAATGTTACCAGATTTTCAGCTTCAACCACATCGCTGAGGAGTTTGTTCCAGATCGTGACAACTCTCTGTGTGAAGAAGTGTCTCCTGTTTTCTGTCTTGAATGCCTTGAAGCCCAATTTCCATTTGTGTCCCTGGGTGCGTGTGTCCCTGCTGATCTGGAAAAGATCCTCTGGTTTGATGTGGTCGATGCCTTTCATGATTTTGAAGACTTGAATCAAGTCCCCACAGTTCATTCTGACTCTTCGTTTTCCATCCATTGCAGCACTGCGCAGCTCCTGCTCGACCTCCTCTTAGTTTTTATTATTTAATTTTCCCCTTCTGCTTTTAAACCCTAACTTAATTTAGAGACAATTAAGAACAGGTGTAATACAAGGCTGGGGGAGAGAAGCCTGTTGCCAGGCAACAACCTCACTGGCTAAAGGTACGCTCTTGGGGGAATCAGCGCATAATCAGACAAACGTGCCTATAATCCAGATATAAACAAATGAAGAACCACCCAAACTGTAGCAAAATTAAGCCACATATTAAAATGAACACCAAAAACCACTGCTAGTGATGACGCATGACTGAAAACAAGAAAATAATCAATAAAGCCATTAATAATAATTAGCCACCCCGCAACTCCTGTGACACATATGTTACGCATTGGACCGTGCAGACCATCGCACTAATGTTGGGGCTAATGGTGTTTAAAATCAAATCCACAGGGGCTGGATGCTACAGAAGGCAATCACACAAGGTATTGTATTTGTTAAAATAGTGTCCCCTGAGTCTTTAACCTGGTTGTCCCTCTTCATATCCCATGAGGACGAACCGTTACTCATCTGAATTCAAATGTAGCTTGGATGCCAGATTTGTCCACCCCCCCCCGCTCTCTCGCTTAGAGGATGTTAAGAATGATTAAAAGCTTTTGAAGAAAATGTGCTAACGCTGTACTTATGTGATGCTCAATTAAATATTTTTTTATATAATAAATAAACTCTAAGGTGTAACTGTTGTGTTAGACTAAATTATCGATGTGTAAATAATAATAATAAGGCTAATGAGGACTTGTCATTTTTTAATCTGTTTCAGACTTGCTTTTAGGAAGTGTGGTGGTAATGGCACTGTGAATATCAATTTAACAAATAAATAAACGTGTTCATTGCAATCTTTTTTGTGCACCAAAGCAAGTTCGTGAGTCATGTTTGAGCCACGAGGCCCTGCTCTTTGTGCCCACCTTAGAGTCACCTTTGAGAGAAGGTGACAAGTTGCTTCCTTCATCTTAATTTCAGTTTAATTGCATGTTGCTAACCTGGATTTCTCTTTCATTTAAGCTGCTAAGAACTTGCTGTAATCCCCAGTTAATTACCTTTTAACGATACAATTTGACACCTCTTTCTTTAACCAACAGCGGTATAATCCGTTTTTCTTTTGCAGCAAAGCATTACACGAGGAAAGGTTTCATTTTTAATCTGTCTAAATCCATCGATTTACTTTCCTTTTGCTCTTTGAAGCTATATTAACTACAAGTTTATAAAATACTGTGACTGCTATGTGACAACTATGTGACAACTTGCAACTAACACAAACCAAAGAGACGTTTATACCTGTCAGTTATACTGGATTGAACTGTGATTCTGTGTCTATATTGACAGGGTGGGAGACAGTCTGATGTTATGATTCTTGTGTTTCCTTTCTCAAAATAGAGAAGATGGAGGAGATTTGCAGTACTTCTGAAACAAACTGGAAAAAGTCTAACAAGGAAACTTAGGAACACAGTCCTTTTAGAAAGTAAAAGACACAGATGGGATTTATAAGTACATTTTTATTTTTTAAACTGGCGTTCTGGTTAAGTAACATTTTACCATTTTACTGTGAACCACAACACAAATCTCTGACTGATATCATTTAAAAAGGGGTTATAGATCACAATACACAGAGAGAAATGATTTGTGCAATTAGCCTGTGTGTGTCATTAGTGCGCCTGCCCAGCAAAGCTTCTGTTTTGGCTAGAATTGCAGCCTCCATTCCACACTCAGTACATCCTAGAAAAAGACTCAAAATCTTCCACCTCAAGATATCATACAGAGCAAATGTCTGTTTGCTGACACAGTATATACATCAAAGCAGCTCCCTTTATCCATCTTTCATTGCACATTCATATTCTCTTAATTAATCTTTGGCCTTTACATTTCTATTCCATTTCTCCAACTGTCAAAAAACTGCAATTTTCAGCACTAACCCCCGTCTTCCGCAGTCAAACTTATTTATTGTCCCCTCTGCACCAATCAAGTATAAACGCAACCCGTCATTCCTATCTATCAGTCTCTTATTTTGGGCTATTCTAGTTATTTTTATATTGTCCACGTATTTCTGTAAAGCAACAGGCATTATTCATTTTATTTCACTCCCTACCACCTTCCACCCCCAAACCAGTCTCTCCAGAACTTTGTTTTCTGAGTACACTATGAGAGCATTGTCTTGGAACTTAGAAAAAATACCACTAGTTGTATATAAAGCAATGTATAATGGTAGCTATAGATTTTTCCACTGAATTTCAGCATAATTACCAGCACAAACATCTATATCGCTTCAGATTGTGTGCATTTTCTCCTGCTCAGAAGTAGGGAAATCACATGATCAAGCAAATTGGAAATAACGTGATTTGTAGATCTGGAATAGCCACGGCATAGGCTGTTTGTGTGCAGTTGTAGTTAATATCAGATAAAGTGTTACCTATAATAATTTAGGTATCAGTGGTTGTACTAAGAGAAATGGTATTCTGATGGTATGTGATCACGACTACTCTCTGTAATAAAACGCATGGTAGAAATGTAGGCATCTGTTTATAAATGTATGGATATCAGCAGACAAATTAAGTGTCAAGAATTGTGCAGTATGGTTGATCAATACCACAATGGGTCAAGTCAAACACATATTAGACTACCTTGAATACTATCAAGTCTTTTTTTAATATGATTATTATTATTATTATTATTATTATTATTATTATTATTATTATTATTATTATTTGTATTGTTGTACATTAGGTGACAAATCTCTTGAGGCAGCAGAGAATAAATATTTACAGTATTATTTTCAGATTAAAAACTTTGGTTTGCTGAAATTGCTCAAGGTCTACTGTCTGCTGGAAGTTGATTAAAAATACCCACAGCAAAGAATTAAGAAGCTAATTAAATTTTCTTCAGGGAAAAAAAAAATGTCTTGCAGTGTAATTCTACAGAGACATCATTCTACTAAGTTATATAATACTAATATTTGTATTATTATTAACAAATATTAAAAATATGAATCAGTAATTCACTAAAAGCCAGTCCCTGTTAGATTTGTTTATTGTATGATGTTCTTTATTCCAGGTACGTTAAATATAATTAAATTGCAAGGCTGGTATATATTCAACATCTTGACTACCAAAATTGCCCAAAGATATGGCATTTTTTATCCTCTCCATAAGAGGACAATTATTTGAAGTGCATTTGTAGATTCTTGGAGATTTTGAATTAAATAATCACCGCTGAAATAAATGTTCTGGCAAGAAAACAAGCTTTGTTTTCCCCTCTAATCCCAGTTGGTTTTAATGACTTTTTAACACAAAAAGGTGACATTACAGCACTCAACTGTGGCTGCCAGGTGCGCCACATATTTAGTCGCGGTGACTGACTGGAGCCAGCAAGAGAGAACACTTATGTCGTTAAAGTGCCAGTCTTAGCACAATGTAACAATGCAAGTTGTAATTTCTATCAGAAAATCTCATTGTGCCAGCATTGAAAATGTAGCTAATTTATTAAATAAAGTAGGGGAGGATAGGATTTTGTTTCAAAACTTTCTAGTTTGAATACAATACTTATCTGAAACCAACAGTTGTTAAAGGCTTGAAAACTTAAAAACTTTTACCCACCCCCCAAATTGAAGTAGTACTGTTTTGATTTATAAATAATATAAAGTGACTTCTAACAATAAATTGGACTGCGAGAGGGTACAGATTTGCAAAAATATCTAATACAACACAAGGAATGTAATCATAATTGAACTTGCAGCATGAAACAGTGATCCCTTCTTACTGAATCCATGCATTGCGGACACATTCATTATGTTAAAGACTCTATGCTTTGTTGCCAAAACTTGTTTTTCCTGTTTTGTTGTGTCTGTCTCCATTTTTAATTGCTGCTGATGCGGTACAAAGCAATGTCTAGATGCCAAATACATTATATTCGCACCATTGTTGCAGCACGATTGTGTAACCCATGTATGAATTGAAGCTTTGTGTATTGCTCCAGGGAGGACAGGTGCAGTAGTTCTGTGTAGCTGATTTTTAGAAAAATATTTTCATCCAAGGCCATAGAGAGAACAGGAGACAGAGGAGACGTGTGTGATAAAGTTTGAGGTTCCTCATTGACATTATGCAGTTACCCAGCAACCAAAGGGAGTCGTCTTGTGTAAGATAGTATGTTCTGTAGAAAAAGTTTAGATGTGTGTTCCTGACTGGCCATCTTCTGGAATGAAGACATATCACTCAGTGATAAAGCAAAACTTCCAATAGAAAAGCAACAGCAACTGTACAGTTTACAAGCTTGCTCTGTGCAGTTGGGATATAGTAGTGAAAGTATTAAATCCTGTCTCAGCTTCACAGGTGACATTGCCAGATAGTCAAATTAAATAATTACATCATCGATAAATAACTATTAAGTAGGCAATAATAAATATTAAATATAGTCACTTGTTCCTTAACTAGTGAACTGTTTTCAAAGTGTTAAGGTATCATATGCTATACGATAAAAATAAATAAACTCTTAACAGGAGTATGCTTTCACTTAAGTTCACTTCTAGTTTCACATAAATGTAGCTATTAACTTCAACATCAAAGTGTGAACATCGGTAGCTTCAAGAGTCTCATTCTCTGCAGCTCCTCACGTAATATTAGGGGCATGATCTTGTGCCAGTGGTGGGAATTGAATCATGGAGATGCCTGTGTGCATCCCTATGGCTGAGGAATAGCAAGGAGCCGTAGTAGCATTTTATAGCTCCTGAGCGAAGTCAATAAAACTATGATTAACGCCCGTTGCACTGGCTAAAGAGGAGGCTATGCATATTTGCAGCATGTAAACTCAGTGGAGGAGGAGAAACAAGGAAAGGGTGGTGATTGTCTCAGTATGGGAGTGTTTCTCCTGTGGTTTTCCCACAATGAAACCTGTGTGTGTGTATAGCTATATATAATACGCAAGCGGGAGCTGAAATGGTAGTCTTTATGGTCATTAAGGCAAGCTGAGTTGTAAGACTTTCAGCCAGGGGAGGGATTGTGGTATCAATCGCTCACCCCTACAAACACGGAGAATTAATCAAGGCAGATGAGACAGAGGTTGGAAGGACAGGGGTGCCAGGGATGGGTGCAGTTGCTAGCCCTGAGGTGACAGTCTCTTCACTGTACAATGAATGATAGCAGGAGACTATGTTTGATCGCTGAGTGCCCTTGATTGTAGATTTTAATGAGTATTAACAATTATTTATTTTAATTTATTCAATTCAATGTAAAGGAGCACGGTGAGGAGTTTGTATCGTGACAATAGCTGATTTGCCAGAGTTAGTTAGGGGAGTTTAATGCGTTTAATAACATCAAGAGCAAACCAGCACATAACACAAACAAAGTAGGCCCGTTCATTCCAGATTAAATGAGAAATAAAGGAAGGCTTTCTAGGGAAGCAGGGAAAATGAGCAACACTTTATTTTAAGCATCATCTGTTAGGTGCATATTGAAAATTAATTTGTGACTCATTAGCACTAAACACATCACATATAGCCACTGTTTAAGGCTCTGTGAGTTACTTATGATTCCACACACACAACCACACTAATATAGGGCTTTAATGTAAATCCCTGAAAAAAATGTTATCCAAACAGGGCACTTACTATGAAAGATTAATAAATGCAAGCTTGCCTATCTGGGTTTCTCTCTTTAATACATTCCTCCACTTTAGTCTCAGTTTGTATCACATAGTAGTGCTGTTTATGAGGCATGGTACCCTTCTTGCCATAAGATTAGGTCTTAATTGCCCTTGGGGTGTGAAAATGTGATTTATCTATCCTCCAGATTTAAATTGTGAGTGGTAGTAGCGCCGACTTCTCAGAGAGAGAGACAAAATTACTTCCTGCTGCTCGCCTGTTACTCCCCTGAAAAGTACCGGGGGGATTTATCAATGTTTAATGAGGCACACGAGTGTGTAAAAATCCCATTCCGACTGGGCAGCGAATCTTGAGATAAATAATTGATACCACATGCTTTTTCTGTATTATTATTATTGTGTTAATGTGTCCGTCCTGAACTTGTACATTGCATTGGTAATACACTTCCAGAATTATTATTAGTGGTTCATGATTTTATACAATCATAAATGTATAACAGTATAAGTGTGCCATGAAACAAGGAGTTGGAAAAAGCCAGGAGTTGGAGCCAGGTTCGATTCTGGCCTCGGGTGTCTGCATGTTTGGAGTGTGCGTGTTCTCCCCGTGGCCATGTGGGTTTTCTCTGGGTGCTCCGGTTTCCTCCCACATGCCACAGACATGCTTAGGTTGATTGGATACTCTACATTGCCGTGAAGTCATATATGTGTGTGTTTGTGTGTATCCTGCTTTGCACTGCCGAGTTAGACTCTGTTTCCCATAGATGAAGCGTTATTGACTATGGATGGATTGAGAGAACAGTATGAACTATATTGGGTCTGGAATTAATTAATCATAATCAAGCATAATCATAAGATATTTTCCCATAAAGTGATTCAGAACGGTCAATTCTGTACTGGACTTTATCAAACTGCTGACAGAAATAGATTAGTCCTGTAAATAATAACACTACATTGGATGGATCGAAAGCTTTGTCACCTTGTGTTGGATACTCTATTTTGGGGGTTATTTTCAACCTCCCTAATTGCATGCCTGAATGGAATTAATTAACAATTGCTGTCATGAGAATTAATCTAGAAATACAAAAATATTCTCAGGCGGATTCAGGCTGATCACAGCTAGAGCTCTAGGATATTTCCCCCCCGCTGATAAATGCATGAACAAATAAATACATTAGCAAAGCATGAACATGTCTATATAAACACATGCAACATGTACATGCAATGCAATGAACAATAGAACTGTAGTCTTCATATGTCTCTCTCGGATGTGGTTTCACACAATCATCAAGAATGCTATCAACAGCCTCACTTTCCTATCGATTTTTCTATGCCGCCGGTCTTTCATTTTTTGTGTACAGAGGAAATACCAGACACATAAAGGTCCTTCTCTCTCCTCTCCAAGTGGTTTTTCTCATATCGTGTTTGGTACAGGCCAGGGTGTAAAATTAAATCAAGCGCATGGGCTATAGTCTGCAGTGCAGGTATCAAAGGTTAGGCCATTCTAATTAATCGCCGAAAACCCTTGAAATGTCTAAGCTTGCAAGAAAACTATTAAAAATGTTAAGTCCTCCACTCAGCCCAGTCATTTATTTTTACCCTTTTCGCTTGAAGCAGTATCGGTTTTTTATATATTGAATGAAAAGAGTGATGTGTTTGTCATTTAGTCTGAGTGGAGAAAATAGAAAGAATTCAATGTATTGTGGGTGGGAGATTAATTTCTTAAATTGTTACTATTATTGTTGTTGTTATTATTACTTTTTGGATATGCACAAGCATAAATTATATTAATGTAGTGTGACAACAAAATACATTGACAATCTGTGGAACACTTGAATATACTAACATCACAAAATGTAGTGCGCAGAATGAGCGTTAAAGTGTTTGGAGGGTTGGTGTTGGTGGAGTACGTTTCTTACATTGGAAAATGTTTGCAAAGTCTAATGTTGTGATAACAGTTTAAAAGTACAGTCATTTCATATTGAATGTTAAAGTATTCACTGTTTTAAATGTGGTATTACACAACAGAAAAGTCTTTACCTGTTTTGGAGAGAGAAATAATACTTGATTTTGTTGGCAGGGAGTATTATGAATATAATCTGAGAGTAAATTAAATTTTAAATTAAGTACAAGTCAAATAAATATCCTTAACCACAAATGTTTCAATGCATTAATTAATTTTGTGCAAAAACAGTTAATCACTCTTGGTTTTGGACATCGGAGTCAAAGGCCTAGCTGACACAGACCTATATCTAGTGTAGGAAATATTCAAACTTGGTAAATAGGAGGAGTAAAATCCAAAGAGAAACAAGTGGTGATAATAGGTGTTGTACCTGCAATGTCTGGAGGTTCAAAAGATATGTGCCATAACATAAATCTAGGAAAATAAAGTTTACTTTTTATTTTTAATCCAGCTATGCCCAGATAAAAACCCACTAAAATATGTGTAATGCAACATAAAAGTATTTTCTTTTCTTTAGGTAGCCAACCAGACAATGCTTAACTTTGCAGCAAACACAGCCTTTCATGAGATTATTGATATAATATTACTGAATATTACTAATATTAATATTACTAGTGCTTCCTGTAATTTCTGTAGTTTTGCTTTGTATTGGGATTGAGCACGTCATACAATGTCCTTGTTTTTTCGGAACCTGTTACTACATTACAGTTAAAGGTGTGTATGGGTTGTGATGCAGCAAGAAGCATCCCTCGTCTCCTCATTGCAACAGCTTTAACCCACACTACATTAGGCACAGCTGAAATCCCAGAACCGTCCCCATGGTGTTCCAAAGGGTTTCTACATTCCACTGGTCTTTTCTGTTTGAATTTTATACATTCCAGTCTCGTTAGTTCTTTCTCACATTATCAGGCTCATAAGAAAACTGTTAGACATAGAGCGGGGGGTGTATGTCTTTAGCTTAATTTAACCTACAAACTCAGCAGCTCTTGTGTATTATTGGAAAAACATTATGGCCTCCCAATTAGAGTCACCAGCATTACGTCTGAAAGGTAGTTAGCTGCCCCCGAGCGTGGCCAAATCCAATTGATAGACACCATTATGAAAGTAATTCCCATTGACTTATGTTATTGATATTGACCATAAAATATGAGTGAGATTTCCTATAGCAAATTGCCATACGTTCCTAGAATGGTAATCTGCATAGGTTCAAGTGAGGAATAATGTGTAACTTCCTGCTGTTACAATCACTGCAGGCATGCAAGATCTATCTCCCAGAATAATCGAGATATCCCTCCCTCCAGCAGCTCTCTCTTAATGTAGCGCAGGGGGGCTTCTTCCCGTAGCTCCTTGCTGAAAACAAGGATTCATAAATAGGCCATAATGTTCTTTTCTGCCGTGTTGCTCCAGCAAGTTGAACATCGGAATTAGATAACACAAATCTCTGAGGCTTTGATGAAAAAGCACCCGCTCCAGTTTAGTGTAAACTACCACCTGTTTTCATTTAAGAATGAGAACAACCGCACAGGTTTGACGCATTGAAGAATGTTATAACCGCAGATCTGTTTTCCACAATTTTGGTCTGGGTTCTGTTGTGCTGTTGTTTTCTTGTATTGCCGCTCGCTCTTGGAGTAATCCCAGCTATATGTGGTCGAGTCAGACGCTAAACAGAGCGATCAGCCCGTACATTGTTAATTATTCAGTAACAAAAGAGAGAGAGCATTAAAAAAGGCTAGAGCCTGCTAAAGTTAATTGACTTTACTACACAGTTAATAAGGTAAGAAGCAGATATGGAAAAGAAAATTAACAAGAGTTGTACCATTAATGAAAACTATGTAAAACCAATTCTTGCTCAATGAAGAGCTATGCGCCTTTGTATTATCTACGTGGCAGTTTCGGTGCAAATTAAATTTTGCTAAATTGGCACTGGAGAAAATAAAAAATAAAAACCAAAAGAGGGCTAATTTAATATCGAAATGCGGCACTCTTTTTCACAACACATTAAAGACAGAGGTCCAGTGTAGAAGAATAGCTGCTGTGCTTTAACAGAGCTCAGATATTGATTCACACAGTTTGCCACTGTGCATTTTGTTGTAAAAAATTATACTGGAGGTGATGAAGACAGTAGTCAAGCAGTCGCCTGAAGTGTGAGTATGGGTGTATTATCTCTTGCTCCTGAGAATCTGGGCTCTAGTGCAAACCTGGACCAGGAGAACAGAGACTAGCCATCGCTTTTAAAGTCAAGCTTTGTTTTCAGTATTGATACATTGCAAACACCCACACTCCGGTGGTGACGCCAAAGATGTTGGTTTAATTTGAAAGCTCTCTTGCTCAGAGCTGCTATTTACAATGCTTTATTTGGGTAAACCCTTGTATGTTCAGCTCACACTTCCCCTCCACATGGCTTAAATAATTAAACGGCAGTCAGTTACAGAGCCAGAGCATCGTAGGGAGGCCCAGGGCAGCTCTCACCGATCACACCACGGGCCAGCGGACCACTGGTAAGCCACAGGAGTCACAGCTTCCCAGCAAGCTGTGAAAACCTTTCCAAAACCATCCCAACCCAGGCTCCAATCCAGTCAGTTGCAGATTTAGTCACGGTGAATTAGTCATGCCTTCCCTTTGGAGTCTGACTGGTGGAGTTGGCTTGTTCTCTTGCCCCACAGTGGTGGAATGGGCTGCCGATGAGCATTAGGGCTGCCTTGCATCTTATAGCCTCTCACAGCCTCCATTAGGTTAGACCAGGGGTTTTCAAACCAGTCCTGGAGTGCCCCCTGCCATGCTGTTTTTTGTTCCAACCTATGACTTAATTACTTAATTGAATGGTATATTGCTTTGTTAGGTCAATTAAGGATTCAATTAAGCAATTAAGACCTCGGTTGGAACAAAAACCAACAGGGCAGGAGGTACTCCAGGACCGGTTTGAAAACCCCTGGGTTAGACCATTCTAATCTTGCCTTCATTTTATTTGCCATAATGTGTACATGATTTCTTATGCTGAGGTTACTTTTTATAATATGGTGTATAGGGATTGACATGGATCAACTCATCAAATTCCTTGCCATGGGGCAGGTGCCAAACACCTCTCCCAATCTCAATGCTGCCATTGAGTCAAAGTCAAAGCTCTTTTCTGTGACTCAAGTGGTTTTAAAAATGTGCGTTATTCCTGTAAGGTGGGTAAAACTGCCACCATTATTCCTGTATCTGTAAACACAGGCATTTCTAATACTTAACTATGTGAGGATGAGGACACTTACTGTAAAAGAAAGATAAGATGAGAGGGAGCTTAATGCTGTTATCTACTGTACTGTACTACCCTAGCAGTCCAGTCCACATTGATTTGTGTTTTTTTTTTTTTTTTTTTACTTTAATTGGGGTACCAAGATGAAAATGTACTTTCTCAGACTTAAAAGATGAAAAAAAGAAAAGGAATACCCTTGGAACCAAATATCTTATGACTGCATAAACCAGAGAAAGTGAGTACATGTACCTTGTCAAAAGACATTGCATCACCAGGAATTAAGGAAGACTGTAGAATCACTGTTTAAAATCTTTCTGGAATAGAATGGTTTTAATTTAAGGAAAGATACAAGTCTTAAGGGACTAAGCTTCATGGATTATCCCTTTTAACTTAAATGACATTCCTTTTATTATTATGTATTCCAGGTCCACACAGTCAATGCATTATTTAGACCAATTTCTAGGATACAAATACAAATCTCATAAGAGAATGTGTTTACATATATTTCTGCAGTAGTCTTCACTTACATGCAATAAAAATCATGATCCCCAAGTTTTCAACGAGGCCAAGGGATAACCTGATTAAAATACAGTCATTGAATTCTAATTCAATATAGCTACTTTGTGGTGCAACTGATGGGGTGTAATTATACCATATTGTATAGTTCAAAATGAAAGTAACATCAGTGAAAATGCTGATCCACATATGTATGAGAGCTTAATAAAAGTTTAGCTCAGTTACACATAAATTGTAGGGTATATATTCCTAAGACACTTTATTTGCAATTCCTATAATGTTGGTTAGATCAATTTTTATAATTTGTTTTATTTTTTCCCAGGTTGTTCTGCCGTGGCTTCATTTTATCGCTGGTCTCTGTGTCCTTTCTCAGTTCTGGGACCAGTGGTGCACTGAATCTGCGAGACAAAGCCTTTTCTGTGTCTTGTTGAAAGACTTCTGTGGGCATTGCAAATTGCAACCCCCGAGCTGCTAAAATTTGTCAAGTGTAAAGAAAACACAAGATTCACATTAGGATAAGCAAAGCTGCCACAAAAGTAACTCTACGGAACATTCACAGCCTTGTAACTGTCATGCATTTCTGAGTGTGTTTGGTAAATATGCTTTCAAGTGACAAGACAAGAGCAAACTGTTTTCCTTTCAGTTTTTTCTTTTTTAGCCTCTGCGGGACACCTGTACAGCTTTTCCTAACCTACAGCTCAGTTTATTCACATCTGATTACAGCTCCTCTCCAAATAATGTATCCATCAGTTATTTTATATCTATCAGCTGTATATTCTTGGGATCCTTGGAAAGCAAGTTCATTTCTATTACCTTGAGGTTCCTGGTCCAAGCACTATTTTACCCTCAACAACTTCATCTGTCTTTTGCTGTGGCTTATGGAAGAGAATGAAAAGCAAGTTGCTACTGTTAATGACTGCTGCAAGAGTTCATTCACAGTTCACCCTCCAGTCTCTCCATGTTGCCTAGGACAAAACTGTCAGCAAAAAGATTTATTTCTCTCCTACTTTATCTACATCGTCAGAACAACATTTATACCATTACAGATTGCCCAAGCAGGAGGTGTCTTGTTCTCTAATATGAAGGGAGATGTCCGATTCCCAGTAACTGCTTTCAGTACAAACTGAAGTATGCATACATGCTCCTCTATAAGTTCCTTGTAAGCCCATGCATGATTCGTGACTTTGCCATGTCTGTTTAAAGCGATGCATTTTAATAAGGAATTATCTGATAATTTGCTTTATGAGTGTTTGAAATTTAATCACAGGCACCAAGGCACTCTAAAGCACAGTCACATTTGATTTTGGAGATCAAAAAGTAAATGCAATCAATAATGTCTCCGCTTCTACCAATCCAAAGCAAAATATATTGTCCATGTGATTCGACTGTACTGCGATTTTATATTCCAAAGAAAAACATTCCCAGTGATCTTTCACATGTGATTTGGGGATTTGAAAGAACTTCTACATCAGGAAGACTATTTTGTGGATGCTTATGATAATGATTTGAGACAGCACAATGCAAGCTTGAGGAACTGTGAGTCATTCATCATTTATTGTAGAACAGATTTTCAGAGAATAGTTTGATGTACTGACTGTTCATGCCTATAAAACATGCCGAGTCTGCCCCCAAAACACACACGAAAAAACTGTAAATAATCTATATGGGATTCTTGTAGTTGTCCTCTAAATGTATGCAATTTCTTTATGATTTAGATAGAACTATGCTAATTCAATGTACTACTCCCTGAGGCCATTCTTCTGTTTCATTTCCATTAGCTCGTCATACCCAAGTCCCAGGTTTGTTGTAAATGGTTTTGATCTTCCATTTCACAGAGATAAATCTGTGTGATACCACAGGACACTATGTACAATATGATTCTATGCATGGATTTTTTTAATTTAACGTTTTTGTTTTTTTTAAAGAAAGTAAGAAAGGCTAGATAACTGAACATAATGGTCATTGAAAGGCATAAGGTTGTCCAGATAAATACCACCAAGATAAACTGTTCTATTTTTGGGTAAAAGTTACTGGTACTTTTCAGAATATTATTATTATTATTATTATGTTGTTATTCTAGTAGCATTAGTAGTAACTGTGTACTATAACCATAGCCAGCTCAACGTTGTCCATAAATATAATATAATGCATGAAATAACATTTGACCTTTTCTCCATCTTCTGTAAGCTCACTGCTTTGCTGAACCATAGTGACTGAGCAATACACCATGGGTGGCTCAGGAAGCGGGAGTTTACTTCACCGTTCACAAAATGTAAAATAATTCAAAATGAATCATCCAAGGAGCCCCAAAACACAGCTTTAGTCGCTGAACCATGTGTTATGCCCATATGGGCTTCTGCACAACCAAAGGCATTTTTCTTGTCTTTCATTTTGTGGAGAAAATATATTCCTTTCTGCCAGCTTTTGCACATCCATGTGAAAGGAATTACTTGCTCACTGCTTACTTCATGCCTGGCTCTCACTGGGACATGTTTACCTATGGACCACAACTTTTTCCAAAAAGGAGTTGAAGGCAAACAGTTTGACTGGGCCGGAAGCAGGCGTCACAGCTTTGTAAATGTGTGTGCATACAGAGCACTAAATCTCATAATCGATGCTTATTTAGTGGCCTTGCTTTTCAACACGCACACATCCAGTACCCAAGTAATGCTAAGCACACTGTGCTGCTTTTGAAGTGCAAATGTGTGTATTCAGTTGTAACTGATCCAAATTGGATCCCAATGCCTTGTTTTCTAAATCCCAGGGAGAGAGCTGGACAAAATGCGCGAGACTTATGTACCATACCTGGGAAAATGTTCCGCAGTGAGCCACGGAATCACTTCAAATTAATGCACTTTGTAAGTCAAGCGAATCGTATTTACTTCTGTAGCGTGGCAAAGTGGGCTGCAGATGCAGGTGGGTAATTGGGAGTCTAGAAAGGTGCTTGTCTGCTTTGTGATGGACAGGGTAAAATAGGTTTCATACACACTGTCTGCACTTCTAACTAGGCAGGCTGATATGTACAGTATATGATAGTTTCTTTTTTGTTCAACAGGTGAGTGGAGGGATGTTATCTCCTGCTGAATGGAAAATGAACAGAGAGAGAGAGAAAGAGATTGAGAAACAAAACAAACAAAAACAGGTTCCCCCAGAAGCCGACACAATAATAAATAATGAAAAAAAAAATGACAAGCTTTTCAGAGGACTAACAAATAAAAACAATAAAACATCAACAAATATATACCTGTATGTCTACTGTACTATGCTATCCATTGAGGACTGAGTTTAGCATACGGTGGAAAAGGAAATATTGGGATAGTTTCTCTGATCTGGACCCCAATGGCTAAAATCTCCACCTTTATAAATTAATTGTATACATTAAATTGTTTAAATAACTCTCTGAATTATTCATAAACAGTTGAACTGTGTATCAGGATGTATTAAGCATTTATCAGGAACTGAAGATGAGAATCACTGATATAAAGGCAGATCCATTTCTTGTAAAAAAGCAGATATTGTTTTTTTGTTATAAATCTTATCTGGTATTTGTGAAATATTGTGACATTATTACACATCATACCACATTTAAAGGAAAACAGATAAAAATACATGCATTGTATTCATACTTCATTTAATGAGACAAGAACAACTACAAATGCGCTCTTCAAAGGAAGTAGAGGGAGCAAGTGTTTTCAAAATGTTACAAAAAAATATTTGTTAGAGTTCTGTTCAGTTATGGTGATGGGTTGTTTTCTCCTCTCAGCACAGCATGTCTAAATATGGCGCTCTGTTACAGGGCTTTGAAGAACAAGACTTAAAAAAAAAACTGACTGAATTTCAAAAGAGAACATTTCACAACCATGAAAACAACAGATGAATGTGTTATAGTATACAGAGGATGTGTTCGAAAGTCTCAAGTGTATGGACAACCCGCAGCCCAACAATGAAACAAGGATCAGAGGTCACAAGGGACAATTAACCATATGTGCGTTTGGATGTGAAAATAGGAGGCACTTCTTGTTGTGTGGCTCTGTCCCTCTCTAAATATATAACTAACAAACAACAGTAATCCAGTGTGTGAAGGTGCCTAAACACTGACATATTATGATATTTTTCTATTGCAATTCAACCAGGGCAATCGAAAAATGGCTCAATATAGCTCAATAAGCTCAATATAATTATGTATAGCATAATGTAATTCACAGTACGTTGAACACAGTAATAAGCAGGATTTTGCTTTTGGGCAATACTGTTTATAAGGAAATTGAAAAGCCTTGACAGAAGTCTAATCCTAAATGAATGCAAATGCAAAAATATGATTAAAATAGTTAACAACGCCATTTCTTTGCCCTGAAATATTGTAGCTGCCCTGTGTGTATTGTAGTTGTGAGGTTGTGAAGAATTATTTCTCACTGCTTGTTTAAAAAAATGAATAATCATGTAAAAAACAATTCACATCCCACAAAAAGGTGTAAGTTCCTTTTTTTTTTTTTTTGGTAAGTTATTCTTTTTATTCAAGTTTGCTCAAATGCTCCTCTGTTAAGTTTGAAATAAAATCACTGCTTTTGAAATGAGAGTGCTGAAGAAAAAATGATTTGGGAATAAGTCAAGTCAAGTCAAGAGACTCCAATCAGTGCCAATCAGAAACGTATGGGCCACGCAATTTCCCGGGAACAAAACTGTTCTAGACTAGCTTTCTGCAAATTGATTTACAACATGAGATGCTACTTGCATTATGTTTGTACTGCAACTGGCTTTCTTAGGACATTTAGCCCATGTTTTACATACTCACTACACTACTAGGGTAAACAAAATCATTAATGAAACTATCCGCACATTACAGTGCATGAAACTAAGGTATAGGAGAAGGCCAGAGTTGTCTACAGGTGTAATTTAAACATGTATTATGGAGATGCCAATAGGTGGTAGGAGTCCTAATGCTCATGCGCAGCTCTTTCTGTGTTCTGTGTTCTTCTAAAGTGGTTGTGCTTTCTCTGCCTCTTCCATGCTGGTCAGTTGATCTCAAGTGAAAGGTACAGTAGCCCACTGGTTAAGCTGTTAACCATGCTGGTGGAACTATTAGAGGGATTCAATTAATCAAAGACACGCACACAGAACATCAAACATCTTTAAAATGGTCCTCTACACTTTGATGAACAGCAGCACTGGGTTCTTATGAGTTGGGCTAATAGAGCAGCACACAGTTCAATTCAATAATTTCTATCTGCAGGACAGGCTAACATGTTTTTAATCTGCAAATGGTAGGAGAATGTTTTCTGATACTGTTGAGACAGGAGGCAAGGTTACTCACTCTGTCACATCTGAGGGAATCTGGGTACGGTGGCATATCAAGATGGAATGCATCACAATTGTTTAGAGATGTTTGTATGGCAAACCAAATTATCATTTAGAGATATCTCAACATGCATTTCAAGATCTCTTCAAATATGTCGAGATATCTCTAAATCCTTTAAAAATATCTGCAAACCATTTAGAGATATCTAAATAAGGTGCTTTTTAAGATATCTTAAATAATAATGATTTGCAGATATCTGTAAAGCCTTTACATATCTTGAAGAATTAATTATAATTTGGCTTGCCATATGTTTGTGAATCACTGCCTCTGACATGCGATAACATTTAATTAAATTACATTCTTGGTAAATATGTAAACTTATAACTTACAATGCTGCTTTATTGTAGGAGAGTAATTGTTGATGTTTGTTTGTTTGTTTGTTTGTTTTCCACACAGGAAGACCAATATTGGCATGTTGACTGCTTGCCAAGATTAAAAGCAAATGCCCTCCTTATCGTGGGCAAATCCCTTTACTCTGAAGAGACTCGTCATGATTTGAAAATGGCCCGTGTTTAATAAGAGCAGCTCATGCGTGTCAGTTAGTCATTTCATTAAATATAAAAGGAATGCTCCCATTGTCATTTAACAAATTAGAATGCTCTTACTTACATAATTGCATGCTTTATAAACCGACAGGGGAAATATTGTACAAATGGAGTAATGGATGTGTGGGAGGTGGCCACAAGGCAGAAATTTACTTAAACCTTTCTCTTGACTCTATCCATGAAGAGAACTGATCTACTGTGGTTTGAAAAGGTCAGTGGAAGCATAAGAGGCAAAGCTCTACTTTGCTAGACTGCTGATTGTGTACTCAAGTGCATGTTTGCCATATTTCATATAGGTGCAGGAAACGGAAAGGCTATGAACCAAGGTAGGCCTTATAATCTTGGGAATTGGCGTATAGCGATTTATGTTGATATTCATTTTGAAACGACAAAGAGGAGAAACAATCATGTTCTTTGCACACACCCTCCCCCCCAAAAAAAGTAATAGTCAGGGAGTGGAGTAATAACAGATGATGTGAATTTAAAGATAAAAAGTGTGGTCTCTGACATCCTCCAACTGCAGTCCTGACACCAACTGCAGAAGAGTAAAATCAATTAATATCACTCATGTATACTGTAATAAATTCACACAAACAAAAAGGTCATTAAAACAACTGTCATAAAAAAATCTGACTCAAATTAAAGAATGATAAAGCCAGCCTATACAAATATAAAGTGGCTTATAATATTGTCTTCTTTTTTGATGGGGATGAAAATAATAGCAGATAGCATCATATAGTTCTAATTAGTGTCTTAAAAAACTGCTTTAGTGAATGATTTTATTATCGCAGCCTTTGCTTTTGGGCATCAATTCCAGCATCACGTATTGTCATCAGCACTCTTCAATCAGGCGTTTTTTTACAGAGGTGCATACAGCTGCTGCAGATGATTTGAGTACAAAGTGTTTGAAGGGTTCCAGCTTGGGATGCACTGTCTCGCAGATAGCTGATTCAGCTGCTGGTGCCCTTTTGTATCAAGTGGGATCCAACTGTTCAGAATTGATGGAGGGATGGAGATCAAACGTGGTAGCCCTGACTAAAATCCAGAGATGCTTCTTCTGGATACAGTTCAGTTTTCACAGACCCAATCAGCCACCAGTGTAAAAGCACAGTAAGCTCTTTTTAATCTTTGTGGCTTTGTAACTTTTACAGCGAGTTAGATTTTCTGTCATCAATTTCTCCTGGTTCATAATTCTCTCCTAAAGCACTCTGCAGCACTTGCAAGAAGTTGATTGATTTATTTTTTTATTCATTTATTTTACTGTCAATGTGAATAACACAACAGTATTCTGGGGCAATCAGGTCTTTAACACAGCAGTAGTACACAAAGAGATGCAGAAGAACACAAATATCATATAGTAGAAGTAATTGACTTGTTTTGCAGTGCAGCTCTATGGAGGCCCTCAAATCTCAAAATATCTTTGCTCATAATCAAACATGCACATGCTAACTAATGAACCAGGAAGTCCTGTGGTGGTTACATGAAGGTTACATGAAAGCAGCAGGATTTCAATTAAATTGTACTGTAATTTGTTTTGTATATGTTTAGATCCAATTCTCTAGTTATATCTGATCAATACTGCACTGGAAAAACATGCAATACAAAAATACCAATAACAAGTCTGTACCACTTGTAATGCTTGGCATTGCCTCTCGGTGTAATAAATATTGCACAGTTGTAAGATGTCTTACATTGCTTAGAATAAATCATTTAAAAGGGTATAAACTAATACTGACAAGATCCCAAGCTAAATGTACTCCTATGGTACCATATGCAGCAGTACTTAAAATAACACCAACATTATTCATCATATCTTCAAAACACACTTTAACATTACATTTCTCTTCATGCATTTGCTGCACATTTGCTCAACATATTTGCTCTAAATTAATTAAATAATAAAAAAACATTTTCAGAATTTTTGTTTTTGGTTGCAACTGTGACATGAATAAAAAAATATATATGTGTTGTAATGAAATGCAGAAAGTCTGTGTTAATAAGGAATCTCAACTTCTTCTGCCACTTGTGATAACCTTTATTGGGTTTTTAATTAAAAATCTAGGAGGTTTCTTACCTCAATATCAGCCCAGATAGAATACTGATATTGTTAAATTGGCAGCAATTCATTGAGTAAGCAAATAAATATTTATTCGTTGAGACTGTTAATACTAGTCCAGCTGCATTATTTCCTGTGAACAGCCGCTAGATAATTAGTTGTACTAAATCAATGTAAAATGTTCTGCCTATTTATGTATGTGTGTGTGTGTGTGTATGCCTGCGTGTGTGTGTGTGTGAGTGTATGTATATGTATGCACACACGCACACACATTTTAAAGCATTAAAAAGTTAGGTTAGGTTAGGTGTTATATGCATCAATCATCCCCAAGAAAAAAATAGAATAATTATATATGTATTTGTATTTTGGTGACAATGAAACATGTCGTTTAGTCTTCTAATAATGTAATTTCTTTTTTTAAGGTACAATAAAGATTGATTTATTTCCCTACTTTCTTAACTCTGTATATAGATAATATATCACACATTTCATCTGATGCATATTTCTCAGTATATGTTTTAATCTATGCATTTTTTCAACCTTTATATACACTCACCTAAAGGATTATTAGGAACACCATACTAATACTGTGTTTGACCCCCTTTCGCCTTCAGAACTGCCTTCATTCTACGTGGCATTGATTCAACAAGGTGCTGAAAGCATTCTTTAGAAATGTTGGCCCATATTGATAGGATAGCATCTTGCAGTTGATGGAGATTTGTGGGATGCACATCCAGGGTACGAAGCTCCCGTTCCACCACATCCCAAAGATGCTCTATTGGCTTGAGATCTGGTGACTGTGGGGGCCAGTTTAGTACAGTGAACTCATTGTCATGTTCAAGAAACCAATTTGAAATGATTCGACCTTTGTGACATGGTGCATTATCCTGCTGGAAGTAGCCATCAGAGGATGGGTACATGGTGGTCTTAAAGGGATGGACATGGTCAGAAACAATGCTCAGGTAGGCCGTGGCATTTAAACGATGCCCAATTGGCACTAAGGGGCCTAAAGTGTGCCAAGAAAACATCCCCCACACCATTACACCACCACCACCAGCCTGCACAGTGGTAACAAGGCATGATGGATCCATGTTCTCATTCTGTTTACGCCAAATTCTGACTCTACCATCTGAATGTCTCAACAGAAATCGAGACTCATCAGACCAGGCAACATTTTTCCAGTCTTCAACTGTCCAATTTTGGTGAGCTTGTGCAAATTGTAGCCTCTTTTTCCTATTTGTAGTGGAGATGAGTGGTACCCGGTGGGGTCTTCTGCTGTTGTAGCCCATCCGCCTCAAGGTTGTACGTGTTGTGGCTTCACAAATGCTTTGCTGCATACCTCGGTTGTAACGAGTGGTTATTTCAGTCAAAGTTGCTCTTCTATCAGCTTGAATCAGTCGGCCCATTCTCCTCTGACCTCTAGCATCAACAAGGCATTTTCGCCCACAGGACTGCCGCATACTGGATGTTTTTCCCTTTTCACACCATTCTTTGTAAACCCTAGAAATGGTTGTGCGTGAAAATCCCAGTAACTGAGCAGATTGTGAAATACTCAGACCGGCCCGTCTGGCACCAACAACCATGCCACGCTCAAAATTGCTTAAATCACCTTTCTTTCCCATTCAGACATTCAGTTTGGAGTTCAGGAGATTGTCTTGACCAGGACCACACCCCTAAATGCATTGAAGCAACTGCCATGTGATTGGTTGGTTAGATAATTGCATTAATGAGAAATTGAACAGGTGTTCCTAATAATCCTTTAGGTGAGTGTATATCAACATACACAAGGCTAAGATGCGATCGTATCCAACTCTCAAATGAATTATATATTCCATAATTGATCAGCTGTCTACTAGAGTGCCCAAAAATATGTTTCCAAAATATGTGATTTGTTAACAATTAGGGTTTAGATAACAAAAAGTGGGATTCTGCCAAAAAAAAAAAAAAAAAAAAACAATTTCAAGTCAGTTTCTAAGGAATTACCCACTTATTTTTCTTCACATCCTAATTAGTTACTTAACATATACTGTAAATTATAAGTCAAAGGCAATCACTTTCAAGGTGTCAGCTGCAGGTGGTTGTGTTCCTCTGGAGGCTGCAGTGTGTCTGACATCACTCTCAGATACTGGAGAAATGTTAAATCTCTTGCTTTTTACTTCTGAGCAACGTGTTCAGCCCTGAGGGACTCAACCACCACATGCATGCAAGCTGACATCTTGAGAGGCAAAAGTCGCTGCTTTAGACTCATGACTTATAATTATCCAACCTCATCAGCGTATGAATAATAGACACTATCTTGGAAGGAAAAACAACAACGTTTTCCTCTTGAAAATCTCAGTGTGAAAGAAGATGTCTTTGTGTGTGTTTGTGCTCACAAGAGCTGTGATTGTCTGAATCAGGATGTAATAGTCAAGTATGACAGTAGCAGATGTGCAATTCTTTTTTCCTGCTCAACAAGGAACTTACAATGCTTACAAAGAGCATCCCAGCCCATTCATGATCAGATTGTGCAATGTAGTTATGAAACAATACACAATATATATAATGGATTTTAGTGGTGCTGGGGAATTGCTCTTCAAAGAGAGAACTAAAAAAGAAGACTCAATTTGGTTTGGGTGAGGCCAAAGCCTTTGAGAAAGTCTCAGCATTGGTTTCGGAGGATGGATTTTGTATCCATGGATTCGGTAGGATTCGTTATTTAGTGTTAGTGTCTTTTCTCTGTTCTCTGGAAAGAAATACTGAAGGCTCAGAGACAGAGACAGCTTTGCTTATTCCCAGTGCTCTGGAAACCTACAGATCCTGGGTTCAGCAGAATCCACAGAAGGTAATACAGACTTGAACCTCCTTATACACAAGATGCTCAGTCAGTTATCTGCAAGGCAGCACAAGACCTGTTTGAAGCGATTCTTTCCCAAACCCTCCAGCTGCCTCTGCCTGACATGGGTTAATGATGACCCTGACCCTGTAAAGTTACTATCCTTACCTAGGGTTATCTTTCAAGCCACAAATGCAACCCAAAAGGAGATGGGGCTATTTAAATATAATACAATGTGTATTATTAATGTGTCATGCTGTTTTATTTTCAGTGCACGAGATGGTTGTGGAAAAATCTCCGCTGGGCCTTGCTCAACCCCTGGACTGTAGTTTAGATCCCTGGCACTGAAGGCGCTCCTTCCCAGGCATTACCTCGGCTCTCACCTGGTCACAGGTACTGCCAGGGATCTTGCTCCCTCAACTATCTCAGGGCTCTGGCTATTTTAATTTACATTTAAGATTAAAACTACTTCACATTGTTTTATTTTCTTCCCTTGCACATACTCCTGTTGGTGTAATGCTCACCTCTTGGCCTCTGTCACTTTGGATGACTTAATTTTATAGCATTGAATGATGTCAGCTCAGAATTACTTCAGACTTGTATGTAATGTTGACTCTTTGAAACGGGTGCAAGGAAGCCCTTTTCCAAAACTGACCTTCAGTATGAAATCCATTGTCAGATAATTGCACTGATTGTAAAGTACTAATTGTTCTGCCTTCAATTAAAAACCCAAACATCTGGCACTAAAGTTCCTTAAATGTTAATTTATTCACAGCAAAAAAATTAATATCCGAGCTGTATTGTGCACTTGTCAATCAAATGGTAGATGTTAGAACTAATATGCGGAATGTTCTGGTGTATTCGAAAGACATGACCCATATCTCATATAAGGGCTCCAAACAAAAGGACAGTTAAAGAGGATTGAAAACACTGGTCGGAAATATTATGAAGAGCACTTGATAGAAACAGTGTGTGTTTTGTGGGGTTGGGTAGGCTGTGTCGAATTTGTGGTTTCAAACATCACCTTCATGGGGATCTGACAACAGCCCTAGCCTTTGAAAAGTTCATTCTGCCCACTCAGGAGTTCTGAAGGAAAACAAATTGATCTTGTAAAGCTTACTTTGAGTGCTTTATTTCTTTTTTTTGCCTTTCTTTAATTTGTTTCTATTGCCGCCAGTCTGCCTGGCAGGATTTTGTAAATACCAAAGAGAAGCATGTCTGGGTCAATGATTTTTGTCTCTCATAAACAGAAAACTGCTACTCTCTGGCCCACACTGAAGTAGAGACAACCATAATAATAATAATAATAATAATAATAATAATAATAATAATAATAATATGTATTTTAAAAACCTTAATAATTAACATCTTCTCTCCCTCTCTATACTATAGTCGTTTAGTGATTTTTTAAGTTACGGGGCTAAAATACTGTGTAACGAATTAATATCTTACGCTCGTATTTTTTTCAATAACCTTGAGCATTTCAGAAGGTCTAATTAATTCCATTTAAGTCACACCAACATGTTTGAATATAATATGTAATTTGAAAGAGATGGAGATGGTCACGCATTTAAGGAGCCCCTTTTCTTGGGGCCTAAGAGGAATAAACCAGAATAACGCATTAAATGCATTTAAAACTAATTAATGGTCCTGGGAGTCTAATATTGCTTTCCTTCTCTCTTGCGCTCTTCACCAGTGGAAGCTGATGTGATTATTTCTCATGGCAGTGGTGGTTGCCAGCCATGGAAAAAACACACACACAAAATCCTACCTACAACCCATTCATCCACAATACAGAGAAGCATAGTCAGTCAGTACTGGGATGTGTTTGATACATTCCCTGCCTAATTATTGCCATTCAAAGTTCTATTAAATGATCACAGGGGGGATGTTACCTGACAGTTGACAGGAACACCAGCTCTTTTCCTGTAACTGGGAACTACGAGGCCCACAGCAGTCTTTTAGGCTGACACAACCTGATCTGTAGTGCCTGGTTATATCACACAGTTTTAGGTATCTTTGACTTTTCCAATCTGGATCTATCAGCTCTGTTTCTTTCTGGGGTCATTCCTAGTGCCATTTTTACGCCCTAAGGAATGAAATGTGAATATGCTGTATGCGTTTACCAATTGTGTGCGATGATACAGAATATTTCCCGGCAACACAAGTATGTAAAACCCAACAAAATTAAGAAAACCTTGCTTTGAACCGCTTAACTTAGTTTTCAAGTCCTATAATACAATCTTTTATTACCATGTCTCACAGAGTGACACAAGTTTTTAATTATATTTTTACATAGTTCATTTAATAGATATTTCGATCCCAAAGACATTTTTACACACTGCCAAAGTAATAATTAAGCTGGAGAGTCCTCAAATATATCCAAGCACTGCCTGTCTCAATCTATCTATCCTTGGAATTAATATTCAGCATTAATTAATTTTGATTGATTCCAGCCCAAAAGCAACCAGAATGTATAGCTAGGCATTAAAGAAACATTTGGAGGTGGAATGAATTAGCCCTTCTTTATTTTATTACATTTATTTTAAATGCAGAGGAACTACCAGTCTCTTTTATCCCTGATGGACCAGACCTTGATAATGAATTAAAACTGCAAGCAAATATTTCCTGGTAATGATGTTACTATTAGAAGGCGCTGAGCTCTGTGTGAACACTGTCATTAATAAGCACTTTTAAACCATCTCTGAGAGTAAAGGACAAGGTCATGGAATCCTGAATATGTTAAGAAAAGAAGAAGAAGAAAAGTAAAAGCTCAGCAAAAGCTTTCGCAGGTTCGGTGCGAGTTTCCTCTATAAAAAAAAAAAAAGGTGCAATAACTCAGGCTTTTAAAAATCCATTTTCTCAGCCTGGATTGATTTAACGGTCTTTGACGCTACAAAGTCCTCATTTTTGACACAGTGTGGTGTAATTGCCAAGATTACCACTGTCTTCTGTGATGGCCTGTCTTTAATGCTCCCAATGAGAGGAAATTAAGAACACTGATTTAAAGATTTATCCGAGTTTTTCGAGATAGACACCCCGGGTGTGATTGTTTTACATTAGCAGAGAGCTTTTTTTTTTTTTCAAGTCTTTCCAACCTCAATATCTTGCCAATTTTAAAGTTTAATAATCTGTAATGTGTTGCTTTTTCAAGGACTCTATTGTCTTATCTGATCCATTCTAGATGAAAGCATGAATGGAAAAGGTGCACATAAATGAAAAATGTGAATCATGCAATATCTGTTATTTGTATGATTTTTTCTATTGTTATTTGTTGAAAATATGTTTGGTTTATGGAATAACATGATTCAGCACAACTATGTTTAAGGGGGCACATGGTGTATTCGCTCGTTCTAGTGATGTCATCCCTCTCTGCACTTGGTAGAGCAATCAAACCCTCTTTGTCTTTGGACTGATCTTTGTAAAGGGCCTATCTCCAATTATTTTAAAAAAATATTGATTTGCAGGTGGAGCAGTTCTAGGAAAGTGGAGAAATAGCGATGGAGCTGGCTTGGGTCTAAAGCTTTACCTTGGATTAGCAAATATTCAAATTCCCACAATCCAGAAAAAAAAGTATCTATTCTAAACCGTCTGGGTTTCTTCAGGGCTCTTAAAGCTAGATTTCCGTCCATTGGGATGCCGCCCACCCCTCTCTATTTTCAACTGCCATCTTTTAAAGCCAACTCAGTGGAACTCAAAACCAACTGGTTTTATAAAGAAAGTTCTCAGTAAATTCAGAATATAACAAATTAATTACATACCTAAATATTTTTGCACTTCATAATATTGTTTGGTAACTAATGTATGACTGGCATGTAGACCACAGGACATACGTTGGACCCCTTCTTTACACACAGTTTTTTGGGGGGTTCAGGACAAGCTGCCCAACCCTGTTTTTGAAGGAGACAACATACACTACATGACCAAAAGTATGTGGACACCTGCTTGTCGAACATCTCATTCCAAAACCGTGGGCATTAATATGGAGTTGGTCCCCCCTTTGCTGCTATAACACCCTCCATGCTTGTGGGAAGGCTTTCCACTAGATATGGGAACATTGTTGCGGGGATTTCCTTCCATTCAGCCATAAGAGCATTAGTGAGGTCGGGCACTGATGTTGGGCGATGGCTCACAGTCGGCATTCCAGTTCATTTTAAAGGTGTCCGATGGGGTTGAGGTCAGGGCTCTGTGCAGGCCAGTCAAGTTCTTCCACACTGATCTCAACAAACCATTTCTGTATGGACCTCACCTTGTGCACGGGGGCATTGTCATGCTGAAACAGGAAAGGGCCTTCCCGAAACTGTTGACACAAAGTTGGACACACAAAATTGTCTAAAATGTCATTGTATGCTGTTGCGTTAAGATTTCCCTTCAGTGGAACTAAGGGGCCCGAACCAAGAAAATCAGACTCAGACCATTATTCCTCCTCCTCCAAACTTTACAGTTGGCACTATGCATTCAGGCAGGTAGTGTTCTCCTGGCATCCTCCAAACCCAAGTTCGTCTGTCTGACTGCCAGATGGTGAAGTGTGATTCATCACTGTTCCACTGCTCCAGAGTCCAATTGCAGCGAGTAGCATGGTGATCTTAGGCTTGTGTGCTGCTGCTCAGTGATGGAAACCTATTTCATGAAGGTCCCAATGAACAGTCCTTGTGTTGACGTTGCTTCCAGAGGCAGTGTAGAACTCGGAAGTGACTGTTGCAACTGAGGACAGATGATTTTTACATGCTACATGATTCAGCCCTCAGCCGTCCTGTTCTATGAGCTTGTGTGCCCAACCACTTCACAGCTGAGCTATTGTTGCTCCTAGATGTTTCCACTTCACAATAACAGCACTTAACAGTTGACCGGGGCAGCTCTAGCAGGGCAGAAATTTGACAAACTGACTTGTTGGAAAGGTGGCATCCTAGGATCATCCTATGATCCGTACTGAGCTCTTTGGTGCGGCCCATTCTGCTGCCAATGTTTGTCTAAGGAGATTTCATGGCCGTGTGCTTGATTTTATACACCTGTCAGCAATGGGTGTGGCTGAAATAGCCGAATCCACTAATTAAAAGGAGTGTCCACATACTTTTGGCCATGTACTGTATTATCCTTCAAGAAACAACTAAATGAAATCCTTCAATCAATTATTACTATGTAGCTAAATTTGATATGTTTTGTATGATGTATATCTGTTTATTTGTTGATGTACTGATGTTTTACAGTACTTACATGAGAAGATGTAAGTCAAGTTTTGAAAGCAAGCTAAATTTTGATAGTTTTTATAGAACATGGAACTTAATTTTCATGTACAGCACAATCTGAAAACCGCTTCATCTAAAGGTAGAATTGACTCTGGGCTATTAATGTAAAGTTCCCTCAAGCTTATATAAGTTAAATTACCAATACACATCAAGAAACACTGAGACTGAAGCAATGTATTGATGTTATTCATGTAAATTGAAATACAGGCATGGTAGTTGCAGATTGAATTTACAATTCAGCTGTTTGGGAGGTAGATTGATTCATATTAATGTGCATATTTGGACATTATTGGAAATATATATATTATACATAATCTGTTTGTAGGGGTGGGTGTACATGTGCATTTTAATTTTAAAAGAGAAAATTGGAAACAAGGATCATGAAAGGATAGAGAGAAATATATACAAAAAGCCTCCAGCAATCCACTCTGCCCCCTTCATTTCAATTAAGACAGGAAGGTTTCAACAGTGGGAAAATTGCTGTTTTAAGCAGGCTTAACTTCAATGATCAAAACATTCCCAGTACTAGTTAAAAAAATGGCAAAATTATGAATTTATGAAAAATATCTCATACCTCCAGTCCTATAAAGCTGACTAGGTTTTTATATGGAATTACATATAAATCCTTATGTAACATATGTAATCCTTATGTTGTTAGATGCAGTATTTAAAACAGATCCCAAATTAAGAAATTAATTTACAGACATGTATAGATAGGTAATTAACTTAGACCTCACATAGAGCTTTTCACGAATCCAGTGGGTTTTTCTTCTCTCCCTGTGTAAAACAAGCATTTCTGGATTTTAATATAACAATATCATCTATAATCCTGTCACTTAAACCCTGCAATTAATCTCCAAGAATTGTGTACAAAGTAAAGAAAATCATATATCCATGTACATAAGAACATAAGAACATAAGAAAGTTTTACACAACGAGAGGAGGCCATTCGACCCATCATGCTCGTTTGGTGTTCAAGGATCCTATCCGGTCTATTTTTAAATGTTCCCAAATTTTCAGCTTCAACCACATTGCTTGGGAGTTTGTTCCAGAGTTTGTTCTCTGTGTGAAGAAGTTTCCCCATATATATTCATATTATACAGATTTTTCATGTATTTTTTCACTCTTTTACAGGAAAGCTTGTGGTGCAATAAGGTCACATATGAGTTTTTATTGAGAAAAATTTCCCCAAGCGACTTTATTGCTAGCGGTGCTTATTAACTCTGATATTTACAGCTTATCATTCCTCCCTGTGCTTTATGAAATTCATACAAGGTGGGAGGAACCCTGGACACATATACGGCAAGCTGTCTTTAACATTTAATCATCCAATTAGTGATATCGGATGTATGTCCTATAAATAAATGTCTGTAGCTACTGTGCCTTAATATAATTATTAATGTAGATGATTTAAGGAATCAGGAGATTATTAATCAATAAATTGTGTAATTAAGTGAACTACGTGACCACTTTGAGGTGGGAGGAATGAAGTGCAGCCTAAGAGTGCAGATCACACAAAATTCAAAGAAAGCCCTAACTTTAGTATATATGCACAGACTTTAGAGTTTTCCAGACCCAACTGGTCCTTTCATTGCTGTTGTTATAAAGGTCTTTAGTTCATGTTCTTCCTCTACACCTCTTGTTAAGATATATGACCATAAGGCACGTGGAAGCATATGATATCCTGAAGTCTGGCTCCCGGTCATAGAAATTTATCAAAAGTTCACATTGGAAATCCCAGAAGAAGTTATGGCATTAGCACCAGGTGTGAAGATCAACAGGTCTTTAAATGCCAGTGATAAGGCAGCATCACTTCCATAGCTATTAAAAGTAATTGAATAGTAATATGTTACATGACTCACAACATCTGTAAGTTAGAGGGGTTTTTTATATGCATATATTCACTTAACTGCAAATTACAGTTAATAATATAGGTTATACAAAAAATAATTATAAAACTGATATTGCACAAACAACTACTTTGAACAACAAAGAAGCTACTATAATTGAAATTGTGACAGTTGCCTTGAACAGCATCTCCGGAAACATCAGCCACTAATACATTTATACTTGATTAAAGCAGTGCATCTGAATGCAATATAGGAAATCACTCTGAATACAGAAGTGTTTGTTTGGAGGGAATTGCCCGTGAAAAATTGTGTCATGACAACTGTAAATAACAAGAGAACAAATGCTGGAAAAACAAAGAAACATAGTTGGACAGCCTGCATTTAACCATTCCAGTTAATTCAATTCCTGTCATTTTTTGTTTTAATCATGCTATAAATAAAACCGATGCTATTGAATCTAGATTTTGCATGGCACTTATATATTATATATTATATTATATTGCAATAGCTTCAGGGGAACAACAGAATAATTTAACTGTATATTTATTAATCATTACTTAGTATTGGACTAGGTGCAGAGTATAAACTAATTAAATTATGGGCCAGATTCTTCTTGTGAAAACAGGTGGATGAATGGATTTTTTTTTTTAAATAATTGTAATATATCAGTAATTCAGTTTTTGAAATACAAAAATAATGTTTTATTAATTTACTATCTCATATCAAAATTAATTGTTGATATCAGAAATGTAATTATTGATATAAAAAAATATCCAGTCATCCACCTATTTTAACATGATTTTTTTTTACATTTAGTTACTGATATCAATAATTCAGTTTTTGAAGTCAGTAATTCCTATTGGAAGTACGTTAGTATGCAATTATTTGATATCAACAATTCATGTATTTATATCAATAATATTTTTTTTGATATCTAAAATGTTACACATTTTTTGATATTATGTGTATATATATATATATATATATATATATATATATATATATATCAACGCTGATTAAATTGATGATTCAATGATAAAACGGCTTGCCATACCCATCACCAGTGAGTTGTGAAAGTAAGGGCAATCCAAGCAAACAAGTTGTGTTGATGCACAGTGAACACAGTCTCATGCCAGCTGGCCTAGGCAAATTGTCTAAAAAGGGTACAAGCTCCTCAACATGCTGGAGTCCAAACATTGCATTAGCTCCACTCTGCTGGGAACCTGCATTTTATTTTTTTTTCAACTCAGATTCCCTCTGCAAATGCTAAGTGACACTGACTACTGGGAGCTTGTTATCTCAGGACATGACCTTGCCAAAAGAGTAGCTTCTGGAAATCCATCAAACTCCTTCACACCTCTGCCACTTCCATCTGGGAAAGGGAAACACACACACACACACACACACACACACACACACACACACACACACACAATAAAGTAAAAAGCTGCAGTGGTTTTTATAAACTGACTGAGACAAGAACTCTCAGGTCCCTTTGCATTTCCTCCAGGATTCCATCAGAGTATTTGAATTTGAAAATAAATCCTCTTCAGCAACCTAACAACACTGGTGGAGAGAAAACCTGTTTTACTCAGAATTAATGTGCCTGGTAGTATCTGCTTTATAAAAGCAAAACAAAACTGTTTAAATACAAAAGTTGGATGTCCATTTAATGTAAAAAAGAAAGATCAAAATACATAATATTAACTATATTGACATATATTGTCAAAAAACTAGCAACTCTTCCTCAAAATAGGTTCAGTTTAAAAACAGACCTACTGAGACCAAAATAGCAAACACTTGTGAATAAATAATTGCATTAAATAACTAAATAACTAAATAAATAAGGACAGATTTCAAAAGAAGTGCATATTGTGCCACATGTTAGTCTTAAACCGTTGGTGGATTACTGTGCCTTGTGAACAAAACAATGCATTGCAGAGTGTTTCCCTAATTTGTAAGCCTGTCAGCAAAGCAAAATAATAACTATAAACATCCCACTGAGATGTGGCAATGATATTCTATAATTATCTATTGTTCTGCCACAGTAATATATATATATCTATATGTGAGTGTGTCTCTCATGAGTCTAAATTTCAATTAACACATCCTCAGCATAACAGCGTTTCAGTTTTTACGGCCACACCTTTTCCAAATTACACTCTTTTTTTTTTTACTTGGGATTTGCTTTCATCTTAAGCAGAGGCGGAGTAGGAGCATTGACTCCTGCTGATTCTTTGTAATTCGTCATCTTCGCCTGTGCATTTTAATGATGCAATAAATTAAAGACAAAGACGAGGAACCAGGTGACTGCAGCTTTCTTATCAGCTCTAGCAGTGTCTCGGGGTGAACTAATATCTGTACTGCGGGTTGACAACCAGCACAAACAAGCAGTAGATCAATTGATCCGTACTGCCTGGACATCGCAGCGAAATAACTACATCAGCAGTTGAATCACATATTCCACAGCAGACCTGAAGACAAATGTATTTCAATGTGAGTTTTCTATTTATCACTACAAACATATATTTCAAAAACTTTGTTCAGACTCGTATATATTTGAAAAAGTATTAATATTTAATCTCCACACAAAAACATGACATGCTTTACTTACTGGGCACATTCTTCAAATAAGTAAGTAAATCTTCCATTCATTTATCTGCATTAACAGGGGAATGGTCAAACTGGAAGAGGTTTAACTTGTCACTTGTCTGATCTGTGGTTTCATCAGTTAAGAGAATTGGTTGACTCGAAACTGCTGTACACAATAATAGTCTCCTCATCTGAATGCCTTCCCAAGCATCTCAATTAGCATTCAATCACAGTTTTTTTATTTTTTGTAGGCAGAACAAGCTGTCTGCCTCATGTCACACAGCAAGCATCACTCATCCACTGCCTGCACAAGTCACCAACATACAAACACTTCAGCGGCTTGATCTAAGGCTGTTACACATTCAAATACACAACACAACCTCACAGACACAGTCAAGGCCTCTTGTAAATGTTGTAAACCTTGATCGTGATATGCAGTAAGAATGTAAAATGAACACCATCAAACAACTGGTTCGTAAAATAAAAGCTTAAAATTTTGATTTGCTTACGCACATAATATCAAAGTGTTGATATGTTATTTCAGAAGACTTCATAGCACCTTGTGAGCTGGATAATATTCGCAGTAAATGGGAAGGTGGTAATAGAAAGTAATTGTCAGTTCAAGATGTAATGTGTGACGTTTCACATTCTTTTGCGAAAGAAGTACATTCAAAAGGGAAAGTAAAATATTAAAATGTTTACGTCTTTAACTGAGAATCATTGAAATAGTTATATGTGCATATCAAATGGATTGAAGATATGTAATTATTTAAAAACATATAAATTATATGTCATATGTGAATGTTTCAAGTCAATATTCATTCCAGGTGTGCTCTAAATAGATCTAGGAACCGCATGAATGTGTCTTCCAATTACCCAGATTTAACCCCCTCTACATCTGTAACAGAAACAACTATGTGTAATTTCCCTTTCAAGGGCAAAATATGTTTGGTTAACACTTTACATTAAGTGTCCCTAATTACTGTGTATTTACACTGTAATTACTTGTTACAGTGTAAATACAGTTTAATTGGGCAGTATTACAGTGGTAATACATAAATAAATACACAGTAATTAGGAACACTACATGTAAACTGTTGCCCTAGCACTGTAAAAACATTGTAATCATGCACAATTACACTGGTAGTTACCAAGTTAATACAGTATAAATACACAGTAATTAGGGACACTTCAGTGTTACCCACAGTTGTTCTCCCTAACAAATGTAATCCTTCTATTGATACCTTGTGTAGATTTGGTGACCATGACCTAATAATCTAATATACAGTTAGTCGAGGAGATGGAAATCTTTATTGGATGCTCTTAAAGATTTGGAGACTGACTGATCTATTGCTATTAAACCAGCTGGTAAGTGTAGGGCTGTTGTCATACAAGATATCAGTAAATATGAGATGGAAATTTAAAAACAGGTGTCTGATGAAAACAATATCATAAACTACGGGGAGATCCGACATTGACAAGAGAAATAAAATCTCATTTAAAGAGGTGAAGTTGTACTGGTACTATACTTTGACAAAAGTTAATTAGTCATTGAATGATCCACCAGTTGGATCCATAGTGGCTGGTATTGTTCGGTTACTACATCCTTACTTTGATGTACTTAATCATTATGTTAAACTTTATGGGGCAGTTTCCTGGACACCTATTAAGACTAATTTTAGACTGATTTGCACATTTAGGCTGGACTAACTGAAATAGCATTTCTCAGACATGGTTTAAAGTCTCGGACTTGCCCTAGTCTTGATTTATAAAGTCTGATTTCCAGAAGGATGATTAGAGCTAGTCTAGATCTAAGTGAAGGCTTACATTAAACCTGGCCAGAGGCAGATTTAACTCCAGATTAATTGATGTGGAATTGGATTACCTGGACTATTTCAATGATGATGAAAGACAGCAGCAACCCACTGAATGATTTTGATGAAGTCAACTTCTGTGACCGTTTCTGTATGTACAAAGAAAATGCAGCTGACATAATTTGTTTGCTTGAGCCGAGGCTTTCATCTGACTCTCTTAGGGGAAGGCCTATCCCTCCTTCCCTACAAGCAGATACCATCTCGGCAGCACAGGCTATTCAAAGGGACTTGGATAATATTCAGTTGTGGGCTGACACCTGGCAGATGAAATTCAATGTGGACAAGTGCAAGGTAATACATGCAGGTAACAAAAATGCACTGCAGCTATGCAGTGTCCGTTTTTATACCGGACAGTCTGGTTTTCAGCTGGCCTGTTCTTTCCGGTATTGATCGGGCACCAGACACCTTTATGTCCCATATGTTTTAATTTAAAACTCCCTATTGTGGAGCAGTCAATGGAGAATCCAAGTCACAGTCCGTCATGTCATAACAGATTTTAACTAGCACAGGAGTTGACGTACATTTCATTTAACTGCAGTCTTTTAATGTACATGGCATTTGCATGTAAGGTTTGGTCAAACATAATAGTTGGAATAATAGAAAATGAAGCACTCGTGAACTTTCATCAGGCCTTCCACAGAATGATCATACCTATGTTAAGCCTGTGAACTTTGAGTTTTATAAAAGTATACATTTTCTATTTATTGATTGATTTATTCATTCATCCATTTATTTATCCAGTATTGTTTCACTTATTTATTTGTATATTTAGACTTTCATATGTGATATATATATATATATATATATATATATATATATATATATGGGTGATGAAGGAAAAACCTGAATAAATGACTGGAGGAACATAACGAATGCAGATGCCTCCAAACAGGTGCACAGCATTATACAATTAAGCAATTAACATCCTCTCATGATCTGTGGCATGTATAAACATGCTGAACAGGCCCAGTTGACCTGATTTTGGATCAATATGGGTGGTCCAGAGGCTCTGTTATGCTGAAGGGGGGCATTTGGGTCCATTTGTTCCCTTAGGGTCACTGCAAATCATTACAAAGTTATTCTGAGTGATCACCTTTATCCTATGGTGAAACATTTCTATCCTGATGGGAGTGGTCTCTTCCAGGATGACAATGCCCCCATCCACAGGGCACGAGTGCTCACTGAATGGTTTGATTAGTATGAAAATTATGTGAATCATATGCTATGGCCTATCACAGTCACCAGATCTCAACCCAATTGAACACCTATGGGAGAGTTTGGACATGTTAGACAGCGCTCTCCACCACCATCATCAAAACACCAAATACTATTTATTTGGTATTGTATTATACATTTACAAAAACCCCAAATAAGGGAATATCTTTTGGAAGAATGGTGTTCATCCCTCCAGTAGAGTCCAGAGACTCGTAGAATCTGTGCCAAGAGCATTAAAGCTGTTCTGGCGGCTCGTGGTGCCCAACACCTCACTGAGACTATATATATATAATTAGAAAACGTTTAAGAAGGAATACTTCATATATATTGAATATTCATATATATCAAGGTAACACAACTTGTGATGACATCACAGCTGGACTTATTCAAGTTCTATTTCTATTATGACATATGCGTGGTTGCCATGGGTGCAGGCATTTAAGTAAACGCATACACATGTTTGTCATTACAATTTAGCATTCCAGAGAGATTGACATATTAAACAAAAGAATGGATTGTAATTCTTTATCAAAATCTACCGAAGGTAAGAAATACATATTTAATAAGGTTAAAAGATATTAAGTAATCAAACTTACAGTAGTAGAAGTTTCATTATTAATCTTGTCATGTCTTAAGCTTTTCTCTATGGTATGGACATGAGGTACATTTTCTTTAACCCCACTCTCAATATAGGAAATAATAAATGTAGTTATCTCAAAATAGTAATTATGTTCTCTCTGTACTAACACACTATTTTCTTACTATCATCAGCCTAATAAATAAATTCATAAATTTAAACTGGTTTTGACTCTGACTGTAAATGTCTGTCTACTATTTGACATAATTGGACAGTCATTAGTTGTTACTGTGCCTTGTTGTCATTGTCAAGTTTCCTCCACAGTGCGAGAGGACGGAGAGCTGCACACACCAGTGACAATAGAGGAGAGACGGAGAAAGAGCGGAGTGAAGGGACAGGGAAGGAGGAAGTGTGGCAGCAGCAATTCAGCACAGAGACGCCAAACTCAAAAACGAAAGAGTAGCGAGGGCAGTGCTGAAGGGGACGGGACAAAAAGGGTTAAGCTTTCGTGGTTGCCGTCTGTGTCTTCTTCTGAGGAAGAGTCTTTGTCCAGCTCTCTGAGCTCAACCAGTGAGAGTGACGAGACTGACAGTGAACCTTTCCAGTCCCTCCCTGTGGGATCAAGATGCCCAGAAAGAGGTTAGAGAGGACAGATGATGTTCACATTTGTATTCACCCCTATTTGTATGCAAAATAAAAAAATCTGTGGATGTATTCAGGCACTCTTCTGTTACAAGCAGTTTCCAACAAATTATATTCATTACAAATATGAATATTAATATAACATTAATATTAATATGTTAATATATAAACTGTTCCTTTTTTAACAATGTTTTCAAATTATTCACATGTTTGTATTTCATGGTCTTCATTCTATTAAATGTCTTTCAGATGCTTTTATTGAGAAGTACTCTGAATCGCACTTGCTTGGGGCCGGTGGGTTCGGCAGAGTCTACGCTGGACTCAGAAGGCAGGATGGCCTTAAGGTGAAATTTATTCCTCCTAGAATTTGAATCCACTAGCAATACATTAAAAAATATATATATATACATAATTATTAATTGAAATGTGGTAAATGTGATTCATCCAATGTGAGATTGTGCTCAAATATTCCTTATGTTTCTTTTTAATTTGAATTAATTATTGTATTGGTGTTTTTTTATTTCAGGTGGCAATCAAACACATACCCATACGTAGGGTGCATTGGGAAGAAGTTGTAAGTACATATTGATGTTGTACTGACCAGTATAGATTTCAAATGGTGTTTCCCATTGATAGGTGGGATGTTTAGCAATTGGATTTCAGTTTAAAACTCCATCATGGGAAGAATTCTAAAACATAAAAAAACTCTCTGGCCTAATTGATGATCAGATGCAAACCACAGATACAATGATCTAGTAAAATGGGACAATGTGTTTGAGACAGAGAGAAAGAAGACACCTCTCTGTCTTGCACAGCATGATTTAAGTCACATTTTTCTTGCTTTCCTTAATTCAAAAGCAGAATGTAGATGAAGCAATATTGCAGCTGTTTTTAAATAGTCACATTCTACCATGTGGTCACATTTGACATGCTTTTCTACAGACTCTCGAGGCAAACACAGTTCGACTTCCCAGGGAGCTGATCATTATGTTGATGGTCGGGACTGACACCGCTTCCTCGGGAGTTATCCAGCTTCTGGACTGGTATCAGCTGCCGGAGGAAGTGCTTCTGGTCCAGGAGCGACCCGATCCGTGCAAGGACCTTTTTAAGTATGCTGTGGACCAAGGAGACTGCCTAGAAGAATCTGAGGCCAGGAGCTTCATGAAGCAGCTGATAAAGACCATTCAGCACTGCCACGAGCGCCGAGTCCTGCACAGAGACATCAAGCCCGAGAACATCCTCGTGCAGCTGGACACGGGCAAGCTAAAACTCATCGACTTCGGCTGTGCATGCATCCTCCACGACTCGGTCTACAACAGCTTCAGCGGTGAGTGTCGGTGGCCCAAATGGTGGGACCTGTATTAAACCGCACCCACTTGATATATCTGGAAAACAGATCCACAGAAGTCTAAATACTGACATTAAACTAAAAGTTCCTTGTGTTTGCAGGCACATCGGAGTACAAAACTCCCGAATGGCTCCTGCATGGTGGTTACCGAGGAGTCCCAGCCACTATCTGGTCCCTGGGAGTCCTGCTGTTCGATGTGGTCTGTGGATACCTGCCCTTCAGCACAGATGAGGAGATAGTACATGGTGTGCTGGACTTCCCATCAGATGTCTCCACAGGTAAGGCAGAAGATGATCAGCTCACCTGAAATGCTTTACTAATCCAAGGACATCCCCCAACCCATTCCCTCCTTTTCTCACCCCACAGATTGCCAGGACTTGATCCGGACCTGCCTGGCCCACAATCCAGAGGACCGGCCAACCCTGGAGCAGATTCTGCGCCACCCATGGTTGAGGTAAAATGCTCTGAGTGGTGGAGGGGGTGCACCATAAACAAACAATTGCCGCCACTGTAAATCAGCCTTATTAAGCTTTTTGTTTTCTCTCTTTCTGTAGGTCTGCCTGAGTGCCACACTGCTTGGCCCAGGTATCCTCTTTGGGGAGAGGAGCAGGTGGCGAACGCAGAAACAGAGCAAGACAGAAGGATGGAGGGACTGTGTTAAAACACTGTATAAATCTCATAGACATGATATAGTGACTTCAAATGTGTTTATTTATAACAAATATAGCTGTACAATAACACTTTTTGTATGTTTTCATAAATGCAGATGTTTGCTCGGCAAGAGTCCCCATGAAAGATCAAATGTCCAATAAAAAATAAAAAATAAATGTAAATTACCTTTTTATTTCCATAGTGATCTCTGGGTAATATAGCAAACCTTTAATCTGTGATCATAAATTAAGGCTGTCCAGTCTTGTTAGTATATTAGTTGTATAGTAACGGGTGACACTGTCTGCCAACAAAATGAATTGAACAGATATGTTCCCAATGAATCAAAAACAGATCGTAAACCAATCGTTTGGAGGTAATATATAACACCAGCAAGGAAGCAGTGGGTTTTAATTCTGTGGCACTAATCTAAAACTATTTCCTTGCAAAGACATGTGATATGTTTGGGAATATAGACTTGGACTGCTTACATTTTGCAGCTGCATGAGGTGTATTAAAGAGCTAAATTATTGTAAAATGTTATATGGCAAGAAGAGTCTAAGGCATTTCAGACATTTAAATACAAAGCAGGAGTACCTTAAATATGTTACAAAAGGATATATAAATTTTACATAAAAGACAAGATTACAATATGTAGCATTTGTAATTGCTCTAAAAACATGATATATATACAATTATATACAATATGTATAGGAATTAAGAACTATAAATGAGTAACATTTAACTCCACGTACATGTTTATAGGGTATATGAAATAGTAAAAAATACTGCAATTTTAAATAGATACAAATTATCTTTATATAAAAAGTATATTTTATGTCCGTTCTACGATATAATAGCATATATATGGATATTTTGTAAATGTGAGTCCTTCTTTCCCATTTCTTTCCACTGAATGTCCCAGGATCAATGGTCCTAAGGGATTTTAAAGACCTCTATTTTCAAATTGAGACAAAAGGCAGTAATGAGTGTGGACAGTTCCCTTGAAAAGCAAAAGTTGCTCAAACAAGGAAGTGCTGCCACTGATGATCTACTAGAGATTAAAAATGCAGTACTGAGAGTAGAAACTACAGACATAACTGTTGAAAGGGGGGTTGGGGGGGAGACAAAACCTATGAACAACTCTCTCAGGTAGCATTTCTGAATATTTCAAAAACCTCTCTCTCTGCAGTGTAAGGCCCTCCAGTTCCATTGCTGAATACTAAAAGGTATTATATAGCTGTATTAATCTTATTGTAGGTATTTGCTGGTGAGTTCAGGCACAATGTTTTTGTATTTTTTACATTCAGTATCTGTCCAGGTAAACAAGAAAATAATAGCAGCTTGGGGAGTAGGGAGTAGGGGAGCTGGGGTGGGAGGTGGTCCCAGATTCAAAGCACTAATCAAATATGCTTCTCCGGGTTGGGCTGGGAGACGCCTTTATACTGAGCCATGGCGTGCCCTGTGAAGACAAACCCATCCGTTACTGCGCAGTTACAGAAGCTAGTGGTGACCACAATCCACGTTACAAATGGAATCATGTTCCGACTATGGTTCAGTAGTTCAGGTTTTCTATTAACCATAGAATATTAGCATAGTGCTTTTTATTGGTGATTGTAGCTGTCTATTATGACATTATGACAAATAATTATCTACTTTATTAGCACTTTTCACCACAGAATACCATAGTGCAGCTCCAGTGACATCGAGAGCATGCGATGCGTATGAAACTCGTCACAATACAGAGATTTGTCAACATTACGAACAAATATATACTTTGCACAATCAGAAGACACATTAAAGCCGAACTCACTGGTGACTGGGCTTTGGAGAAGTTTACATGAGCATAAAGGAGATCCTTGTGTCCCGCCTCCAGAGCGATGGAAAGTGCAACCGCAGTGCTTCACAATGACCTCAAATAGCATGGCTGCCCAGATCCTCAAATGGAAGATGAGGATGACCCAGATCTTCCCGTGGTTGAGGCAGACAATGGCAGATATGGACTAGCCTGCAGAGATGCTTTTGCTTTGCAGCACTTCTCAAAACAAAGATATCTCAAATGATTGAAGACAACAATTGCCATGGATTGGTAACAAAACATTTTTTTTTTTTTCAGAAATTGAGATACTGGGACCCTGAAGAAGTTCTTGTTTCAGTAGAACATTGGTACTGCTGCTTCTTCATGTTTCTCTCCTCCACCTTCATAGCTAACTCAGCATGAAGAATTTTCATCTTCATTTCATGTTCTTTTAAATACTTTCATTTGTGCTCATGAAATTCCATGGTCAGTTTCTCATGTATGGTCAGACTCTTTGTCCTTGTCTTCCGGTCCAGATTAGTGACACCATCTTCCCTCCTGGCTGCTGTAGATGTAGTGGGCTGACCTTCATCCTGTCTCAGGTCCTTCAAGCTCTGGTGATCATCTGAAAAATATTATATTGCTGCATTAGAGAACAATATTTCTTAAAGAGTTGAGTTCATTACATATGTTTTGTTACGGGAGTGAAAGAGATGACTGCCAACATTACATATTCCCTGCAGTCTGAGGATGGCACATGTTGAATGGATGTGTCCTACCAAATGAGGATTGGAACGGTGACCCATCTGAACTATCCAAATGATCATCATCGGGGATACCTTCCAGGGGTTACTGGCTATCAATGATCGCAGTCAACAAATCCCCCAGGTCATTGGTCTCTGGTCTTTCTGGGGGTCCACCACCAGTTTTGAAACGCTCCCTACGAGCAACAGCATTTGTCTTCTTTAAGTATATTTTTATGTTTTTCCACAGGATCATAAAAAGACAAGACAATTTAGAAATTATATTAGTAATTCTGTATGATACTGTTTGTTACATTTCTGTTTCACGAATATATTTCATTCCCACAAACATTTCAAAGTGACTGATTTGTAAAAGTGGGCCAACAATAAATACAGTATCTTACCTGAAGTTGTTGGAGTGTCCCTTTGCTTACTTTTTCATCTGAGTTGAATTCATTACAAATGGTTGTCCAGGCGTTCTTTTTCTTGTTTTCTGTTGATTTTGTTTGATCTCAATAATTGGGTAGTTTGACACAATTTGCTTCAAGAGGTTTTTTTCAAAGTCACTGAAATTCTTTGAACGTTTCCGTTTACCTTTGTCCATTGTTTGGTGGGGTGATTTACTCCAGTTCCACACAATTCTTATGTTTCTTAAGTTTCCATCCCTGGTTTTTGAAGCATCCTCAGGTCCAAGTGCACATCATTAATCTAATCAGGCTTCACAAAGAGTAGCTGGTTAGTCCTTATTTACCTTAGTCTGTGACTCCCTAGTCTAGAACTAATTAATCTCAAGTCAAGCAATGTCCCATTTTTTAAGTCTGGATTAATTGAAGTAGAATTAGCCTAGTCCTGATTTAATTTAAACTCTGTCCGGGAAATCGCCCCTACACGTGTCAAAACCACCATCATTTGTAAAATATATGACTGAGCTTTTAAGATATTTACAATTGATTATTGATGTTACTGACAATACTATGCTTTGGATGTTGTAAGTTTTTAAACATACATTGCCCATCATAAGGTTTGTAAGCTTTGAACTATTATCTTTATACCCAACCAGACAAGAATCCTTTCTTAAGTCTTGATTAAATTACATTGACTAAGATCAGGATCAAGATTTCTATATACAGATTATCCTTAACTACAATATATTAACTTTTGGAACAGATACATTGATTATATTTTTTTATCATGGTCTGGATCTAAAGAGTCTGTTTTTTCATGTTGTGCCTGGTTAAATAAAGTGAATTCCTTTTTAACTTGAACATAGTTATGAAAGTTTGAATTTCCTGGATTTAGGGATCTGTAAGGAACACAGCATGTTGATAACTAATTTATTTTGTATGGACAGCTGTCATCTGCTATCAGTGCATCCATTCAAATTAAACAATTTCATAGACTAAAAAGGACATACCAAAGTGATGAAAATGTTTCAAAACAAGCATGAATAATGAAAAATCACTTTAAACAAAGAGACTATAGTGAATAATTTGGAGTATCATTTTCAAAGGGTGAAGCTAAATCCAGAGATTCATGTCTGGAACTTTCTGTCAAAGACAAAACTCCATTAGAAGTATGTGTTTTAAACTTCTCTAATCGGCTCCCAAAAATAAAGCAAAGTGATCAAGAAACATTGCTATATTTTATCTACAGCCCCTGAGGTTGGTCATCTTTACCAGGATCTTCCAAAAGTGGTTTTCCATAGAGGACAGAATCTGAGAGAAAGACTCATTGCTTCCTAGGGAAGATGGCATGCTGTGGTCAATGTGTGCATGTCATTTTACAATTAAAACTAAATCTTTTTTACATACCGCATGTCTGGAAAAAGATACAGGATAAGGACTTTAATTACATGCGCTCCTACTGGAGTCATTTCTGTGATTGTGTGCCCCTGTGGAAGAGCTTATGTAGGAATGACTATCGGAGCCCTTAAGACATGGATTGCTAAACGTCTTCTGCAATTAGGATCGGCAATCAAGATAACCCAGTGGCTGTTCATTATAATGAAATAAAGCAACCAATTTCATCGCTTCAATATAGTGGTATTGAAAATGTACTACACTTAGACAGGTAAAGTATTTTATATACTTGTTCTTCTCATTATGCAATTAATGAGCACATGTTGTTTAAATGTGTAGCTAGTTTTATGTTGTAAATAGTTAATTATTGCCTTTATGCATTAATTGCTTGAGAAATTTAAAATCCTGTCTCTGTGTCTGTGTTATTTAGGCTTGATAAAGGTCTGGTGACCAAAATGTTGTCATTTTTCAAATACCATATTTTGAAGAGGAGTTTCAGTGTATGTGCGGGAGACTGTTTCTTGTCTCCAGGTCTGCTCTGTATACCCAAAGACCAATTTCCATTAATATTCCCTATGCAGGCATTGTTGCTAATGAATCCTCAACAGTATATGTAATCCCTATGACAATCATTAAATAGAAAAACATCCCCGCTCTACATGTATAATTAAGAAAAGAGCATTGACACAAAGCTGAATATTTCAGCTGTCTAAATTGCATTCCCTTGTCAAAACAACTTTCAGAATGCCTGCAAATCACGGCACGTCATACAATTAATATATTCCCTCAATGCAACCTAATACCACAGCTTTGAGTGTCTAATTTAATGAATGCAAGCTTTCTGTTGCTTTTAATCGAAACCTAATCCGTTGCTTTTCCTTTTTTGTGTGTGTAAGTTTATAGTACAGTGGCGTAACTTTTGTTTCAGAAGTGTCGGGGGGGGATATTTATTGTGAGTCCGACGGTGAGGGTAGGAGTATTTGCCGAATTGTTGAGTAGGGGGGGTGAGGTGGACAAGTTCACCGGAACACCTCTATAAATAAGAACATAAGAAAGTGTCCGATGGAGAGGAGGCCATTCAACCCATCATGCTCGTTTGGTGTACATTAATAACTAAGTGATGTGCTCTAACTAGTGCATTATACAGTATGTACCTGCATGTAAAATATATCCCACTGTTAATGTATTTATGAGAAGTATTTACAAGTTGTACAGGTGAGAGGCAGACATTTTTTTGTTTGACTAGTTTCAGACCAGTCTTAGTATTCCTCATTTTTTTAAGTTTGCCTTAATTGAAGTTAGCATTGTCTGTAGTTTGCCTAAATTGAAGTCAATTCAATTCAGTTGCTGACTTGGTGAAAGCAAACAGATTGTAGAAAGGAGATTTAGTCAAGGACTAGCAGGAATTCTGTTGCAGGAAGAGCCAGGTGGGGCCAGTTAGGTGTGAATTGGGGGTAGGTAGACAAAAGGTACTTGAAGTAGCTGTTGAGAAAGAGCTGCACTGTTTCTCGGTCACAGAAAGTTAAGCAGTTGACTAGGGATCTGGAACCAAGAGACTTACACTAACACTTAGAAGTATGTGGCCACTACAGTGTCAGGTTTGCAGAATGATCGTCTTCCTAGAACTCATCCAAGAAGGTTTCATTTGTGAACGTTGTCGGCAGGTTGAAATCCTAGAGATTTGGTCAATCAGCCCATGAGAGAGATGGTGTGCACGCCAAAACCTAGGAGAGTTGAGACCGTAGAGCAAGAAAGTGGACAGAACTGCTGGGTTACAGTAGGTCGTAACCGCAGAATAGGGCGCGCACAACCCCTAGAGACACCCCAAGAGCTAGAATTGCCCAACAGGTTCCAACTGCTGGACACCGAGTTGGGACAGTGACAGCTCAGAGGGTGATGGGGGGGCAGTTGATCAACAGAGCACCATTGTGCCCACTCCCCCCCAGAACAGGGAGGTAGTTATAGTAGGAGATTCAATCCTTAGAGGCGTAGATCACACAGTGTGTTCCAGTGATAAGGAGACCCGCATGGTATCTTGCCTGCCTGGTGCTCAGGTTGCAGATCTCCCTAAACTAGGAGACGGGCTACTGGCCAAAGAAGGGGGGATTCACTGGTCATGGTCCACATTGGAACCAATGACATAGAAAAAGGTAGGGCAGAGGTTCTGCAAGACAAATTTAAAGAGTTAGGAAAGAAACTAAACAGCAGAACCTCCACAGTAGTTTCTCTGAAATACCTCCGGTACCACGTGCATGGCCATGGAGACGGGCAGAGATTAGAAAGTTTAAAACGTAGTTGAAATCTTGGTGTAGGGAAGAGGGTTTTAGGTTTATGGAGCAATGGTCTTTCTTCTGGGATAGATGGGACCTGTACAAAACAGACGGTCTATATCTAAACAGAAGGGGGGTAATGCATTGGGAGAGCGTATGTGCAGAGTAATTGAGAATCTTTTAAACTAGGGACCAGGGGGGCAGGGATCTCTGACAATGGGAGATCTTCCACTAAGGAAAGAAAACCAAGGGAAACTGCTAGTAGGAAAGTCCTGAAATGTTTGTACCTCAATGCCAGGAGTGTAAGGAACAAGATGTTAGACCTAGAAGCCACAGTACTGGCATGTGACTATGATATTGTAGGAGTGACAGAAACATGGCTTACAGAAAATGATGGGGATGAATACAAGTTGAAAGGATACACACAGTTTAGGAGAGATAGGCAAAATCGAAGAGGTGGTGGGGTAGCATTATATGTCAGAAATGACATTGAGGCAGAAGAACTCAAATTAGATCCCAGTAACGAAACAGAATCTTTGTGGTTTAAACTTGTAAATAAAGGATCTGGAGGATTAGTGGAAGGAGTGTGTTACAGGCCACCCAATTCAGATATTCAGAAAGATGTTGCATTGTACAGTGTAATCAGGACTGCATGTAGCAAGGATGTGGCTGTTACAATGGGGGATTTCAATTTCCCAAACATAGACTGGGAAAGCCTAGTTGGGACTACAGAAGCAGAAATAGAAATGGTTGAGATGGTAAATGACTGATTTCTAACCCTATTTGTCAGGGAACCAACCAGGTAGAGCACATGCATTGTGATATTTTCAAATGACCAAGATAGAGTCAGAGGGACACTAGTTAGAGAACCAATGGCAAACTGTGATCACAATATGGTTAGCTTTGAGGCATACTTTAAAAAAACAAGGACCAAGTCTACAACAATGGTCTACAACTTTAGAAAAGCAAACCTTGAAGGTATGAGACGGCACTTAGAAGAGTTAGACTGGAGCACAACAGATACAGAGTCAGTTAAAAATGGATGATTCAAGTTTGAAGAATATACTACTTGAGGCTCAGGAGAAATTTGTACTAAAACTTAGGAAATTGAGGACCAAAAAACATTGGCCAAAATGGTTTAATAGAGGTATGCAAAAAAATATCAAGAGAATGAAAATGTTGTATAGCGCATACAAAAGGGATAGGGACAAAACAAAATACAAAGAATATGTTGATCTGCAAAGAGATCTTGAGATCAAGAAAGTAAAGATGGAAATAGAAAGAAACATAGCTCTTGGACCTAAACCTAATGCAAAGAGCTTTTTACAATACTAGTAATGTAAGTAGATGGATTATGAACTGGTTGATGTACAGGAAACAGAGGGTGTCGATTAGAGGAGTTGCTTCTAACTGGAGTGAGGTTGTTAGTGGAGTTCCACAGGGATCAGTACTAGGGCCTTTGCTTTTTCTAATCTATATTAATGATCTGGACTCTGGGATAGGTAGCAAACTTGTCAAATTTGCAGATAATACTAAAATAGGTGGCTCAGCAGATACAATCTCGGCAGCACAGGCTATTCAAAGGGACTTAGATAATATTCAGTTATGGGCCGACACCTGGCAGATTAAATTCAATGTTGACAAGTACAAGGTATTACATGCAGGTAACAAAAATGTCCACTATAATTACACTATGGGAGGAACAGAACTAGATGAAGTAACGCATGAGAAAGACCTAGGAGTCTATGTGGACTCCTCACTTTCTCCATCCAAACAATGTGGGGAAGCAATAAAAAAATCAAACAGGATGTTAGGGTATATTGTCAAAAGTGTAGAATTGAGAACAAGGGCAGTGATGTTCAGACTGTACAATGCACTAGTTAGAGCTCATCTGGATACTGTGGACAGTTCTAAACTCCACACTTCAAGAAAGATATTGCTGCTGTAGAGGCAGTTCAGAGGAGAGCAACCAGACTTACTTCAGGTTTGAAGGGAATGTCCTAATGAGAGACTGAGGAACTGAACCTTTTCACCCTGGAACAGAGGAGACTACGTGGGGACTTGATCCAAGTCTTCTAAATCATGAAGGGCATCGACCTAGAGGAGCTTTTTCAGATCAGCAGGGACACACGCACCCGGGGACACAAATGGAAATTGGGCTTCAATGCATTCAAAACAGAAAACAGGAGACAGTTCTTCACACAGAGAGTCGTCACAATCTGAACAAACTCCCCAGCGATGTGGTAGAAGCTGAAAATTTGGGAACATTTAAAAACAGACTGGATAGGATCCTTGGATCACTTAGTTATTAATGGACACCAAACTAGCACGATGGGTCGAATGGCCTCCTCTCGTTTGTAAACTTTCTTATGTTCTTCTTATGTTCTAATGTGTCATATCTGTGTACATTGTAATATTTATCATTCAAATTCAACAGATGTGGTGGTGACACTTTACAATAAGGTACAGTGATTACTCATTAATTAATATATGCATACTATAGGATTTAAACATCAATAAATCAGGAACATCATCTGAGTTCTGATGTTGAGCACATGAATCCACACCTACCCTAAAACCTTAACCCTGTTATACATGTGATTAACATAATAATTCAGATTAAGTGCATGACATATTGATGTGTTTATCCTATGGTATTCATATATTAATTCACAAGGAATCACAGCACCTTACTGTAAAGTGTGACCGAAGTGGTACTTACTAAATGTTCATCCTGGTGAACATGCTATTGTTATGTCAAATGAGCTTCACCATCTTGATCTCAATCACTTAATCACTTGAGGGATGTACATTATTCTTAAAAACCTTTTTTGGGGGGCCAATTAATCCTTCAAACTATAATAGTTAGTCACCGCTGTTTATAAACACTATATTCTAGTATGACACAAACGCACTTGGATGAGAAAAGATTCTATTATATGATAATTGCGAAACTAAGTCACATTGGGTAAGTGTGTCTAAATAAATTGATATTAATAAGAGAAGGAACAATTCAGGACAGATACATAGTTGTTTTTTTTTTCCTTTTTTCCTTTACTGTACTTTTTATTAAACTGTAAAATATAGTTCAGTGGTGTAAAATGGATTGGGACATGGATTATGTTTTGGTAATGCACTGTCCAAATGTGTTTGCATAGGTACCATAACCTTTTATATTAACTTATTGCATGTCCTGTTGTGTCTGTCTGTTGTAAATCTATGCTGACCATATTTGCTAAATCAGTTTCTGGAAGGATGTCTTGTCACATAGGAACTATATGAACAGTATGTATACAGGGGAAGCCAATTACTGTGACACAGGTGCGTGTTACCTGTCATTGCCTCTATTTTGATAACAGCACAATACAAGGACAGTAATTCAACTGCAAAAGACGAATCACAAATAACATGATAGCACAGTGTATACTATAGCCAACTCCAGAATAATAGCTTGAAAGTGGCTGGTTTTGAAAGCTGATGGAAATGATCAGACTGAGACTTTCTGAATTAGAGACTTTGCTCTCCTTTTTACCCCTACAATGTGCTTCTGTATCTCTGTATGTCTGTGCCAAAAACCTGATACCTTCTCAATGCTGTTGTCCTTGCCAGTTTTTAAATCGAAAATTAGTGCAGAAAGTAAAATTCATCTCGGTAATAAAGGTATTAAATTGTTAAACCTGTAGGCAAGTCTGTTCAATATAATCATTCTGAAAAATAAATAAATAGATACCAAAATGAAGATGAGAAAAAATGTATTGTTAATGTACCGTTCTATTTGTGAGATTACTTTTTTCATTAAGGTTTTTTTTTTTTTTTCTCAAATTTTAATGAAGAGATAGCTATCTGTTCAGGGAGTCCAAGGCATTTTGGAAGAATGCAGTGTCTAATGGGCACACCATCACCTTGAACTCATTGTAATGCCTATGATTATTCATAATTAATTTATCTGTAAAAGAAGAAGGAAATGTGTTTTTCTGAGCTTTCACAAGTTAGACAGTGAATGAACTAATGAACTAACACTGTATTTTAACCAATTAACTTATGCAAATGTGAGCATACGGTAAAATCTTAACCTCCAACATCATTTGGATGCCAACTATTACAAGTGCCAATATCTGAGTCAATTATCATCTTTCGTTTGTACCATAATTATGAAAAGATGGAAGGTTACTGGAAATGATTGCCAAACTGTCTCTACTTCATTTGAAAATCTAAATCATTACACATATATGTACATTTGTGCAAATGTCACACTCTTTAAATTGGAGGAAAAACATGAAAATGTTGTGTTCAGTGGACTAGATTCTTGTATTTAAATTATTACTAGTCCAGAAATTAAACCTGACTGACTCTGTAAGAATAGGCAAAACCCACCATGTAGGTAAGCTTCTATTTAAACTGACAGTCTGCAATAACATCTGCCTGTTATATATATATATATATATATATATATATATATATATATATATATATATATATATATATATATATATATATACACAGTGCATCCGGAAAGTATTCACAGCGCTTCACTTTTTCCACATTTTGTTATGTTACAGCCTTCCATTCCAAAATGGATTAAATTCATTATTGCCCTCAAAATTCTACAAACAATACCCCATAATGACAACGTGAAAGAAGTTTGTTTGAAATCTTTGCAAATTTATTAAAAAAAAAAAAAGCACATGTACATAAGTATTCACAGCCTTTGCTCAATACTTTGTTGAAGTACCTTTGGCACCAATTACAGCCTCAAGTCTTTTTGAGTTTGATGCTACAAGCTTGGCACACCTATTTTTGGGCAGTTTCTCCCATTCTTCTTTGCAGGACCTCTCAAGCTCCATCAGGTTGGATGGGGAGCGTCGGTGCACAACCATTTTCAGATCTCTCCAGAGATGTTCAATTGGGTTCAAGTCTGGGCTCTGGCTGGGCCACTCAAGGACATTCACAGCGTTGTCCTGTAGCCACTCCTTTGGTATCTTGGCTGTGTGCTTAGGGTCGTTGTCCTGTTGGAAGATGAACCTTCGCCCCAGTCTGAGGTCCAGAGCGCTCTAGAGCAGGTTTTCACCAAGGATGTCTCTGTACATTGCTGCATTCATCTTTCCTTCGATCCGGACTACTCTCCCAGTTCCTGCCGCTGAAAAACATCCCCACAGCATGATACTGCCACCACCATGCTTCACTGTACGGATGGTATTGGCCAGGTGATGAGCGGTGCCTGGTTTCCTCCAGACATGACGCTTGCCATTCAGGCAGATGAGTTCAATCTTTGTTTCATCAGACCAGAGAATTTGGTTTCTCATGGTCTGAGAGTCCTTCAGGTGCCTTTTGGCAAACTCCAGACGGGCTGTCATGTGCCTTTTACAGAGGAGTGGCTTCCATCTGGCCACTCTACCATACAGGCCTGATTGGTGGAGTGCTGCAGAGATGGTTGTTCTTCTGGAAGGTTCTCCTCTCTCCACAGAGACACGCTGGAGCTCTGTCAGAGTGACCATCGGGTTCTTGGTCACCTCCCTGACTAAGGCCCTTCTCCCCCGATCGCTCAGTTTGGCTGGGCGGCCAGCTCTAGGAAGAGTCCTGGTGGTTCCAAACTTCTTTCCATTTATGGATGATGGAGGCCACTGTGCTCATTGGGACCTTTAATGCTGCAGAAATTTTTCTGTACCCGTCCCCAGATCTGTGCCTCGATACAATCCTGTCTCGGAGGTCTACATTCCTTGGACTTCATGGCTTAGTTTGTGCTCTGACATGCACTGTTAACTTATATAGACAGATGTGTGCCTTTCCAAATCATGTCCAATCAACTGAATTTACCACAGGTGGACTCCAATCAAGTTGTAGAAACATCTCAAGGATGATCAGTGGAAACAGGATGCACCTGAGCTCAATTTTGAGTGTCATGGCAAAGGCTGTGAATACTTATGTACATGTGTTTTTTTGTTTTTTATTTTTAATACATTTGCAAAGAATTCAAACAAACTTCTTTCACGTTGTCATTATGGGGTATTGTTTGTAGAAGTTTGAGGAAAATAATGAATTTAATCCATTTTGGAATAAGGCTGTAACATAACAAAATGTGGAAAAAGTGAAGCGCTGTGAATACTTTCCGGATGCACTGTATATACTGTGCTTATATATATTATATATATATATATACACATACATACACATACATACATACATATATACATACATATATACACAGTACTGTGCAAAAGTTTTAGGCAGGTGTGAAAAAATGCTGTAAAGTAAGAATGCTTTCAAAAATAGACATTTCAATAATTATATTTATCTATTAACAAAATGCAAAGTGAGTGAACAGAAGAAAAATCTACATCAAATCCATATTTGCAGCATCAATTATTCTAGGTACACTTGCACACAGTTTTTGAAGGAACTCGGCAGGTAGGTTGGCCCAAACATCTTGGAGAACTAACCACAGTTCTTCTGTGGATTTAGGCAGCCTCAGTTGCTTCTCTCTCTTCATGTAATCCCAGACAGATACATTTGGGGCCAATCAGATGCCTCCATGATGGTACTGCATGATGGATAAGTATCTGCCTGTACTTCTCAGCATTGAGGAGACCATTAATTCAGACCAAATCCCCAACTCCATTTACAGAAATGAAGCCCCAGAATTGCAAGGAACCTCCACCATGCTTCACTGTTGCCTGCAGACACTCATTCGTGTACTGCTCTCCAACCCTTCGGCCAACAAACTGCCTTCTGCTACAGACAAATATTTCAAATTTAGACTCATCAGTCCAGAGCACCTGCTGCCATTTTCCTGCACCCCAGTTCCTGTGTTTTTCGTGCACAGTTGAGTCGCTTGGCCTTGTTGCCACGTCGGAGGTATGGCTTTTTGGCCGCAAGTCTTCCATGAAGGCCACTTCTGACCGGACTTCTCTGGACAGTAGATGGGTGTTCCAGGGTCCCACTGTTTTCTGCCAATTCTGAGCGGAGGGCACTGCTGAACATCTTCCGATTGTGATGGGAAGTAAGCATGATGTGTCTTTCATCTGCTGAACTAAGTTTCCTTGGCCGACCACTGTGTCTACACTCCTCAACGTTGCCCATTTCTTTGCGCTTCTTCAAAAGAGCTTGGACAGCACATCTGGAAACCCCTGTCTGCCTTGAAATGTCTGCCTGGGAGAGACTTGCTGATGCAGTATAACTACCTTGTGTCTTGTTGCTGTGCTCAGTCTTGCCATGGTGTATGACTTTTGACAGTAAACTGTTTTCAGTAACCTCACCTTGTTAGCTGAGTCTGGCTGTTCCTCACCCAGTTTTATTCCTCCTACACAGCTGTGTCTGTTTCAGTTAATGATTGTGTTTCAACCTACATATTGAATTGATGATCATTAGCACCTGTTTGGTATAATTGTTTAATTATACACCTGACTATATACCTACAAAACCCCTGACTTTGTACAAGTGTACCTAGAAGAATTGATGCTGTTTTGAAGGCAAAGGGTGGTCACACCAAATATGGATTTGATTTCAATTTTTCTCCTGTTCACTCACTTTCCATTTAGTTCATTGATAAATATAATCTATTAATATGTCTATTATTGAAAGCATTCTTACTTTACAGCATTTTTCACACCTGCCTAAAACCTTTGCACAGTACTGTGTATATATAAATACATATATATCTTCTTCATCATCATCATCATCATCATCATCATCAGCCTTTGTCGATCCACTATTGGATGAAGACCTCCCCAAGATATTTCCACTTGTTTTGATATACAGCATATTTTTTCCAGGACATTCCAAGCTAACTTTACGTGACTACCGTGCAGCCAGGCAAAGTCTACTACATATACACAACATTACAAACGTTTACAACATTACAATAAAAAGTAAATGAAGCAACACCTTACATAAAACAACACAGAAACAATGACTCACAAAGTATCTCCCCATATAGTTGCTTTTGAAGATTCAAATAATAATCTATATAAATAATGATCTCAGGCACAGCAGTGTTGGTCAACCAGAAGGCATTTTCATTTGGAAAGAAAAATAAAATAACTGAAGACGAATGCTAAAACTAATCAAATTACAACTGCGTTTCTATGCGACTGCCAAGACAAACATGTCACAGCATAATCCTGGCAGTTGTCAGTTGCAAAAACAGTTCTGCTCTAGTGAATTGTTTGTATTTAATATTTTATAACTTTCTGATCTTCATGATGCCTATTTATGTTACACTGCCTGGAGGGGAGGCAACCATTAGGCCTAGGCCTTAAGCCATGGCCCCCAAGAGATTTATTTTCTGCTATAAACAGTCTGTCATCCTGTAGGAGTTTTTGTTTTTCTCTCCTCCCTGCCTAATGATTTACTTTTACATTTTGTATATTGTTCATTTCATCTGTGAAGTGCTCTGTGGCAACCTTGGGCGCTATACCAAATAAAAATCGTTTGAGTGTGTTGCAATAGTGGGACAGAGGTTATGGCTTTCATAAACATATAGATGGATACTAATGGAAAGAAATGCCGCGTTGTCTGTTTCTAGATCTCTTAATCTCCTCCACATAACAATATGTATTCAGCACTGTTGAAAAGTAAAGTCTGCTTCAAATAGCATAGACTATGTATCCATTATCCATCCATAACCAAAACAGGTCTAGATCTTGCACTCTACAAACGTATGCTTTTCGTGTCACACTTTTAGGAGGTTTATATTTATAATTCAAACAGTGAGAAATCAAGCGTCTGTTTGGTTTTCTTTTCTTTTTTTTTGAAGAAGCAAAGATCACAGTTAGAGATAATCTATAAACATGCATTTGTGTAAATCCCCACTATTAATATCTGTTTTGTGTTCCTCCAGTTTTGCATATATCGTATGTTTGAATTATAAAGTGTAAATAATAATCCACGAACCACGAATCCACGTGTACTACAAGCTGTGTTCTTTAAGAGTATTCTTGTTTGGTTATGGAGTTTCCTAAATTATCCAATGATATACTGTCTTGAAAATAAGGCAGTTTGGATGTTAAAGATAGAAAGGGAAAACATAAGAAAAACAACAGTTTTTTTTATAATGTTGTAACCCAATGTGATGTTGTGTATATGTACATCAACTGGGATCAAGACACCTGTTAAATTACTGTACCTAATAATAATAATAATAATAATAATAATAATAATAATAATAATAATAATAATAATAATAATATAATAGGTATAAATAACACACTGCTGGAAATGTATCCCAATACTGGACTGCCTTTCAACCATATTGGTTTATATTTAACCTTTTATTTTTTTATTTTAGGGAATTTCATTAATTTATTCCCCTCCTGGTTCACTCCTTGAAAATGTCAGAATATATTTCTTTGTCATTAGCAAGAAATTCATTTTACTGTTGCTATTTACCAATCCTAAAGCCTACAATCAAACAATCTGTGATTTTCCCTCCTTTATTTAATTAATGATGAAATACTGACAAACCCCCAGGACAAAACAGGATATCAAACTGTAATTAAAAAAATAATAAATTAAATCAAATGCAAACATGAGCACAACTTTTGGCGGGCCAGAATGAACTGGAAGGCCTAACATTTTAATTACACAAATGCAATTTCAATCCACCTTCATTTACATTTCATTTATTTTATTCAAATTACCCTTGGCTTTTCGCCTATATTGTTATTTTCTTCTCTATTTAGCAAAGAAAAAAATAACACAATTAGTCTTATAAACAGTTTCATTTTCGCATTGTTGCATTGAATCATAATAAGTGTAAATATTCACAGAGTAAAGAGGCGCTGTGTAATTGAGACAGTTAATTCAGTAATTTGTTTAGATCCAAAATATTAATAAATGATAGTTCTTTATATTTTTTCTAGCAAGTACTAGTACATAGTCTGACTTATTATTGGCACAATAATTAGGTTTGCTTCTCCATGGATATCACTTTTTCCAATATATATATATATATTTTTTTTATAGTAATTAAATTAAGCATAAATGAACACCACTGGGAACTTTGTATTCCCTCTAAACTACCTGAAAAAGTCTGACAAAGTTGTTTTTGTCTTCCCAGGATATGTTTCAGGATACGTTTCTGAAATAAAACAGACAGTTCTTACAATTCAGGTCTGCGAGATTTGCTAGAAGGAACTAGAAGGAGTGACACATTTATAATATTTAAGGAAAATACATTCTTAAATATAGTTAGACCCATAACATAATGCATAAACACCAAAGTAGTACAGACCTTTGATGCGGAATTAGTTAACACACATTGACACACAGGTTAAACGGCCCATCATGAGGGTTTTGTTGCAGTGCTGATTAGAAGTTGACAAGGCAGTTCAGCACAGGTTAAAACCAAATGACACATTTCTCTATGAAAGAAACAGTTTTTAAACACATTTTAATCTGAATATAGTAACTCACTGATTATTTTTTTCCTTCTTCTCTTGTAGAAGCAAGAGGATACAGGACATTTGAAAATAATCTATTGATCGAGTGAGACTCACTACAGCTCCAAATTACACGAACCCCTTTCACCTGTGTGGGTGGAATACATCATGTTTGATGAAGGCACGTGCAATGGAAAAGAGAGGCCTCATCTTCAGCTCCAGGTGAGAGTTCGCCTAGCCTGGGAAAGCAAAGAGAAAAATGCAGGCGAAAAAATATGGTCCGAAAAAATCCACACAGATTATGTTTTTGTGTGTTTATGTAAAATAATCGTTTCTGCTGGGCATGTTTTCATTCAAGGGCTACTTCATAATTGTTTTACTCCGTTCAGTTTTGGAAGATTGACAGTTTAATAGCACAGCACAGTATATAGCAAGATACTTTAATTTCAGTAAATGCTCTTGCTTTGCTTTGCTTGTGGGTGTACATTTCGCTTTGTTTGTTCTCGTTTTATTGGTGTTTCGGTTTGTTTATCTCTGTTTGTTGTTTTGTTTAATTTAGCGCGTTTATTACACTCTCTAGTTGTTCTAAAAGAGCACTTTTTGGGGAAGAATAAACAAAAACAAATGTCAGATGTATTCGTTAATGATGCACATTAATCACTTATACATTGATGATATTTGTGAACAGTTGTTTTTATTTGATTTTTTTTTGCACATTGCTTTTCCAAAGTGGCCTCCTAAACCTTGTTCACATCCAGCATATTTCTTGTCCAAGCAATAAAATCTGGCTTTTCAAATAAAAACCTTTCCAGGCAAATTGAGGCAAGCTAAATGGTTATCAGTATGTTCCCTAGTGACAACAAACCATGCCTAGGTCCTATCATAAGACATCTGAAAGATTAATAAATGGAACAACAAAGCACTCCAAATTGGAAGCATGTTACCTTAGCAACCAGCCATTTTATAGCTAAAACAGCACACACAAAAAAACAGAAGAAGAAAAAATGACCAAGAAAAATAAATGTACTCGCCATTCAATGGATTTGAGTAGTGAATCAAAGAGATAACTGGAAACCAATTTAGCAGCACAGAGCTGACCGCAGTCCAAGCTGCTTCAGCTCTCAGTGCGAATGATCTTTGATGACTCCTAATAGTGGTTCCTATTTAATATGGGGAGCACTGCAAATTCATATTGCTGTTCAGCCTTCAGATTCAATAATTGGACACAAATTAGGTGATCAGCCATGATCTCGATAACAGATAGAGGGGACTGTATTTTTAATCATCCATCATGCTCCATATGGTATACAAGTGCTTTTTTTGGCATACTAGAATTGTTCTTTAAGATTTCCAAGTATGATAATACAAACATTTTTAAGCATTGAAATTGCAACTTCATTAAAAAAAGCATCAGGCTCTATAGGCCAGACTTTACAGTTAATTAAAATGCATTGGTTAATAATTACAATAGCTCACAAAAGTAGCTCCCATTGACTGCAATCACCAAATCCTCTTAAACTTCCATTTAGCTGAAATTATTCAATCAGTGTCTGAAGATTGACAACTGTAATCATAATCTACCGCATGGAAGAAATACAAAGTTTTAGAACAGCCCAAATGCATTTTTTACTCTTTACATGAAATACTTGTAATGACAAGTTAGAGAGAGAACACTGAATGGCTGTCAAGGTGTTTATTTCAACTTCTCTCTTTGATTTAATTAAAATAATAATAATAATAATAATAATAATAATAATAATAATAATAATAATAATAATAATAATAATAATAATAATAATAGAGTTAAAATGATTTAATTGTGATGCCAGAGTGCATTTCGTCTGTAGGTGTCCAGAGTTATTGGCAGGGGACTCGATTTACATAATTCCTCAAGCTGTTACTTCAAGGTGATAATTGAAGGGTTTTTACTTGGACTAATGGGTAATGATATACTATTTCATTTTAATAACAATGTTGAAATTAGATTGTGTGGTTAGAAGACTACTGGGAAATAGTTCCATTGTTTTAGAAGAAGAAGAAGTTCTTATGTGTTATTTTTGTTTCTCAGTATTCCAGACAATGTGTACAAGATGTTTTCAGGTTGTTTGGTATAAAGATGTAGTTCTAAAATTCTCCATTGCACCTTATGACAAAGTTAATTATTTTCTGTCTCTAACTTTGCTCACCTTTAAAACGCACAATTAGGAGGTCATACGAGCGACGCGTACATTTACCGCTAATTAATTTTTCAGAAACCCTCCTTCACCATCAGAGGAAACATTATGAATGATAGCCAATAAATCTTTAAGCCCTTCGTGTTTTTCGTTTTGGGGTGGTGTGTTTGAAAACGGTTAATGCGTTTAGCTCAAACGAATTCTGTTAAAAAAGCCAAAATCAATTTAATTAAGACACGGAGACTTGAATGCTGTGTACAGAGTGAGAATTTATAACAACACAATTAGAGAGCATTATAAAGTATGGGCCTGTCTGAACTTTAAGTGTATATCCAATACCATTAAAAACTGAGTAATTGCTTGCTAATGAATCCATACTGTAATTACATATTAACTAATGGGTCTTCAAATCTTGCACAAAGTTGGCAAGGTTTTCCTGCACTAACCCTTCTTCCTGCGTACTTTTTCTGCGTTAAGTTCAGGTGCATTATTTTGAATGATTCACCGTTTTGTAGAGTGCTGTTTGCGGGCTGAATTCAAATGGCCTTGCTAGAGGGTGGCCAGTTGGTCTGGATCCAAACCACTGACTAAAAAATAAGTGTACAATTGTGTTGCTGTGCTTGGAAAATTGGGAAGACTATAGGGTTTACAAAGAATATTTTTTCTGCCGCGCTTGCCGCATATTTCAGAAGCGGATAGTGTGGTTAGTGTGGGTGAGCAGCAACTGATATCACAAAGGTAACCCCATGCAATACCACAGCATTCATAGAATGAAATATTATAATAAGATGAAGCTTCTAACGGGTTTGCGTAACCTGATCATAGTGTTTAAAATGAGTCTATTAACGTGACATCGTGCTCTCCGGACTCGGTAGCGCTTTCAGATGCTCCACACCAGGGCACTGTAGTGGGTTCTTTGCTTATTGGAGGCTGTGCAGATCAGGCACTTACAAATATGCTTAGCTGGGCCTGACCCCAGATGTTACATATGCCTATTTGTGAAATAGAAAAATAATAATAATTAAAAAAAAAACAGGTCATATCAAATTATTATATTCTCAATTTTGCCATGTAAATTTCAAAACCCCTCTTTGACCTGAATTGAGATAAAGCATGCTTTTATCATCCAAAGTTCAGCAGGAATCAAAAATTAGTAGAAAAACAGTGGATGCATTAGTGACAAAAGAAAGACTGACAGCTCTCCTGGTCGAAACTGAAAGGTACTTGTGAAATTCATTCTCATGAAATGTTTACAAACCACAAAGTAAGGTTCTATTTATTTATTTAATTGTTTTGCCCTTTTCCAATTCACTTTAATATACTAAGCCCTGCCCAGTTTTTCTTATTACATCAAGATGCTTTTATGTTTCTTCAAATTAAATTAGTGAAAATGTTCAGTTAACCCTAATGCATCAGTCAAGTAGGAACTGGGAGGTACGTACATGAGATATACTTTAAATTAACTGTTGTTTGTAGGAAATGGGCATAAACAAGGTTCTGTCAAGGCTGCAATATAAATGTCACCCTCGTGATTGACAGTTTTATTAATGCTCATGAAAAAGCAATTTTTTCCCCTTTCTTCCACATAACAGAGATTTTACATTGCTTAAATAAGATTCTCTTATGAATTCACTTTCATTGGAATCCTGAATCATTTTCTCATTGGAGATTTTTCTCATTCATAGCCCTATTCATTTGCATTGGTATATCAAAGTCACACTGCCTTTGTCTGCTGTGCTAGAAAACTTCTATATGTGATTTATCTAGGACTTTTCACCTAGGACTGATGTAGGCCAACGTTTTTGTTTGCAGTTTCAGAAATACTTGGATCTCTATCTGGAGAGGTTGTGAAAACGGGTGGAGTGGAGTGGGAGCTAGTTAAAATAAGTTAAGAGGCATGGTCCCCCTCTCCCAAAGTGTCCCATATAAATTTAATTTTGAAAGCTGAAAGCCAAGGGAAACTATACTAGCCACTGCTCTTATGACACATAACCTAAGTTCCATAAGCCTCCCAATGTATTACCTGTCTAAAAGTGATTTTTATAGTTTTATAATTTATTTTCCTAAGGTACAAAACTTGCTCTTCCATTTCCTAAAAGTGAATCAAATGGTTTAAGTGCACATCTAGTGAGAGAAACTTGACTGGTAACCAAACTTTAAAAACTTGATGCTATATACAAGGAATTGCATTTAAATATCACAAAGTTAGTCATTGAATGTATGACTGAGACAGAGGACATATTTTTTGTAAAATGCTAAATAGATTAGAAATGATACGACACACAGCCATTGTACTATTATTCTTGCATGAAAAAGACAATATTTACTTTGGAGAAACGCTGCATTTTAAATCTAGTTAATTGTTAAACCATTTATTTGATGCTAGGTGGTCCAGTGGTTACTGATTCAGGGCTTAGCTGTCCTTTATTCTTATTCTTATTATTTATTTCTTAGCAGATGTCCTTAGCCAGGGTGACTTACAGCATATAAGAGCAATACTTCAAATGAAATATCAAATGACGAGCCTGTGAAAAAATGTATTTTAAGCAGCGGGTGTTGATGCGTAGATCACCCAGTATCTGTTGATAAAACTGTCCACTAAGGCATGTGCTTTTGTTTTGTTTATTTCCATTTTAACAATGAAATGCTGAGGCAAATTATGAGGATTTTCCAAAGTAAATCAAAACAGCATTATTTTAGCTTTGCAAGTCTTTTCAGTGAACTGCGGTGGAATGGGGGGAATGGGAGAGAAAGCCCACATCTACCCAGTCCAGCAATGAGTCTGTGCTCAGGGAACGAGGTATATAAAGAACATTATTTGTATTTCATTTGAACAGTTCTGGAAACATCTGGGCAGTTTATGTAGAGTTGGCAAAACATTGCATTACAGCAAACCACTTTTTAAAGTGTCCTTTTTCAGAACGATCTGCTGCCTTTATTTGTTGCTGTTGCAAAGCTACTTCACCTACTTGATCAAAGCTTGTTGGATTGATTTCCAGTTATATGTGGTGATTTTGGGCAACATCCAACATTGTTTGCACAGGTACATCTGAGTATACTGAAATGTTCCAGGCTGCATTGTAACCCTAACCCTAAAATGTTCCCTGACCTTAACTGTACATTTATAGATAGCAGTGTGTTGTCAGAAACTTTGGATACAACACAACCAGCTGGGTCAAACTCAAATACCAACTGAACCCCAAACACAGTTGTTCTTGTTCTTTGTCTTTGTTTTTGTGGATTCCCTGTGGTCACTTCATTTGAATGGGTTTATTTCAGTGGGTTTCACCTAGGTGAGTCTTTTCTCAAGATTATTTTTTTATCTGCATTTATTTTCTGTTTAAAGCTTTCCCCTTTTCCAATTCTTCCCTTTTTTTAAGTGAATATGATTTCAATCACTTTACACTATGGAAGTTTCTGGGACACTGCAGGACTCTGAAATTGTGTTTACATCTTTTGAAAAATGCAATTTCACAGTCTATTTACAGTGATATATTTATACAATTCAAACTTCAAATGAAGGGACCCCCCCCACCTTTTTTTTTTTTTCTTTCTCTCAAGACAAAGTGAACCCAGCCAAAGGAAAAATGGCAAGGGCGAGCAAGTACGTTTTCCCTATTCAAAATCTCATAATTCAGTGTTGAGTGATGCAACCAAAACCCACTGAAGAAGGACAAGCCAGTCCCAATAGACAAGAGAATAAGTGAATTAACTGAATGAAAAACACCACGCTCGCAAAGGAATCAAAACCAGATTTATTTCACAAGCTTATTTTTTTGTGTGTGTTTGTGTCCTTGCCGACAAAAATCAAACTGTCTGAAATATGTCTCCTGCTTCATTAAGTTCAGCCATTCAGAACAAATAAAGCTTGGCTATAAATAATAATATACAACATAACGTTACAGGAAATTCAAAGGCAGCTCACAGCAGCTGGCAGAAAAGATTGTTTTCATTCAGCTTTCCCTATCTCAGCAGGGGATCTTCATACAACTTGATCAACATCAGTAACAAAAAAAACATGAAAAGCTTCTTACAATAAGACCAAAAACCTCCAGCCACTGAGAGCTGGCATCCCCGGAGCCCCGGTTCAGAGCTTGCTTGAGTTTTGGAACTGCGAGACCAAGTGGCGCACTTGATCGGAGGTGGCGATGGCTTTCGTCTGCAGGTAGGTGGCGCTGTTGCCACTGGTCTCCTGCAGGAAGTAGCGGTAGTTGACCATCATGCCACAGGAAGCCGTGATGCCCCGGGGGCTGGTGTCAGCCTGCCAGTTCAGCCTCCACATGGTGGCGCCGTTCTGCAGGTGGAAGTTGGCCACGGGGTTGATGGCATAGCCCCGATGCTTCTCGCCGTACAGGTACCAGGCACACAGACGCATCAGCACGGGTTCCAGGACCTTGACCAGACGCTCAGAGCGCACCCACTCATTGGTGCTCAGGAGCTTCCGCAGG